>NC_072732.1:204571519-204889910 GCF_026930045.1 Uloborus diversus | reverse complement strand
CTTTTTTTTTTTTTTGGCTGTTGTTCGTTCTCTATCATCATACAACAGTCAAAAAGAGAAGCATAACTACATCCTATATAGATTGTACGTAGTACGATCCAAAATTTCGGGGACAAGCTGTAAAAAATTCTACCCAGAATAGTTCACATTACCGAAGCACATCCACCTTGAAAGGGTCACCTTGAGGGACTATGTACCAGCGTTCATATAACTTTTGGAAACACTCCTGGAAGCCTTTTTCGCAACCTACTATGATGCAGCTTTATCTTCTCCTGACAGAAGAAAGCGGCGTCCATGCAAATGTTTTTTTGCTGGGTACAAGTAGAGTCATACGGAGCTAAGACCGACGAAACGTTAGGTTATTTGTTTTTCGTATCAGAGCATTGATCAATAAAACCATGCATCCTCAACATAAGAGTTGCCATCTTCCCCACAATGAAGCTAAAGCAGCAGTGGAAGAGTCCTTACAGGAGGTTGCGAAAAATGGCTGCCAGGAGTGCTTCTAAAAGCTATACGAACGTTGGCAGAAGGGCATAGTCGTTCAAGGTGATTATTTTGTAGATAGATGTGCTTCGGTGATGTGAACTATATTCAGGGTAAGGTTTTATACTGCTTGTCATCGAATTTTTAGATCATACTACGTATGTATGAGTTTTCAACTTACTACTTTATAACGTTTCTGAGTGACGCAAATTTTAGCGTATGAAGACATCAGAAGAGAACTTGTGATAATTAACTGAGGAGGTGTTCAAAATGGATATTTTGGTCATCTATATGTTCTTAGGTACATATGCGTGTACAGATGTGCCGAAAAACACTTGTAAAGTTTGAATTGAGTAATCGTAAAATAGAAATTAGGTCGAAATTTGATTTTTTTTTAATTACAAGTCCTTATTCGTAGAAAGGAAGTAAAGTGAAATGAATAAATGATCCTTTAAATCCCTGACAATCTTATCAATTTATTTCCGTTAGATTTCTTTTTGCCATCGGCCATCGGCCATCGGCAATCGGCCATTTGGAGGAAAACAATCGGCAATCGGCCATCGGCCATCATTGAACAATCGGCATCGGCCCATCGGCCAAAAAGTGCCATCGGTCGAGCCCTAATATATATATATATATACAGTGAAACCTCTGAATAGCGGACAGTCAAGGGACTAGAAGTTTTGTCCGTTATTGGGAGGTGTCCGCTATTAGGAGTAACTACTTAATTTACCCTTTTCAACATGGGCTGTTGTTCCCTTTGTAGAGCACAATCGAAACAATTGCGAAAGGTTTGCTACATTTTACGTCAAGTGTAATTAATCTGTTAGTTGGCAATATGACCTTGAATATGGGCAAATCTTTTTCATATCTAAAAATTAAACAACCCAATGAAACTTCGGCGCTATAAAGGCGACTACTACCGGCGCCGGTCTGCTCAATTGCATCTCCCGAGAGCCCCAGTTAGAAAAAGCGCCCAGTTTCCTCTTTTTTATCTTAACTTTTGAATAGTTATTGTGTACAAAATTCATTGAAATCTTATGAAAAACGTACGTTAATTGTTAAGACTGACATCAGTTTTCACTTATCAGCTTCAATACTCTCAAAACTAGCCGTAACAAAATTATGACTTTTTTTTCTTTTTCATTTTTTGTTGCCCGCAAAAAGTACCATGTCTTATAGTTCTTTTTTTTTATGCCCTCAACTTTTAAGCCCCAATCGCTGCCTCTGCCCATTAACACCCTTTTAATTCCAAGCAACAGTGATAAGGGAATGACGGGGGGGGGGGGATATCAGTTGTGGAAGATGAAAAGTTTTGTAAGGCAAGCAGTTACTAAGATATTCTGTGAAAAGAAAAAAAACCGGAAGTGCTACGATCGCAAGGGAAATTTTTTGTGAAATAACTGTTCGTTATTCGGAGTGTCCGTTATTCAGAGTGAATTACATGGAATGGTCTATATTGAGGGACTGGGACTTGCAAAAATGTCCGTTAATTAGAGGTGTCCGTTATTCGGTAGTGTCCGTTAAGGGAGGTTTCACTGTATATATATATATATATATATATATATATATATATATATATATATATATATATTTATAATGTTACTGAATTCAGAACATAAACAGTTTTTTCCTTTCCCAAACCAGTCCACAAAAAGACAAAAAGTACTTTTTTAGGGTATACCATATACCTGCTCAGAAATTAGTTTATATCACATTGTGTCAAGACTTTCAAAGACTTGACCAGGCAGTTAAGGAAAGTTTGGTTGGCTGCATGTACCCTCTAAGCCACAGTTTGAGTGTAGTTGATGTAAATTAACTTGACTAAAAATGTTTCGACAATTGTTAAGTGCTAAAATGATAGAAAATTGAAAACATATTTTTAAAAAAAGTGCATATTGGTCTGTAATTTTTGGGGACTCCTCAAGCTAGTCGGTCCTTAACCCTTAACAGGAGAGGTCTGGTCTCACAGACCGCTCAAAAGTTCATCCCATCACCTCTATTTTACTTTCAGTCCGATCGAATTGGTTTTTCCCAATAGCTTTTTGTTTCGTGACCTTGAACGCCCC
The DNA here is from genome assembly GCF_026930045.1 of Uloborus diversus. Lineage (NCBI taxonomy): Eukaryota > Metazoa > Arthropoda > Arachnida > Araneae > Uloboridae > Uloborus > Uloborus diversus. Next base: position 204,887,358 of record NC_072732.1, on the reverse strand, counting down.
CCCCCCCCTTGCTTATCAGTACCTTTAGGCAAGTGCATCTGATTTTAAATTTCATTGCATTCTTTAGAAGCAATCTGTGAGATTGCATCTCCCCTTCAGTGTTACAATTTTCGGCAATAGTAGACATGGCTCTTAACGTTAGAACCACGGATATAGGTTTTCATTTATCGTATCCACGTTATGCGCAAGCGATGCAAAATATTCTAGATGAGGTTGCTATTTGCTTGAAATGTTCACAAACGTTACGCAATAATGTTCTAGGGACAATAGAGGCTGAATTATTCCTCGAAATACGACGCAAAATACGAATAGTTAAAGGGCTGTCAAAAATTTCCCGTAATGTGATATAATCGATTTTTTGGTCCTAAAATGTTCTGTACATATTAAAGAACTAAAATAAAATCATTAATAAATAATAGATTCATTTTTATTTCGAGTAGTTAGTTATTTACTGCAGCATTTTTTTTTCTCAAAATATCTTCAGTCCAGTGGTTGGGAGTAGCGCGCTACAAGTAGCAATGCTACTGTAGTAGCTACATTTTTGAGTAGTTTGTAGTGTAGCGCACTACTTTTTTTAAAAAGTAGTGTAGTGAGTAGTTAACTACAAAAAAATAGTAGTTTGTAGCGATTTCTGGAAACTACTTTTAAATAAATTAAAAAAAAAAAAAAGGTTCAAAGGAATTTGACTGGCACAAATTTTACACAAGTACATCAGCGGAGACAATGAGAAACAAGACTCATAAAAATACGAGCTGACCTCAGGCATTTCATTTTTACATCATACGTTATATCTGTTTGACGCCATTAGTTTGGTTGCCGTTGTAATTTTCATATTTCACCAGTATTTACATTAAAAAATGCATTTATTTTTGCAAAAATGAAGATATTGGTGATTTTGCAAGTTGAAAATTTGGTGAATTTTATATGAACAGACCGAAGATTGAAAAACAAAAATATTTTAGCGAGGCCTAAATTTTCAATAGTATTCACCAAATAAAAAGAAGCTACTGAAAATGTTCTAGAAATTGAACTGTTCTGGAGGACTTACAATACTTACGAGCATTAGAGTGTTTGAGAGTATGATAACGGATATTTTTCTTAGTGTCTTCTGATGAGCTAATTTATCAATTTTTTTGTTATTCAATCCTCTTATGGTGTGTGTGTGTATTAAGGTGTTCCCCCCCCCCCCAAAAAAAAATAGAAAGTTGAATTTTCAAGTTGCACACTCTCTTACATTTTATCCTTTTTTGTCAAAAAAAAAAATCATTTAATTTGAACAACAGCAACAAGTGCCGATTATATCTGAAAGTGTGAACCAGCGCTTGTGTAATGCTAAGCCAAATTGAAATAAAATGTTTTTTTAGAAACTCAAAATTTCTGTTGATAAAACGCTGCTCCTATACCCCACATATGCACCAGAAAAACATTTATTCAAATTAAAAACTATTTAGATATCCCACACGTGGCCTAACATTTATAATTTTCTTGAAAAAAAATAAGTTTTTGATACATGTTTTCAGAAATGTAAGATTTTACGTAATTATCAGCTGAAAAATATAAACAGTAAAGTAGAAAAGTAGGTAATTAGCGTTAAATAGAAATTTTTGTAAGTCTCCACATAGTACTCAATATATGGATTTTTTCCAGGTTGAGTTAAAGTTCTCATTTAAAATATATTATTTTTTTATTATTCGTTTGTTGTTGATCTGTAAATGTGTTCGCCAGTAATTTTTTAACTTGAAATTCTATTTAAATTTATATGTAATTTTCTAAAAGGTAACTAAAAAAATCAATTTTTTTAAATAAAATTATAAATTTTAGGTCAAGTATGGCATATCTAAATGTTTTTTTAATTTGAATAAATCTTCTTGTGGTTCATGTGGGATGTTGGATACAGGGGCAAAGTTTTATCAACAAAAATTTCGAGTTTCTAAAAAAAAAGTTTTTTTTTTTCTTTTTTTTTCCGATTTGGCCTAGCATGCAAGTACTGTTTTACACTTTCAGGTGCAAGTCGGCACGGGTTGCTGTTGTGCAAATTATATGAAACTTTTTTTCACGATTGTTTTGACACAAGGGAAAAATACAAGAGTGTATGCGACTTGAAAAATTGACTTTCATTTTTTGAGGGACAACCTATTGTGTATGCTTTTTATTTACTTATTTTTTGGAAAGTAGCGAAGTAGCGACTACATTTCAAAAGTAGTTTGTAGTTGCTACATTAAAAAAAAGTAGTTGTAGCTGTAGTTAACTACATTTGTAACAAAGTAGTTGTAGTTCGCTACAAAAAAAAATGTAGTGTTTCCAACCACTGCTTCAGTCTCTAGCAAAATTTCCTCGGAAAAGGTATATTTCGATTCAAAAATATTTTTTCCCTGTGCTAATAAAAGTTCAAATAACATCTAAGGGAAATTACAAAAATGTATCTTAATTACACAATAAAAAAAATCAAAATAGAGTAGTCTCTGAGACCTTATGTCCCCCGTTACGTCTTTCTTTTTCACCTCCCCAGTTACGGGTTAAACCACTCTTTACAGGCCTATGGGTTAGTCAGGACCTGAATGCAAAGATAAGTGGTACCTGAAATTACTATTCTGCATGAGTTTTAAGTAAAAATTTTGACCTAAAATAGGAAACCACTCGTTGTCTTTGAAATTAGTATCTATGTATTGATCTACTTGAGTTTTTTTACTTTTATCGATATATTTAGGTATTGTTTAATATTCTAAGGATCTAAAATGGGGCTGCCTGAAACACTTAATAGTCCCAAAGGTTCCATGAGGCGATCAAGGTTGAAGGTTGCTGCTCTAGAATAATTCCAGAATTTCTCATTCTTCCAACTCTTTTTATTGTTTTAATCTGATTTTAATATCAACTTTTTCTTTCTAGTGTTATTCTAAAAGCTTTAAGGCATTTCTGCATCACTATTAGGGATCGTTTTACAACACCCTTTGAATACCAAGTTAGTTTTTACTTTTTATTTTGTTTATTTTGTTCATTTTATTAAAAAAATACTGTACCATAATAGCTAGCAATGTAATGAAATATGTTTCAGATTCAAAAATGAATTTTCTAAATTATTTAAGCAAGCATTAAATTTCTGATGATTGCCCTGCAGATTATTTGTTCACTTTATAAATCTCATTATAAACCAGTTTTTTTGACCTCCCCATCTGTCTAAAAATATCTAATCACTGAAGTGTTTTCTTGGCAAATTAAATGTAAATATTAAAACTTTGTGATAAATACAGGATTTTTGAGAAAGAACTTTAAAATGACATAACAGCAAAACCGTGTGAGATAGAAATGTGAAACAAGTGGTATGTTGCACCAGCAGACCTGGAATATTTATACACCAGTTTTCGAAAATAGTTCAAAAATTGGACATGAGAGAGCACTATAGTGGAATGTTTTTTTAATTGGCATATGAAAGTGTGCTTATTGAATAGAAGTCCAATTTCATTGCAATGGGTTCGATATGACCACCTTTCACAGCAGTAATGTAACCTTTCCATTGTATAATGTTACAGCTGGGAAAAGTGTGCATATCAAATCCATTGCAATCAGGGTTCGTACGCTCCTTCAAAACTCCTCCAATACTCCTTCATTCAGAAAATTTTCCTAAAAGGCCCTTCAGAACTCCTTCTTTTTTAGTTCAAGACTATATAATTTTCCTCTATGACAGTGACTTAAAATACTTCAATTGACAACTTAACATCGTCACAAGGGCAAGGGTATATTTTTGATTTTGATGTAGTAATTTCGTATTTTATTTTTTCATAAAGATGTGATTTACAAATTGAGCATAGAAGTCGTAAAAGTTGAAGGTGAAAATATTATTTGATGACTAAGACATTTCATAAATGAAGTAAAACATGCTTAAATGGTCCTTAGTTATTTTTTCAAGTTTTGTAATTATTGCTTTTCCCTCCACCACACTCTCAGCAGCAAAAGTCAGTTTGTCTAATTATTATTTAAATATTTAAAAATACTTAAGTATTTGTACTACATTAAGCAATTGTTTTAAAGAAAACAATTTTCCAGTAAATCGAAGTTCTGACAATGTTAAAAGGGTCATCCATGAGTGATGTCATAACTTGAGGGGGAGACGGGTTCATGAAATTCTGGCAAGGGTAAGAGCGTGAGTGACAAAAAGTGATATCACACAGTTATTACAACACTATGTTATGGTGTGATGAGGAGTAGTAAGGTGAAAGGTAACAACAACAAAGGGGAAGGGGCTCAAATACGATGAATAAAAGTGTGACACCATTTAAGGGCAACCCATTAGTACTCCTTCAAATTCTCATTTTACTCCTTCAAAAATCCTTCATTTTATTTCTGAAAGTGAGTACGAACCCTGTGCAATGGAATTTGGCCTATTTATTCAATAAGCATATTTTTATGCACCAGCTAAAATACACTTGTAAACAGCTCCCTCTACCCAATTTTTGTACTCTGTTCGAAAACTGATGTAAAAAAATTGAAATATATTTGAATACAGCTCCCTCTAATGTCCAAATTTTGAACAATATTTGAAAAGCTGTCCAACATAGAACTTGTTTCACCTTTCTATCTCTCACTGTTTTTCGATTATGTCATTCCAAAGTAGGATATTTCTTTTTTAAACACCCTGTACATTGGTGAAAAAGCGTACAGGAGTGGAAATGTAACGCTTAAAGGTAATGGTATGAACTTGTTTTTTGAGAAAATATTTCAGGTATGATTCTAATATATAGATAGGATGCTGAATCAGATAGTGTGAGTCTAATTTCTTTGCAACTTTCCCTTTTTTGAGATAAACTCAATTGAAATATAGCATATAATTGCATTTCAATGGTGTAAGTCTCAGTAGTTAGGTATGCAATGTTTATGAGACTTTGCCATAGTCATTAATCTCTCTCTTAGTTTCAGTTCCTATAATAGCTGTCCACGTATGAAGTAGTTCCAATTTAGTTCTGATATTTAGGAGGTGCATAAAAATTTCCCGGATGCTGTCTGATACGCTGAGGCTTACGCCATTGAAATATGCCATTATATGTTATATTTCGATTGCATATGTCTCAAAATTGGGAAAGTTGCAAATAATTAGTCCCTGACCATTTGATTCAGCGCCCTCGACATAAATAAGAGCCATGCTTCAAATTTTGAAAAACAAGTTCATATAATGCACTCATTAGAGTTTTTTGTGAGGTATCTATTCTTTATAATTAAAAAGGGATCGTCGTTAGGAGATTAGTAAAGGGATAAAGTTTTCGTTCCTTATTGGAAAGTGGAACTTTTTTGATAAATTTTTGCATTCATGAAACATAGCAAAACTGGAATTTAGTTCACTTTAATCGTATTTGCTAATTTCAGGCCATTGTTCTGTTTAATCCATGTTTTTCAATTTTCTTTGAAAATGTAAACATTATTAACTTGTACAATCAAGAATTCAGTTTAATTATTAATTATATCTGAAGTTATGTATTTATTTGAGAGTATGGAATGTAGTACACTTTTTCTTAAAATATTCAAAGTTCAGGTTTTGTTTTGCTCAAAATATATCTTAATGCTTAAATAAAAGTTGCTCAATATGTAACATGTTCTTATGCTAAATTTAGAAATTCTGATTGGAAAAATGCAGATTGTTTGAAGTAAAAATTTCTGTTCTTGCAATAAATCGTCGCCTCAGAGCAACAGTAAGACATCTAATCCCAAAAATAACATTAAGATATGCTACTATTGCTCTGAGACGACGATATACATTTAATTTCTTTCTTATGCTGATACAGCATATCTTTTGAATTATTATTATTATTGAAGTTGTAAAGTTTTTACTTTTCAGGTGTGGAACAATTTTTTTCATTGTGCTATAGCATTTTTAACACAAGATGCTCTACAGTTGGAAAATTTTTCCCAAAATAAAAGAAATAAAATAATTTTGAGGTATTTATTATTTTAAAAATATGTAAACAAATTCTAAAACTTATTGAAAATATTTGTTCCATAATATGTCTTACACAAAATATCAACTTGTTACAGGTACAAAGATATGCGAAGAGAAACTGGATTTGAAATTAGAGCAATGTGGTTTAATTTAGGTAATTATAAAATCCATTTTTAATTTTTTTTAAGTTAAAAAGTAATTTTAAACTTAATAATTATTTTGTATCTTAAATCCAATAATTCTCAACTAACTTAACAGTTAAAATCTTTAAGTTAAGTAAATACCTTTGTGCATAAAAAGTAAAACAAGAAATAACTACGTCAAATAGCACAAATAAAATTACACATTACTGCAGACACTTGTTTCATTGTTTCAAGGAATGCCCTTTTTAATGCAAAAGAAATGAGCTTGGGGGGAGGGGGTAGAACGTGGGTGATTATTTCCCCCAACGTTTGGTTTTAACAGATATTGCCAGTACTAATATGACAGTTTTTGCCCATATAAGGACTGTTATAATCAAGTTCTCAGTCCTCAGAAGGTAAATGCTTGGCGCAAAGTTGAAAGCCGTCTCATTCTTCTCAGGACTACATGAAGATGCATACCTAGAAGTGTATTGACACAGTGAAATGATTGAAGTGTTCATTGAAAAATTTCATACTCGTGTCCTGTGTGTCCCAAGTGTACTTATTATACCTGCAAAATTATGCTGCTCATGTTTCAGAACTTATATATAAAAAAAATCTTCAGACATTTTCTCTCATTCTCTACTGAGTCAGTAGCTGTAAAAAGCATTCCTTTATTTCTTTATTTATTAATTGAAAAATCACCTAAAGTTTTGTCAGTGCTTCCACTTCACTCATAATTCAAAAAGTGCTACATTAAATTTATTCATGGGAATTTTTCATCTTTCTAATAATAGAATATACAGTTTACAATTTAGAATTTTTTTTTTTTTAATTCTCTTTAAAAAAAGAATTCATACATCATGAAATCAGTGATAACAAAGAAAAAAAAAGAACTTTTAAAGGTACAATGTATCAAAAGAATCAGGACTATGTGGTTTTTGGTGACTCCTAGTTAACATTAACCGTTATTGCTTATAAACTTGGATCTGTCTTGTGGGAAATTAAACCAGTTTCCATGGTACTAATAGTATTCAAATACAACATTTTGGTTGAATCATCTGATATTTTTGTTTTGGTTTTGCTACATTAGTCTACTTTTTTTTTTATTAATGAAAGTTGTTACTTCATTATTCAAAAGTTTTTACTTGTTTATGGTAATTGATCTTTGATGTTTAAATTTTCAAATTGTTTTTAATTTTAAATGTTGTTTTTAGGGCAATATCAGATTAGTTTTGTGCCTGGTATGGTTGGACCATTTTTGGAAATGACTTTAATACCGGAAGTTGAACTTCGAAAAGCTACAATACCGATATTTTTCGATATGATGCAGTGCGAGTTTTATTCCCAACGAACATCTTTTCATCAAGATGACTTTTACATTTCAAATAGAGAGATGAAGTGCAACTTTGAAGAAGTGAGTTAACTGTTTGCCAATTCTATTTTTTCATTACTTGTGCATTCATTTGTGCTTTTGTAGCCATTTTATACTCAACTAAAAGTAATTGCAGTATACTCTCGATATCTCGAAAACCTTAATATGACAAAAAATTATTTTCCTTCCTGATTTTGCATATTTATCTAATGATAATTTTCATTCTTATGTCAGAGTTTTTAATCAAAACCTTGTTACGTCAAACATTTTTCAAAGTCAAATATAATTTTTTTGGAAAAACCGTAGTTTATTGTCTTCAGGCAACTTGAGAAATGTTTCCAAAAATTTCTCACACCCTTCATTATTTGTCTCAGGGGTTAGGAATGATTCGGAGAAGCTTATTTACTGTCGCTTTCATTCTGAAGCCTGGGGGTGTCAGTAAATGTCCTAAGAAGCCCAAAAAACCTACCTAAAACTTTTCGCCCCCTTCTCACACCATTTTGTCGGACCTTTTGACTCTATTTCCACTTCCATAAAAAGGGGAGATGAACTGAAAGCCCCTTCAGAGACACAGGGAATGGTGCGTTTCTTTGCCCAACTTCTTTTGTTCAGAGGCGCTCAAAACTCGTTTGAAACAGTTCTGCAACTTTTGGTAATCCAAATCTTTGATAAGTTTAGTCTTTGTAAATTACTACATTTTGCTACTTCACTAGAGCATTCTTTCTTCTCTATTATTTTTGGCTTATTTTTGAAATTAAAATTTTAGTTTTCGTATTAAACTTTTTTTCATCTTTCATTACGTGTTTCCACTTATTTTTAACTATTGTGCCTCCAGCTCAGTTACTTCCTATTCCGTTCTGATGAATGCTAAAAAGCACGAAACTGCAGTCCTTGGATGGAATAATGAGCTGGCGGTGTATTTTATGTATTGTGACTAATTTTTAGAACATTGTTTTATTATAATTATGCCTTTGATATCTCAAAAACTCGATATCTCAATTCTTTATACCGTCCCTTCGACTTCATGATATCGAGAATATACTGTATTTACAAATTATAGTAAGTGGCACTTGGGTATTTTTTAAAAGTCTACCAATTTGAACCAGTTCATAATTTGTGGTGATGTAATATTTAATTTTGTTAAAATGTTTTTTTTTTTTTTCTTTTTTTAATGAGAAGGTAAGAGCAAAAAATATAAACTTCAATATTAAAAAAATCCCTTTAAAATTTGTTGAGCTTTTTTTCAAAAGCACATATAGATTTCTTTCAAAAGTATGGCTATTATGTTTTATCATTTACAAATAAATAAGTGCCGAAGCTTTGTATTTGTTTTGAGTTCAGTGTTTTAGCTTAGACTGTGCACATTTCTTTTTCAGTTTGAACATGAAATGATTACCAAGCTAGACATGCTAATTGAAGGTGGCAGAGGCGATGAAGAATACAAAAATTTGTTTTTAGAAATGTAAGAATTTTCAAAAATCAATATTGATTCTGTTTCTTGATAAAGAATGAGTAGTCTTTTTATTCTTTTTTTTTTTTTTAACTAAAACTCTTTTTATTTAATCTTATGTGTTGCCATTGATGCCCCTTTGTTAGGTCATGCAAGGTCATTGTGCCTTCCGTCTAACGATTGGCAAATGTGGAGACAGTAGTGCAGTGTTGTATATGTGCTTTCTCTTAAATGATACCTAATGACTCTTGTCATTAGACATATATGTGTGTAAAAGAAATAACGTTTTATCACACAAAATAGCAGATTACTACATATCCTGTTTCGGAGTCTCTAGGAACCCCTTTTTTTCACTGCAAAAAGTGAGCTTTTAGATGTAAAGACATCCAGATGTCCTTACATCCAAAAAGATAAATTAACAGAAGTCTACATTCGAAAGCTCTCTTATTTGCATTGACAAGGTGGTTCCTTGAAACTCTGAAAAACGTATAATGCATTTATCTGCTAATTTTGTGCAATGAAATGTTGTTTATTTCCTTTTACTTCTCTGCAAAAAGATTTTTATCCATTTCTTATAGATGTGTGTGCATATTCCCTAGAGTAAGAATTTTCCCCTAAATATTAAAAGTTTGGGTCTCCCCAGTGTGTTGCATTGATAAAAATGCATATGTATTTTCCTCTCCTAATATGTTGTATTAAAATTAAAAAAAAAAAAAAATCTCCTATTTAATTGCACCCAGTCTCTAACTATGAATAATCAATGTTCTACTGCATATTTGTGTAATTAGATTTTAGAATTGAAAAAATCAACTTGGCTTTTTAAAATTTACTTGGCTAACTGTACACTTTTTTGATTTTATTATCTTTCTTCCATGTTTTAAATTTATTTACTTCTTTATTATGCATAAATCGTTAATGTTGTCTAAAATAATTAGTGTAGGTGGCCTGTGTGAAAATCATCAAACCATGCATGAGAAAGGAATGATATTTGTACGTACAGTTGTTCGTTTGATGAAAAGACTTTTGGAGTACAGAATGATTGTGACAGATGAAAACAAAGAAAATAGAATGAGTTGCACTGTTAACCTTTTAGTAAGCTATAGAAGAACATTGTTCTCTTTTGATATATATATATATATATATAATTATTTCATCCAAAACACTTGATAAAATTTGCATCATACAATATTTTTAAAAAACTTAAAAAGGAGAAATATTTAAAAAATTAATAATAAAAAATACTTTAATTCCTTGAAAAAACTTCAAAATTTCCGTAAGAGACTTGATAATGCTTCAAAAGACTTCAAAATAGTAATATAGTTGTATTTTGTTAATCCTCATGGTTTTCTTCTTTTGCACTAAAAAATAGTTGTGCAACTTCATAAAATATTTATACCTACTGCTAACCTTTAGCTTTTTTTTAACCTTTAATTAAGGTAAAGCCTTTTCAACCTTTTTTCTCTAGCATTTTTCTGCATGTAAAGCTTTTTTCTGGAAGTAATATAGGCCATCAAAGGCGTTCAGCAATTAGCATTCTATTTTACATTAGTGATTTATGTATATATACAAGGAACAAGGTCTGATCAATAAAATAGTGAGGCTAAATAAATTTTAAAAATAATTATGTGTACTAATCCCCCTGATGTTGATGGTCTTTTTCAAAATAGTCCCCATTATTTTGAATTCACTACTGGCACAATTTTCCTTTTTAAGAAACATGTTGTAAGCTATTTTTGGGTACATCCTTCAAAATTGTCTCCAAACCTAGGACTACTACCTTTGAAGATGAGAAACACTGTTGCCAGAGGTGTTCCTTCAATTTTGAAACAAAGAAATAACAATAAAAATATAAGTTAATTAAAAAAAAGCAAAACTGATGTCTTAAAATATAAAATTTGTAGTTTCATTCTTGTTATGAACTCATTAGTCAGGGATAGGGAATAATCGAGCTGGAGGCAGATGTCATCTCACTGAAGCTGAGAGTGCCAACAAACTGGTAGATAAAGTAAAATTTATCTCAACAGTGAGATTTGCCTCCAGCTCAGTTATTCCCTATTCTGAACTAATGAATCCATAACAAGGATGAAACGGCAGTCTATGGATGGGATAATCAAACTGTATTTACTGCTGAAAGATAAACTTGTTTGGTGGCAGCCCTTAAAAAACATTAAGAATGGTACTGTTGTTTGTTTTAGGAATTTTATCACGAGATAAATAGAAGAGAAATGTACATCAGGTATCTGTACAAATTGTGTGACCTTCACTTGGAATGTGAAAATTACGTGGAAGCTGCGTTCACTCTGAAACTTCATGCCAAGTTATTAAAATGGAGTGATGACCCTTTGCCTCAACTGCTCAAAAACGATAAGCACCCTAACTGTGAAACCCAGAGGGAGTTGAAAGAATGCTTGTACTATGACATCCTGGATTACTTCGATAAAGGTAAATTGTGGGAAACTGGCCTTGCTCTCTGCAAGGAACTTGTGATCCAGTACGAGAATGAGGTTTTTGACTACATCCAGTTGAGCGAACTGCTGAAAAGGATGGCGGCCTTTTATGACAACATCATGAAGCAGGTCCGACCAGAACCCGAGTACTTCAGAGTCGGATATTACGGGAAAGGTTTCCCTGCTTTCGTACAGAATAAAGTGTTTGTTTATAGGGGCAAGGAATATGAGTTGTTGAGTGACTTTAGCAGCAGACTGCTGAATCAGTATCCCACTGCACAGTTAATGACTAAACTAGCTCCACCTGGTAAAGACATTACTGAATCGGAAAAGCAGTATCTTCAAATCAACAAAATCGACCCCGTCATGCAGGAAAGCAAACGGTTCCGCAATAAGACAGTCCATGAACAGATCTTGAAGTATTACAAAGTCAACGAGGTACAGCATTTCACGTATTCGAGGCCACTGAGGAAAGGCGAGAAGGATTCAGACAACGAATTCGCCACCATGTGGCTGGAGAGAACTAATCTGACGGTATCCTATCCCCTTCCTGGCATTCTTCGATGGTTTCCCGTCACTTTGTCACAATCTCTGGAAATAAGTCCTCTCGAGAATGCTATTGAAACTATGGAGGTCACGAATGCAAAGATATGTAGTCTGATTCTCCTGCATAAAAATGATCCAATGTTGCCTGTCCATCCTCTTAGCATGCTTCTGAATGGAGTAGTTGATGCAGCTGTTATGGGTGGAATCATTAATTATGAAAAGGTAAACTGACCTTTCATGACATTAATTTTTTGTTTAATGCTATTATTCTGTCAATATTTCTAGGGGAAATTTATTTTCAGTTCATTTTCCATACTTATTCACAGTTCCTTTTATTTTAATGCCATAATTCTCCCTGAACACTTGTTACCTTCTATGCTTTTCAAGAATAAAAGGGTCTTAGATGCTGGAAAATTCCAGTGTTTTTGATTTTCAAAACAATTATTTCACTTTTACTGATAATAGTTTTTGAAATACAAATTGATACTTGTGTGCCTATTTTAAATATTCTAATTTTCCAATATCGCTCCCAGAGAAGATGAAAGAAATTTAGAGTTTATTTCTTAAGGTAGATGTTCCCTCTTCATACACATTCTCTTGTTAGATTATATCAAAGTACTGAAGGACCTACAAAATGTATTTTTGTACTCGGTTCAATTATTTTTAATACTCAAAAATTTAAAAGTTTATATTTTTTTTTTTCTGTAATGATTATTTTTATCTTAAAACTTCTTTCTCGGTCATGTATTTATATTTTAATCTTTGTGCGTTTCAGGCATTTTTCAATGAGGAATACATTCAAACACATAACTCCGTAAAAGATGCTGAAGGTATACAAAAATTAAAAGATCTAATTGCATGCCAGGTATTGTAGTAGTTATTAACTTTTACTAATTATTTATAACATAGCTTTTTTGTCTTTTTTATGCAAGTTATTGTAGATATCTCTTTTCATGAGTATAAATTTAAATGAACTTTGAAATACATTTTTATTGCATGATTTTCAATAATGTTGAAATGCTTAATGTGTTTACCCTTTTTCATTTTTGTAAAGGTTTTCAATATAACTTGTTTCTTATGAGATTTTAAAAACAGAGTGTTTCATGAAGACAAAAGAAAACACGTGGTTTTGCTTTATACAAAGTGTTTGAGATTAAACCCTCTTTAGTATAATGCATAATTTTAGAACAATAATAGAAAGGAAACGTTTGTCTTTTAACACTAAATATTTTGCCCATGACTTTTTTACTCAGCTGTCAAACTACTTTTATTTTGATAAGGTGTTGTCTGATACTTTTGTTTCACATGTGGTAGAAACAAGGTTCTACTCATTCTGTCGGAGTAGGAACAAAAAACATAACAAACGTAAAACTGGAGGCAGGGTTAAAAAATCTAAGCATAATGTTCAAAAATTGACAGTTACTCAATAAAGTTGTGGGATAAATGTGTGACCTTTACTTGTTTTTGATTTTTAGGTACAGTTTCATTGATAGCACATTCTGTATTAACAATTTTTTTATGAATTCGCTTCTTGGTTAGATGGCAAATTTGCCTCTGGTTGAGCATTTACAAATGAAAATTATGTTAGTTTTTATGGTTTGAATTGCTTGATCAGCTGTTAGGATATCCTTTCTCATTTCTTCTTTGTCTTCATCACTATAATCGGAAGTGGGTATTTAATCCTGTATTGGAGGAATTTGTGATGTAATGAGATAATACATCGTCACCTCAGAGTAACAGTAAGATATCCTACTGTTGCTCTGATGCGACGACATGCGCCATTGACTTCCAGAAGATTTTCAAGAAAAGTGTCAACAGCTCTCGTATGCAGTTGTCCTAAAGGTGCAGTGGTGGCAATTCAGGAGGGGGGCAACCCCCCACCCCACCCACTTTTTATGGTTCATTTATTTATTTTGTTTTCCAATTTAGGGAACCAAAACTAAAAACTATAAAAAATGCAGAAATGTCAAAATTTTCGGAGCATAATTATTTGTTTTACTTTGTATATCTGTTTACAAAACATTATTTAGCACAAGCAGTTAGTTTTAGTTAGATATTATGCCAGATACATTGTTTAGATATTAGTAAATCAATTGTTTTATTTAAAAACAAGCCAGACTTGTTCAATGAAATAATTACCAAATGTTTGTGACATCTCAAAATACTTTGGGGTAAGTAATGTAAGTCTAATTCATGTCTAGTGTTTCTTTGAAAAAGTTATTGTGTACAAAATTCATCAAAATCTTAATAAAAACACAAGTTAGGTTGCTAGATGTACATCAGTTTCCACTCATCTGCTCTCAAAACCAACCCTAGCAAAATTTTGGGCTTTTCTATCGCTCTCTCTCTCTTTTTTTTTTCATCTTTTTGCTGCCTCTAAAAGTCCTATGACTTTTCGTTGTAGTTTTTTTTTTGCCCCCTCCCCTCACTTTTCAGTTCCAATTGCCCCCTCTATGAAGGGGGATTGGGTGGTGAGGAAGAAAACAGCTCTCATAGACAATAAGACATAACACAAAAAATACCAGAATGGCTTCAAAGAGCTGTAAAACAAATTTATCTTGAAATAAGAAAAACCTGGTTGTTGAAGCCTGGTAACAACTGTCTTGTTGAAACCATAATATTTTTAAATTTGAAAATATTAGTCCACATGTGCTGGTTATCAATTTTATAATAGTAACAATATTAACTTATCCCTGTTTATAAGGAGAAAGTGAGCTGATCCTCCTTATCTTATCAATATGTTTCTCAAATAGTGAAACATCGATTTCTCAATATTAATTTCTATTAGTTATTGTCTTTATCTTCTGAGCACTCAAGCTGTTTTTTGTTAGGACAAGTTACTCCACAGTAGAATAAAATCTATCTACTGCTGAGGTTCATAGTCCAAGGTTGCCTCTGACATGTTGTACATGTCACATATTCCAAGATTTTTAAAAACTCGCACAAAAAAAAATGAATTTTCTGCGTTTCTTGGATGGTGAAAATTTGAGTCTTAAAATGATTCTCCAAAATGCTTTTCCTATTCTAACTGTTCACAGTGATCCTTCATTGCATATTTTCCAACTCCTTACTCTAAGCTCCCCCTATTAGAACCATATTTCAAAATGGCAGAGTAGTGGAAGGAGAGCAATTTGTAGTTGGCCTTCTCAATGTGAATTAGCCAATATTCTAAAATCTGTTCTTTTCGTAATCCCAAAATGATTCTAAAAAACAACCTGTTGCAAAAAGTGATTGTGTGAATTGAATTGTTTTAACACAAAAATAAAGAAATGTATCATGTTGTGAAGTTAATATGTGAAAAATGTTATTTCACCAGTTTGCACTCAATTCCAGCTAAGAGGCTATCCATATATGATATCACCTTTCCTTCAACATTTTTTGGCCTCCCTGGCCCCTCTGTTACAAAGTTTCATACTTCACCTTACCCACTCCACCCCTTTGTCACATGTCACATTACTTTCCATAAACATATTCTTATTAAAAAAGGTGTGATATCACATTTCTTGTTACCCTCCTTCTCCCTTGTCACAAACTCATAATTTCATGACCCCCCCCCCCCCCAGGGTTCTGGCCAGAGCAAATTTGGGTTCATTAACGGATCCTTCACAAAAATCCGATCAACCAAAACGGACTCTTCACAAAATTCTGGTAAACAAAAACGGATCTTTCACAAATTGTTTATTGAAAGAGCAAATCTCAAATTAAAATAATACAGCATATTTAAAGTTAAATTAGAGGAATCAACTTACACAAAATCAGCTAATTTTGCGAAAGAAAAAAAAATCGGCACTCTTGTGATGCTCCTGCAAGTCATAAGTAATTACTACCGCCAAATAAAGATAATGCCTGTTGTTGGTTTCTTGAAAGAAATTAACAGCTATAAGTCAGTTTGGTTTATAATTTTGCTTGTTTGTTTTATGCAGCGGTGTTGTTGTAAACTTCTTTGGAAAAGCGTCAACATTCTCTGAATAGGCGTAGTAAGCACTTTTCTCCCCACTCATGATTTAATCATCAATAATATACAGCGAAATGAATTTAGAACTACAAAGGATAGTATGGGTGGAGCAGATGTGATCGCTTCAGATAGGGTTACAAAATTCAAACTTATCGCCACTTAGTGTCTGGTGGTGCGATGTTAAACTGTTATTTTGGGAGAAAGTTATATGGGTTTGGTTTTTCGATACTAAAAAGGAAAACTAACTTTAAATAAACTTTTATGTACCGTTATTTTTTTTCTATAGATGCCTACATTTTGAAAAACGCAATCTTTTTACATCCGATATGAGAATCATATTTTATTCTTTATTTCAAGCTAACTTCGCTTTATTAGGATGCAAATAAATGAAAAGTCTTTTGTTTTTGTAACAAAGCTTATTTCAAGTTTTTAAAGCGGAATTCCATTTTCTTTTATGAGTCAATAATTAATATGCTGAATCGACGGTTTATTTTTAATTTTATTTATTTATTTATTTATTTATTTTTGCTTCAACTGTGTCCAGATATTAATGATATGTTTATCATAGGACTCTAAAATGCAATTCAAAAGTAATTTTATCGAAAATATTTATTTTACAAGCTGTTTTTATACTTTTGATTCCTTCAATTTGAGGATTGCAATCTCTTTGCATCCGCTGTGGAAATCTGATTTTTCGAATTTTCGATGTTTAGTACGCTTAGTTAAGAGGTAAACAAATAAAATATTTTTTTATTTTTGTGAAAATCACGGAGTTTATAAGGTTTGAACGAAACTCAGTGCTCTTAAACAGTGTCTTGGGTTCAAAAGTTAAATGCTGAACCTCTGCCTAATTTTTTTTCTTACAGTTTTTTAAAATACTATACAAAAAACATTTCTAGTATAATTTAACATGATGTAGAATTGTAGATAAATATTGGTACTTGAGGGGTGCTCATCTCCCAGGGAGCTATGCCTCCCCCCCTCTCCCCAAATACTAGAAAAACACTCAAGAATGATATTCTCAACAGAAAAGAGAGAAAACACTCAACTTTAAGTGTCAATGATGCAGTTTCCACCATCTCAAGAGTCTAAACTTTCGTTTTTACAAGATTTTTTTTTTTTTTAAATTTGATTTTTCACAAAAATAATTGATTTTTCACAAAAAACGGACCATGTGAAAAATCCTAGAAAGACCCCTGCCCCCCCCCCCCCACCACCTCAGAGCAAAGATATCATTTGTGAACAGCCCCTTAGCACTTATAAAAATTTATCTTTGTGATTGACTTCATTCTAATTTAGAATCTTGATTCAATGTTTCAAGGGGCTTTAGCTGGGAGATCCTGAATGCTTGAATTGCAAATCTTCCTTCCTATGCTTGCAATTAATGCTTGAATAATATTTGACAAACTAGTCCAATGTTTTGTGTTTTGAACAAGAAAAGCTATTGAAAATTATGAAACAGAAAGGCTCAATTTTTTAATATAAAAAGTTTTGTGCAAATTTCTGTTAGGATAAAATTATGTGCACTGCATACATTTTTAATTTTCTAAGAAAATATAACTAGTGTTAAGAAACACCATTTTTGTTTGTGAAAAAATCAATTTTTTTTTCAGAAAAAAATTTAGTAAACTTTTCTTTATTTGCCTTAAAATGTTTTATATCCCTTATCATGTTTCTTATGTTAGTTAATTAATCTCTCTGAAATAATCTATATAGCACCAAAGTCTAATATACGAAACCTCTGGCCTCTTTAGCTTATAAATATCTTCTAATCTATTGTTCATTTGCTCAAGATTTTAATTTTTCTCTCTTATTTAACATTTTATAAAGCATTTATTAATTTTTGTACTCTTACTGGTTTTAGGTTCCATTATTGGAGATTGGTATAGCCATACACAAAGAAAAAGCTCCTGAAAGTTTGAAACCATTTCATAAACACATGGAGGAAGCTTTTCAAAAGCTTAGAGCCAATATTGAAGAAAAATATGGCAAAAAGGTAGGTCATGTTAAAAATTGTTGCAGCATGCATAGTAATGTAGAGGGGAAATTTTTCCTCTCTCAACATCTTTCTGCGAAATTTTATACATCAAAAAGACAGTTTTGTAATAACATTTTTTGTGTGACATGATCGAACTTTTCATTTTTCCCTGCATTGATCAATTTCATAGAAATATTTTTCTAATTCCAACTGAATTTGATACTAGGTTGGAAGTAGGCTGCCTATCCTCCTCCAATTTACCTTATATATGGGGGGAGGAAAAAATGAAATGAGGGTTTACTCCAAATTTGAGAATGCTTTTAGGTAAATGAAATGGATCATATGCATTATCAATGTTTGACCAAATCATTCTTCATTTAAAAAACTGAATAGTACAGAGCTCGTCATTGAGAGAAACTAGCAATTGCATCCTCCCACTTTAAGAAACATGTTTTATGCATGTGTATGTATTTCATATGCTGTGTTTCATATTATTACATGTACATGTACTGAGTATATGCCTGTTGCACCTTCCGGAAAACTTTGCAGAGATCCAAATATTAACCAAATTTACTTACCATGATGTAAGTTTGAAAAATTTTGGCAATGAGACAAATGTATTCTAAGTAAATGAAGAAATATTTTAATATAAAACATTTAATTTAAAAATGTTACCATACACATTTTCATTTTTAGGGATATACTGTACTTTGCATTTATACGCCCATACAACTGCATATTATTATAGCATTGCATTGCTTGGGTCCGAACATGTGAACATTTTTGTGCTTCCATTTGCATATATCTATCCAGTTCTGTCATTTAAGGGTATAGGGCGGTCAGGTAGTGGCAGTAAAATCCCAAACATTAGCAAAAACTTAAAAATGCAAATTGTTAAAGGGACATAAATGGGGAATGTGTACATATGGGTACTTTCACAAGTTTATGTATATATAGTTTCATCCATCATCCCTATTTTCACCCCACTTTGCAAAAACAATTAAGATTTTTAGAATGCTTTTCTTCGCCAGCAGAATATTTCTCTATTTTTTTAAATTATTTTTAATTAGCAGTTCCTGCACGGCTTTGCCCGTAGGAGAAAATTAAAAGGTCATTTGGTTCGCCTGCATATTTACAAATAATGGATGAGGAATTTCTCGCCAAATTGCTACGTTCATTTGCTCGTCCACGTTATGGTGCTTTCATCTTCCACATTATGTTAATTTGTTCGTTAAGAGGTTCTTAAAATTGAAAAAGAAAAAAAACAAAATGGAATTTTCAAAAAATCACTTTGAGGTGCACACCCCCATGCTAGAAACTAATTCTGTGCCAAATTTCATGAAAATCAGCCAAACGGTCTAGGCGCTATGCACGTCACAGATATCCGGACAAAGATCCAGGCTATCAGCTTTATTATTAGTAACGATTACAATAACTACATGATTTTTCATGGGTTGTCCTATTACAATGTCTCTATATAAACATGTACAAGTATTTTGCTATTATAAAATGTTATTATTATTTATTTTTTTGAATTTGTAAACTTATTTGTTAATTTGCTTTTTTTAGGGCCCTCCTCCGGAGTTACAGGATCGCATATCTGTAAATATTCGTAGAGTGAAAACAGCACCTGCAAAAACAAATTTGAAGGATGAAAGAGCATCAAATGTCTCTAACTTTATTACTGAAACGTTAGTCTTGTATCTTTAATTAATGTTATTAATGTCATTAATGCTGTTGTAATTTTTTTATGATCTTCTACGGTCTTGTTTAATCCCCCCCCCCCCCCGTAACATCCTCATCAGGGGCTAAAGTCTTGATTAGAACATTCTTTCATTCTTACCCTCCTGTTGACCATACTTTTAAATTTTTGACAATGATATAAACTAGGGTCTCTCCTTGAATTTGACACCTTGATGATTTGTGGTGAAAATCTAAGGTATCCCTTTCTGGTGTTATTCATTAATTTTGTTCTTTTTTCCCCTTTTCTTTTTTGTTTATTAACAGTGCAAAAAAGTTAAAAATGAAAGGGCAGCAAATGTTTGTAATTAAGACATTATTCATTTATCTTTTGTTAATATTTTAAATATTAAGCTTTTTATCTATTTTTAATTTTGTTAGATCTTTAATGATCTTGTTTCTTCCTTTATTTTCTTTCTTTTTTTTCTGACCATCCTTACTTTGGACCAAGGTCTTCTTCAGAACATTCTTCTATTCTGCCGTCCTGTTAGTCACACTTTTTCAATTTGATATTGTCAGATTCAAAGTCATTTTCTGTGTCATTTAATTTTTCTTGGCTTTGTTCCGCCTTGAATCTTTTCTCTCTTTCTTCTTCTTTTTTTAAAATTTATTTAGTCACTTATTTTATTATTTATTTACCTTCATTTATTTTATTTATTTTTATTTTTTAAGATTTCCCTTTTGATGCTATCTATTACTTTTATTCATTTTTCTTTCTTGTTTATTAACTGTGTGAAAAAAAAATCTTTAATTAAATATTTTGGCTCGTATAGTGACTATTTTCTGAAAAAAAAAAAAAAAAACAGCTGTAGCAGTCAATTCATTTTGTTGGTCGATAACGTACTGTCACTTGTTAAATTCTACATACAGTAGACCCTTGTTTTACGTGGTTTCAATTATGCGGGGTTTAAAATTTTGGCACATTTATTTTATTTTATGTGGATGAGTTTCAATATTGCGCGGAAGCAGCCTTGCAAACAGATAAAATTTTCCCCACTTTCAAAATCCCAACTCCTGAGATACAGCAACAAACATGATAACAAGTAATAAACCCCGTTTTTTTACGTGCTAACAAGCAAACTTGGGCAACTGGAGACATATTTTGCGATTGATTCCAGAGCTCTTTCCAGAAAACTCACACAATTCAGAGTTTACAGAAAGAGCTTTGAGAAGTGACAAATGGGAACAAAACCAATGAGGATATTAACATCGATGACACACAACCAAAAGCTTTCACATTGAAAATTTTGAGCCATTCCTGGACAATGGCAAGTGATCTTTCTGATTTATTAGTGAAGGAAGATCTCGACGTGGAAATTAAGCGAGTGATCATAGGAGCGTTAATGGCCCCCAAAGAACTACAGAGAAAATTATTATTTTTGTTGTATGCCGAAAGAATAACATAAACAACTCTTTTTTATGAGCACTAAGTTAATTCATGTTTTCTTTATGCACGTTGTGTGTATGTATTGGAATAAGCACACGTTAAACTTATTATATATATATTTATCTATCACTAGACTGGATTTTTATTTTTCACCTACGGAACCTAACCCCTATGTTGACACTATTACTAAGTCTCAATTTACGTGGTTTTGATTTAAGTGGCATTTCCATCGAACGTAAACCCTACGTAATGAGGGTCTATTGTACTATACAATTTGTTTTTTATTTTCTAATTCTTAGAATTCTGCATAACTTGATCCAGTAAGATTTTCAGCCCTTTCAAAATACATAATTTTTATTTAAAAAAATAATAAGTAATTTATGTTTAATTTTCTGAGGGGGGAAAAAAAGCTCAATATAAGAATTCTGTCACAAAATTCTTGTTTAATTGCTTCCATTCTACTGTAGATTTATGCAATTTTAGATAAAGTGATAAATTTTGTATTTTTGAAAAGTTCCCTATGATTAATTGCATTGTTATTGAGAAGTTTTAAATCATAGCACATTTGGTAAGATGTAAAATGCTATATAAATTTTAGATTTGCAATTATTGAGGTATTTTCATCAGACATTAATTTTTTTTAAAAAGGGGAGAAGGAAACATTTATATTGCGAAAACTGTAAATTGAAGAGCAAACCTTGTGAGAATATTTCAAAATTAGCAATTAGATAAATAAATTGTGTGTAAAATAGTATATTTGTAATTTTTTTAAATCAGTTATGTGCTAAATTAGAGAAAAATATTTGTAAACGTTTTCACATTAATTAAATGTCTTTTATATATTTATCAGTTAATGCATTATTTCATAATTTTTACTCTTATAGCCCCAGAAAAAGTGTTCAATCAAGTATTAGGTTAGTATATTTATTTTCATTGTAAACATATGCTATTTATTTTTATGTGCGTAAAGCTGTTCTTTTGCCTTGACATAAATAGGGTGCATGAGTTTTCCCATGAAGGAATTAAAGATTTAGGTGTGTCTGTACGAAAAAATAAAAATTATTTCATGTGATACAAAAAGATTTATTTTTATTGCAGTTTAATTATCCTTTTAACTGAAAAAATAGAATATCAAAAATAAAGCAGATTTTTCAAAAGTTGTTGCAATTGCTTATTAAAAAAATTTTTTTTCCCTTTAAAAGCTATTCATACAACAAAAATAAATTATACTTTGTTTTGTTAAAAGAATGAACAGGGGCTAAAATTTAAGTGGAGAGGAAAACCCTCTCCAAGTATTGTGTACAGAGAAGATAATGTTTTGAAAAGGAAAAAAGATAGCAATTATTTTACTTCTCTAGACTTTTGTGCATTCCCATCTAACTTGATCCAAATGCTTAGTAATTGCTTATATTTATTCCACTAAATTTATAGAAATATTCCAAAATTTAGAAAATGTATCTAATTTATAAATTCTATATTTTTGGTCTGATTTTTGGCCCTGATATTGAGGAGTGTTTGTTGATTTGTTCTTATGCACATAATAACAGACTAAAAACATAAAGTTTAACTTTATCAAAAAATATTCATTTGCAGTTTACAGATCAATTATGAAAACTGAAAGCTAAATTTTTCTTTTAAAAAATGGGGGGAGGGGAGATTGCTTATATCTTTTCAGATGTGTTGTGAACAAAAGAAAAAAAGTTGAAGGGAATTAACGTCCTTTTGTGAAAATGAGGTTTTTTTTTTTTTTTCTTTTTTTCCTTTTTTATTTTAGAGAAACATGATGTCAAACATTTATATCAATATCTTAAAATCTCATACCCAACAAGTAATGTCAGTAACTTTGCACATGAATGGGAAAAAAAGTCTTAATCTTTTTTAGACTAGAACTTTCTCCATAGACTATTTTTATGTTAGGGATTAGAGAAGCCTGACTGGGACTTCCACCCTGTATTTCAATTCCTAAAGAAGCAATATCTTGTTGAATAAAATAATGTTGAAAGTTCTGTCACAATAACCATCCCCCCCCCCCAACTTTAAAGGGAAAAGAATTGTGTTTTGTTCCACTTCACAGTATTATAGATAATCTTATTTCTCTCTAGCCTAACTTCTTCGACTTCCGCAAAAATTTCTCCTGGTATTAGAGGAACTTCTATATTTGTCAAGCCCAATTCCAGTTCAAGTTCCAAGAGCTCTGGGAGGAAAAGCCGGGAGAGTTCAGTCCTAACTTTACGTAGAAGTTCAGGTTCATCCTTTTCTACATCCAACCATGAAGCGCAGTCACAATCTCAGTGGTATGATGTTTCTCCCACTTCTCCTAAACCAGATGGTCCTGTCATTGAATTAAGTGAACCAGTAAGTATTAATAAGTTGCTTTTATGTTAAATATTACTAAGCTTGTATAACGAATAAATACCTTTGCGCTTGAAAATTAAATGAATCGATTAACCAATGTTTTGATGCACAAAAATTGCAAATTACTGCAGTACATTATTGAACCACTATTTTTCTCATGTGCTCAAATATTCAGGAATTGTAATTTTTACCTTTTTTCAGCTGACTCCTCATCGTCCTCTTCGCTCTGAAGCTGAAAAACGTCTCAGCAGGCCTTCGAGTGGTCAGTTTCGACACCAAACCCCTTCTCCGACACCAATGAGCAGGTGTAAGTGTAATTGAAATTCATAATTACCAACTTGAATAGTTGACGAATTAATGCAAATGTTATCATTTCCTTTACAGCTCCTAGTGTTTCATTATATTCCTTATCATTACCATCAACACCTCTTGCCACTTCTCCCACCAGTATTGAAATGAATGATGAAAAGCCTCCTCCGTTACCCCAGAAACAAGCATATGCTGATTATACGAATCTTACTGATGACATGCAGTTTTCAGGAACACTTAGGAAAAATTCGGTCTCTTTAACTTTACGAGCAAAAAACAAGGTAAGTGTTTAGCACTAAGCATTTTTATGTTATGCATTTGAATCCCATTTTCACAAAGTGTAAGGTACCAAAGAAACCATTTCTCTATTGCAAGATCTTGTTGTATTGAAATTAATCTTTGTTCCTAACTTTGGGGACCTCATGAGTCTTAGAACAGAATTTTCGCTTTAATTGCTTTCTTTAAAACAGGATTCTTCTGGGTCTGTATAAGATTAAATACCTATATCTCAAAGAGGTGTTTTTTTAAGTAAGTAGTTTTGAAATTCCAAAGCTGCAGTGCTGTGGTTACAGTTTGACCCATATAAAATGAGTATTAGAATGCAAATACAAATGTGATGACCAGCGTGGATGGTTGTATGATAGTACAACCATCCAACGTGTAGTACAAGTGTTTTAGTATTAGTGAAAATTGAGAATTAGATTAAAAAACGTGTAAAATTCAATTCGCTATAAAAAGCGCACTAGTGTATTTTTAATATCAAAACAGTTATTCCTTTTTAAATCTTCACATTATTTCACTTACTTCATATTAATATTGATAACATTAATATTTGTATTTGTCAAAAAATCCCATTTTTAACAGGACTGATCTATCATATTTTAGAAATATTATCCAATAATTATTTTTGAAGTTTTTTGCAATATTTGGGCGTGAAAGCTCAGTTTTATAATTAATATTTTTTAAATGTATACATAGTGGATTAAAGAATAGTTATTAACTATCCTAGAAGATGGGTTTGGAAATGAGAGACATTTTTCGATTGTGTTTTCATACTAAGTATAGCAAGTACAGTTTAGAATTTTTTTCAATCTTAACATTTGCTTTCATCAGCTATTTATTTCTTTACTTTTTAACTTAGAAACAAACATAATGGGCTCATAAAAATGTACATAAAAGGGTTACTTTTTACTACTAAGATTTAGCATTAAAAACTTTTTCCTTTTCTGCACACCTGAAAAGTCTGGGAAAATCATGGATTTTGACCATAACCGAAAATGGACATGAAAAATTGTGATTTTCAGCAAAAAATACTCAAAAATCAGGGAAACTGACAGTTGGTCATGGATTTTGGGTTCTAGAACTTACACTTACCAGATTTTACAGATTAGGTGTAAAATATATACATCTTACCAGTTTCTTACGCTTTTCTTGTCAGTCTTGATTTTTTATACATTTCGAAATCGAATTGCATCTGCTTCAAAAAAAAAAAAAAAACTCACTAGCTTTTCTTTATTATGCAATTCTACTGCTTCAACATTAATAATTTTATGCAAAGCATAATTTTTGATTTTTCTAAAAAAAATATGTAGAAAATTTTAAATTTATATATAGTTTAGTAGTTTGATGGAATCAATGTTAACCTTTTTTTACTGCATGTAGTGTGTGCATTGTTGTGCTTTTACCAACTAGTGTATAGCTGTAATCTCATTTATTCAAAGCTTAGAGTAATGTCTACCCTATCTACCTAAAGAAATGGGCAGTTGAGTTTTGATGAAAATTTGAGGGAATATGATCCCTGGCGCAGGTTGTGCCATTAAAAATTTAGGGACAGAAGATTTGGAAGGCTTTTGCTCTCAGTTGGGGGAGGGGGTGCACATCACCCTTGGAGGGGAGACACCCATGCTTATCTGATACTTTTTGCGTAGGAGGTATAATGTTGGCCACTGAAACTTAATCCCCGCTCCCAAGAAAAATTTCTCTATCCGCTCCTGTATTCTTGTGAAATATATCTGCTTTTTTTTTTTTTTTTGGAAAAATTGCATCTTGTGGTTCATCAAAAGTTACGAGCAGAAGTCATGGAAAATCATAAAAAGTCATGGATTTAAAATTTTTAAAGGTAGCAGGTACCCTGTGTATTCTTTTACATATGCGTTATCTTTTACGTACATAAATTTTGATGAAATTTTGTATTTGAATAATAATATTTCAAATATTTTGAAAGCCTCCTCCACCTCTGCCTGTGAAGGAAAGCAGCCCAGGTGTTTCCGTGAAGTCCCAGAGAGAATCTCCAAACGATTTAAATCCAGACATTCCTCCCGAACTGCCCAAGAGGCCCCCGTCTCGAATGGCCGATGAAACGTTGGACAGTTGATACTTTTCCTAGTCATATTTCATTTTAAAGATATGAATGCCAAATCAAAGCTTGTTGGAAAATCAGGCAAAACTGCATTTAATGTGTCATAATGAATGTTATTTTTGTGTGAGCATTTTAGCGATCTGTGATCTTCAAGTCAATATAATTTTATGATATAGGACCATTGTTTCGAAGTTATAGAAATAATGATATTTTTCTATCGCGTTCTTTCAAACAGCATGACTTTTTTAATCTATCCTTTCTCTCTCTAAGAGTTAAACAAAAATAGGATGTTAGAAATATTTTTATTAGCTTTGAAAAATAAAATGTCCTGTGTATTATGTGGCAGAAATTTCTAATGTCCATGCTGCCTTCACTTTTATACGCACCACCTCCAATCCTATTACTTCTTAATCATTTTCAGTGAAGTTGTGTCCTGTACCTCTGATAAGTTGAGCTATGACATTGACAATTTATATCTTTTTGGGGTAATAGGGAAGGGTAATTGACATGAGTTGAGTTCAGTAACTTTGGTAATAATTTTGCAAATGTATTCCAACTTTAACCCACATTAACACTTTGAGCTCTATGCCCAAGCGTCACTCGGGTTGCCGTTTTTGGTGAAGTTACCAAAAACTACCAAACCAAAACTAACCAACTACCAAAAACTATGCCCGAGGTTCTCTTGGGATCAAATTTTTACTATGTTAGATATAAAAATACAAGTTACATACATTTCTAGCCTTTTTAGATACTATCTACAAACCTTTTACTTTCAAAAAAAAATTAATAATAGGTGGCAGCACCAGGCAGAAGTAACTACATACATTAAACTTGATAGACTAGGAGTTTAAATTCGAGTTCGTGCTTTGAAATGTACCATACTTTTTTTTTAATTAAGTATTGTTTATTTACAAATGAAACCCATTTTCAGATATTTTTTCAAGATTTAGTTAAGTTTTTATTTCTTACTAAAAATTTATTCTTTTCTCCTTCAAATAGTTCCTTCATAACGAAAGAAAACATCTTAAAGCATGTAATACAATAAAAATTACTAAAATACACATCTTCCAAGTATTTTTTAAAAAATCATGCAAAGCGCCAAAAAAAAAAAAAAACAGCCTGGAGGGAGATATGCGGGCAAAATAGGTCAGACCTGAAAGTGTTAATAACAAGTCCCGTTTTCCCTGAATTCCTCAAAAAAGGTGAACATTGTCAAATTCATGGCTTAACTTTCCAGAGCCACACTATACTGCAATAATTAATCCTTATTTTGGTTTAATTCTTGAATTTTGTTTCAATGCTTATTATTTATCTTGCATATTAAATATTTAGGTTACATAAATTTGACAGTGAAACTGCAATGAACTGTGCCATAATATAAATCAGTGTGCTCTATGAAATAAATTCTGAGCATTAATCAAATTTGGCGTTATGGCCTTAGCACAGTACATTTTAAGATGTTAAATTTTCCCTTCTTATGAAATATAAACATAAACTGCCTATATATATACACACATACACACTAGAGGGATCGGAAATTGCGAAGGTGAAAATTTTTTTGAGTCCTAACCTTCCCAGTCAATTATATTTAGAGGTAGCTCAAAGCAGATGAAGTTTGTATCATTGCCAAATGTAAGGATATTGATAAAGGACCAAACTAAACACAAATATGATTGTTATTTCCATTAACAGAAATTAATTACATTATAAAATTACTATTTTACGTACACTGTTTGCTGCTCTGCTGAAGATTAAATGTATTTTTTTGAATCAAGAACACACATGACCTACTATGCATTTATGTGTTTTATGATTATTGCAATTACATGACAATCTTTTTTTTTTCTTATACTGTTGTATATGGAAACTATACTGTATTTTTATTAACCGTATTTTCTTAAAAATAAATAATTCATATCACTCTCCATGTTTGCAGTTACGAAAAAGTATTTCTATTTATTTGAAAATGAACATTTTATTCAAAAAAAAAAAAATCCTAAACTAAACCTTAAATGTTTTTAAATTACTTTTTTTCTTGCATAATTTTTCAACAATATTGCATTCCAGAAAAAATTAATAATGTATTAGCACCTATTCTTTTCCAAGACTGTTGCTATAATACTGTAAAACGTTTCCATCTAGTAGTCATTCTAATATTAATTGCAGATCTGTATTTGAAGTTTGGAAACAATAGGTTGATTCTATTAGTTATTATTTAATATTTATAGGATTATTATGAACTAATGGTACCAGCACGGCTTTGGCCATAGTAGAAATATTAAAAGGTCTTTTGGTTTGCCGGTACATTTACATATAATTTATGGTGAATTTATTGCCAATTGGCTTGCCCATGTTACGGTTCCATATTATGATAACTTGGTAATTTACTCGTCCATCTTATGATAATTTTGCTCGGGAGAATGTTCTTAAAATTAGAATAGAAAAAGAACAAAATCAAATTTTCAAAAAATCGCTTAAAGGTGCACACCCCCATGCTACAAACTAATTCTTTGCCAAATTTCATGAAAATCAGCCGAACGGTCTTGGCGCTATATGCGCGTTAGAGATCCTGACAGACAGAAAGAGATCCGGACAGAGAGACTTTCAGCTTTATTATTAGTAAAGATGTATGCATTTAAGTTTGATTCTTAAACCTTCTGGAAATAATTCTGCCTGTGCTCCTGTACAAAAATACTTCTAAGTCTCATAAGTTAAGTTGCATTTTATGATGGCTGACTAATTGTATTTATTTGAACAAATACAGTATCCAACTGGATTGGTGGGAAACATTTTACTTTTTTTTTTTTGAAGAGAACTCTGAAATATTTATCTTTACTTATTGCCAGTTTAGATCTGCGTATACCTGGTTTTGTATATGTGTATCTAAACTGATGACTGTGATTTATAAGAAGCAAAAAAATCTAATTAGTTTGGTATCTTGTGTGCAATAGTGCAGCTTGAGTTTTCTCCTGGGGGAAAAACAATCATAATAATTCTTATTTTTTTTACATTTTGTATACATTTTATCATACTGGGACTGGTAATAGGGCTGTAAGCCAAGGGTTCTTAGTTAAATTTAAGACAATTTTGGTTAATGCACTAACACCATAGAATATTCTCTATTTCTTTTTCTTTCTTTCAACCGACCTCTGTCATACGCCATGATGACAATATTTATGCCTCTAAAACTGGTCTAACTCTAAAACTATGCCTCTATTACTGTTTAATAAAATGTTTTCTATTGATGCCTCTTAAAGGGATTTTGTCCCACTCTTTCATTTTATTATTTTGCTGTTTATCCTAAATAATTCTGAATGCAATACTGATTCTTTGTAAATTTTGGTGCATTTTCATGTTAATTCTAAAACATAATACTTATGACAGAAAAAGTTTTTCCTGTGTTCAGTTTTAAATAATTCAAAAAACTTACTATACAGTAACCGCAATATAATCACTGGATTATAAAATCAGCCCTATATTAAAATCAAATCTGAACAAACAGAATCACTGCAGTATCAATACACGTTAAACTCATCCTTTAATAAAATCATTATGGTTGTTTTATAAAATCAGGTTTTTGGACATTACATGTTAAAAGTTGAAAAAAAAAGAGATATATTTTTGATTATGTTGAAAATTCAAGACATAATAAATTTCAAAATTATGTCGCTCCAAGAAGTGGAGAAGTCGGTCTCGAAAGATGAGGAAATCGTAGCTCTAAATTTGGCCTCTTCAATTGATGTCAAAAAAGTACTTGATGTCATTTTATGTACTTTAAAGCAAAGAACTGTTAAAAATAACTAGAACTTTTAAAAACTTTAAAATGATGATGAATTTTTATTTTCAAATTCTATCAATCCAACTACAATGCGGCAACGTTTTAAGACCCTTGTGCAAATAAAAATTGTAAATCTTGTCTAGTTAAAATATCAACTGGGTTTTGAAACACTTAAAATATAAATGTACAGTCGGACCTCCATCTATCGAAGTAGCAAATTGTCGGAAAAAAATTCGATATATAGAAATTTCGATATATAGAAACGATCTTATTTTATCCTAAAAGTCTCCTAAAACATTAAAATTAAAGCTAATTTACGCGTATGAAACCCAATTTCTAATTGATACGAGCATCGGATTAAATACAAGTTAATAATTTAAAAAATAATAGAAATAACATATTTTTGCGCCTTCATACCAGGGCTGTGGAGTCGGAGTCGGACTGATTGTGGGGTAAAGGAGTCGGAGTCGGAGTTGTTAGAAAACATGCCGACTCCGACTCCGGGTTTCTTTTTTTCTTTCGTTTTCACTGACTCTCTTTGCATTTTTTAAAAACTGACTACCAATTGGTTCGATTACATGTATAAAAAGATACTAATGAGAAAATAACTGAAAACTGCAATTATGGCAATCAGCTAGCTTGAGTGCTTACCGAACTTTCTGTAGCCGTCCTCTAGTTTGCTTGCTTTTTAACTTAACTAATAGCAACTGTCAGCAAACGGTTTTGTTGCCTAACATTTTCAAGTAATGACTTTCAAATAAAAAAGTAGAAATATACAGTGGCTCCCAAAAGTCTTCGTACACCTACGACTTTCAACGAAACAGGCCCCAATCCATTGGTTAGAATTAATACATCAGAATAGGTATTTAATTATAAGATCTATGATCAATTTTCAACAAAACTACATGAAAAGATTTTTAAAAATATTAAAACTTGAATTTTTAAAAATCAAAAACCAAAAAGTGCCGGAAATTTTATCTCACAAAAGTCTTTGTACACTTTATAAAATGTCTATATATTATTGAATAATCTAACTTTTGATTAAGTTATTAATTAGTAGAATATCATAGAGTATTCATAACACCTTTTAAACCTCTGGGAATAAATTTCATTCTTTTTCTTTCTTTTTTTTTTTTTTTTGCGTAATTTCTGAGTAAGTGTTCAACCACACTTCGAGTCTTACTGTTTCAAGCTCTATTTTCATTTTAAAGCCCTATTTTTGTAATCTAGCCTCCAGATATCTCTAAATAGGTTACATTAAGTTAAAACCTGGAGATTGAGGGGGTATTTTCTAAACTTTAGGACAATTTTCGAGGCACTAGACGCAAACATTGAAAAACCGTGTGCTTCTTATCGTTATCTTGATAAAAAAAACAAAGTTGTTTCCAATAACCAAATTTTTGGCTAAGAGTTCAAAATTGGTTTTTAAAATATTTAAAGGAACAGCATGATTCATTATTTCATCAAAAAATTACAAACTACCAAGTTCTGATGCTGATATTCACCCTCACACTAGAACACCTCCACTGTCCTGATTAACTGATTCAAATAAGTTCTTAAGATTAAGTTCCTAATTTTTTCTTCTACTTACAGTTATACAGCAATTTAACCAAAAATGTTGAATTAATTTTTATCTGTAAGTAAGACGTGATTCGAAAACGTTTTTAGCTTATTTATCATTTATTTTCAGACGAAAAGCATAAGCTTTCTGTTTTTCGCACGACCAAGAAAATTTCTACGGGAATAGGTCCCATTTAATCCAGCTAATCAGAGAACTTGGCGAACAATTTTAGGTGAAAATTAAATGTAAAATGTTTCATTTAACTCTGCAGAAACTTTCTCCAGCACTCAAATGTGTATTTTTCATAAAGTTTTTAACTTTAAATCTCCGATTACGTTTTGTCAACTTTGCCGGTTGACCTTTTCTTACCTTGTTTTCGGTATGATTCCTTTCTTTAAAGCATTTTATCAAGCATTTTACTATACAAACAAATAAATTAACTAATTTAGAGACATTTCAAACCAATTTCCCCCTACTGTGGGGAAAAAATTCAAATTTTGAATGGTGTTTGCGGTTTTTTACGAATACCAACCACTTTACAGTAATAAGCACAATATTAAGGAATAAATAAACAAAAAATTGAAGCCAAATGACTTACAAGGGTCAACACAATGCAAAAACATTAATAAAACAGCATATGATAATTTTAATCATGAATTTATTCCAAAATATTTGAGTGTACGATGACTTTTGTGTCGTGTTATTTCTCTGTCTCTTCGTTTTCTGACCCATTTCAAAAAGAAGATCCGCCAATATTTCGAAAAAACCATTGGGATGTATTTAGAATGACATGGGAATGATGTGAAAAAATATTGGACTTCATATTCGAATTCAGTTTCGTGTTATTTTGGTTTTACTAAAAAATTTCAAAGTGTACGAACACTTTTGGAAACCACTGTAGCTAAGGTTGAAACGTTTAAGGGTGATATGAAAATTCAAAAAAGTTCTGGCGCGAAAGCACGAATCCAAAAGATCCGATGAAATAAATATCTAATGTTTTTTTTTCGTTATTAAGACTATTTCTATAAGCTTGGTCCTCACTAAAAAGTATGGAACAAAATAAGTGTAAATGATTTCTTGATTACAACACTCAATAATTGCAGTTAATCTTAAAACCTTCATATTAAGGTTAATTCTAAAGCAGCCAATAAAATTTAAATTAAAAATTTAGCGAAAAAGAAATTAGTTAAAATAAAAACTATTCGCGCAGAAATTAGTATACCGCCGCATTTTTTGTAAAATTAGCTCCTGACGTATATTGCCCTATTTTCGTTGAAATTTTATTGATAAAATATAATTTAAAATACATTCGCAAAAATTTTCAGAATTGAAGTATTTATATTTTTTATAATCTCTGAAATTAACTTTGGGTGTCACCTACCAGATGGGTGTCACCCGGGGCAAACCACCCCCTCTCAAGAACTTGGATTTAGAAAAAAAGCTTTTTCTCTCTCAAGTTACAGCTTTCAAAAATTGAAACCACGCAATTCGATAAATATCTATTTGTTAAACATTAAAGTGGGGCAAATTACAGATAATCCTTTTTAAATATTTTAAAAGGGATTTTTAAGTCATCTCACTTTTTAACTCGTAACTATTGGAAAATTCGATTTTTAAATTGAATTTCTAACGTTTTAAGCGTCTTGGGTTTACAATAAAAAACAAAATGCGAAATTTTCATAAAAAAGAATTAATATTTCAATCTCTGTTAAGAGGTTTCCCCCTTCCCCTGATGGGAGAGAGGGAGTTGAAAAAATACAATTTAAAAAAATAAAAAAATCTGGAGTCGGAGTCGGGCGTTTCAAAATCCAGGAATCGGAATCGGGGTCAGAGTCGGCCATTTTTCTTCTGACTCCGCAGCCCTGCTTCATACATCGTCATTCTTCTTCAATTCAACTTGATCCGCAACATTAGGAGATTTTCGTTTTGGCAATCTAATTGAAAGAAAACTAAATAATCAATCTACTTAACTTGAATGATTTTTACTGCAGCTGAAAAGACTAGTAATGATGATCATCAGACAAAAGGGAGAACTTGAAACTGATTTTACAATGTTACTGGTTACAACTAACATTCGAAATAAACTTCAGGGATTTTAAGAATTCCAGAACGAAACAACGACCTATCAACACGCCCCTCAACCCCAAATTCCTTATTAGTTTCGTTGCAACTTTTAATCAACATAATTTTCTCCCCTAACCTTCATTTTTCATGAGACAAACAGTCAAAAGTGGAGAAAAAAAATCTACAAATGTCTCGAAAAAAATTCGATATATAGAGAATTTTTCGATATATAGAAACAATTTTTCTATGTAATGAACATAGAAATTTGCTGGATTTCGATATATAGAAAATTTTGATATGTGGAAGTTTGATATATGGAGGGTCGACTGTATATATAGTAATACATTTCTCTTTTAGAGTATCGAGACATCAAAACCTCTTATTTTTTTAAGTGTAAGTACTCTGGTTTGTAAAAACAGCCACTCTATAAAATCAAATGTCCTCAAAACGAATGTGGTTTTATTAAGCTCCGGGCACTGTATTTCTAAAAAGGGGGAAAAAAGCATGTTCTTTTAATTGTTCAAACTCAAAAGCAACAAAAATATTTATAATGAATTGTTTAAAACCTTCTGTTTTGTTCCTTGATGCATTTTTATTTTATGTGTATGTATGTTATAAGAATAATTGATTTATAATTCTATGTGACTTTTAAAAATGTACATAAAAAGAGAAGATGTTATTATTTTTGAGTTTTATTTGGCACAAGTTATTTTTTATGATTTTTCTGTGAAAGTCTTATGAATAAATTTAGTAACAAAATTCTTGAATCATGTCTCATTTTACTAGATATAACTCATGTTTAATTTGCTATTGAGAAGTCAAAAAAAAAAAAAAGATAAGTTTCTTTATTTTCAAATCATTTACCCGAGAAAAAACAATTTAACACATTATGTTTTAGCCATTTGAAATTTCTTAACAATACTTTTTTTTCTCAATAGATTTCAAATTACAACACATTTTTATTTTCAATCAACATTCTTATTTTTCTTTGCAAGTAAATAAACTTTCAAGGAGTTCACTTCTTCTCTCATTGCAAAAGATTTCACTTCAATTTTTTGTAACATTTACAAATGGTGCTACTTGACTTTCGACTGCAATTTTCTGCTGTGTTCTTTGTACTTTAATTTTTGTTTTCCTATTTTATCAAAAAAGTTAAAATACAAAAAAAAAGAGGAAAGAAAGAAAACATTGCCCTGTAAAAAATCGCTAAAAAACAAGAATGCACACTTTAAAAGTAGGGTATTGACCGGGGGGGGGGGGGGGGGATTGGTCTGTCAATCAGCTTGGCTGTCTGACAACTTTTGAAGGAAAAGTCAAGATTTCAATAAAACTTTTTTTGTTTAAAAGATCTCGACCATGAAAAAATTTTTCGTTCAGTTTTGACCAGCTCAAATTGAAAAAAAAAATGCTCACAGGGTAATTTAAAGCATGCATAAAACCTGAGTTAAGAGCAAAATTTCATTCAGATTAGATATTTAAAATCTCGGCAAATTTCTTTATACTTTCCCAATCATCTCTAATTCAGACAAATTTGATTTGAGGGAATGTATGGCGTGGAATATGATCATGTAATTATTTATTTATTTTGTTTTAGCAATGGTGTTTCTAAACAGTTCAAAGAACTTAAACATTAGTCTCTATTTGGGAAAAACTCCACCTTTTTATCTAATAAAGTAATAAGACTAAAAAAATATATATTATAACCAGGGTTCGAAAATATCATGATATTTTCGAAAATATCCGATATTTTGATATATATCGGATATTTTGATATCTATCCAATATTTTCAATTAGTAAACTAAAGTCTTCAAAATAGTAAATGTATCCTCAAATCACTCTTTATTTTCTTACATTAAAATTACAATTTATACAGACTTAAAATTAAAGTTGCTTTCATTATTTATGTCTAATATTTCATTTTGCATTTCTATCAATTTTAATGGAGTTAATTTATATTAGCTGTTTTACTCATTTTTCTTCTGTTAGCTACATTTAGTTATATGATTCAGAAATAAATAATATGCATTAGTCGGTGCACAGTCAAAAGACATTTTCTTTTTTCTGAGCACTGTTTAATATTTAATTAGGCACTTTTAATATGAATTAAAATTATTTCATTATTAATACTTTTATGAATATAAAATACTGGTAAAAAAAAAATAATTTTATGTTACTTCGTTATATTAATCAGATATTAATACATTTCATAAAAATATAGGTAGTACATAACTTTTTGGTTATTTTTAATAGTAAATGAACAATATTACTGTGATTACTATGCTTTTTGTATTGAAAATATGAGTAAAAATTTAATATTATGTTACTTTGTTATATTAATGATATATTAATACATTTCATCAAAATACAGGTAGTACATAACTTTTTGGTTATTTTTAATAATAAATGAACAATGTTACAATGATTAATATGCTTTTTGTATTGAACATACTGTAGTTGAAAAAATAAATATCGAAAATATCAAAATATGATATTTTCAAAATAAATATCCAATATGTATCGTGATATATACCATGATACATATCGACTGATATATATCGGCGAACCCTGATTATAACCTTAAAAAAGACAGAAAAATGCTGAGATCATAACTGCATTTTGTTTTTTACTTCCAGAAATATAGAAAAAACAAATTAATAATAAGTTTCGTCCAGACCTAAATATACTTTCCTGTTTACCAACTCTGATTTCCTTACATGAAGTAAAACTTTCCTCCATTGAACTAGGCTGCCAATTTGTATTTCAAACATACATTTTTCCCAGTTTAGGAACAGACAAATTTCAGAAAAAGACAAACATCTATTTTGTATGAAGATGAAAGCTATTATTTTAATTAAAAACAATATAAAAATCTTTTTTTCAAACTGAAACGTGCATTTATAGCATGGCCGTATCCAGACTTTTGTTTCAAAGAGGGTTTTACCAAACATTCTTTGAAACATTTATATGGTCTATCAAATTTGGTTTCATGTATATTCTATAGATATTTGTTACAATAGATTATCTTAATGGAAGGAAGAGGATGTTCTTACAAAACGCCATATTGTTACATAATAAATGAGTTTCTCAATAACTACCATAAACTACTATAAACACGCAATGAGTTTGTACCTCTTTTCAGTCATACTAATTTCATTTCAAATAAAATTGAAATAAAAACATCAATATTATTTTTGTCACAAAAAAATAAATAAATAATGGAAAGCGGAGGGGGTTTGAACCTTATAAACCACCCTCTTGCATACAGCCCTGTTTATAAATCCTATGCTTTAAAAAATGCCAACTACTTTAGTTTAAGTGAATTCCATTGACGCAATCTCGTTCATGTGTTCTTAAAGAGAACTGAGCTAAAACCAAAAAGCTTCCAAAAATATATTTCCCTAAACACCAAAAAAAAAAACCTGGAGTGAAAGTCCCTCTCCCAGGTGGGAACCTCTGTTAATCAACTCTTGAGGTTGGTGTTCATAATTAAGTGTGGCAATTAAGGCATAATTACGCTTGACAATTAAAGTTTAATACATTCAGAATTTAGGGACAGACAGGGGTGCCCATCCCCCCTCCCAAGTTCAATTTATTTATTTTTTAAGTATTTTTTATTTATTTGTTTATTTTTAATTATTATTGTATTAGAAAAGTTCTGCGCTATGGCAATGACACACACATATATATTAAATAAATGAAATAAAATATAAACAGAATAAAATAAAATAAATAATTTAAATTAAAAATAAATCAAGAAATAAACTTAAACACAGTGAAGCACCGTTTATACGTTTCTCTTTTATACGTTTTTAAAATTGGTCCTTGCAAAATCTAATACACATTAACCTATACCTGTTTTTT
The DNA here is from genome assembly GCF_026930045.1 of Uloborus diversus. Classification (NCBI taxonomy): domain Eukaryota; kingdom Metazoa; phylum Arthropoda; class Arachnida; order Araneae; family Uloboridae; genus Uloborus; species Uloborus diversus. The sequence goes on along the minus strand of NC_072732.1, from coordinate 204,850,144 downwards.
CTTTTGTATGCTTTTCTTCTATTTTCATTTCAAATAAAATTGAAATAAAAACGTCAATATTATTTTTGTCACAAAAAAAATAAATAAATAAATAAATAATGGAAAGCGGAAGGGGTTTGAATCTTATAAACCACCCCCTTGCATACAGCCCTGTTTATAAAGAAAATGCTAACTACTTTAGTTTAAGTGAATTCCATTGACGCAATCTCGTTCATGTGTTCTTAAAGAGAACTGAGCTAAAACCAAAAAGCTTCCAAAAATATATTTCCCTAAACACCAAAAAAGAACCTGGAGCGAAAGCCCCTCTCCCAGGTGGGAACCTCTGTTAATCAACTCTTGAGGTTGGTGTTCATAATTAAGAGTGGCAATTAAGGCATAATTACGCTTGACAATTAAAGTTTAATACATTCAGAATTCAGGGACAGACAGGGGTGCCCATCCCCCCTCCCAAGTTCAATTTATTTATTTTTTAAATATTTTTTATTTATTTGTTTATTTTTAATTATTATTTTATTAGAAAAGTTCTGCGCTATGGCAATGACACACACACATATATTAAATAAATAAATGAAATAAAATACAAACAGAATAAAATAAAATAAATAATTTGAATTAAAAATAAATCAAGAAATAAACTTAAACACAGTGAAGCACCGTTTATACGTTTCTCTTTTATACGTTTTTAAAATTGGTCCTTGCAAAATCTAATACACATTAACCTATACCTGTTTTTTCGTTTGTACGCTTTTCTCGTACAGTCCCTTCACAAACGTATAAACGGTGCTTCACTGTATATAAATAAATAAAAATAAGAAATCCCCCCCCCCCATTTTGATAGCGCAGCTTGCACCATTATACCCTCCTCCTGTGGGCACCCCTGGGGACAGATTAACCTCTGAAGTTAGGGGAAACTCAGTTTCACTTCAGGGACCCCTACTTTTTGTTTAGGGATTAATTTTTAAGTTCAATACTCTATGAAAGCAAACTCGCTGACGCAACAGGCGTATTATTTCCAAAAAGTGGCCCAGTGGAATTCATATTCAAGTTTTTCCCTCCTTTCTCCCTCTGACCAGAGCCTGATTGTACCGCAGGGGCATGCTAGGCACACGCCCCTGCTCTTAGATTTCAGGTAGCCCAATATCTCCTTAATTTATCATGATAGTTAAAAATAAATAATTGATTTCACTCAGAATCTAGAGTACAATGATGTCATTGATATTTTTGCAGAAGCAAAGACAAGTAAAAAATCTCTTTATTTGTTGATAAAAATTCCCCATAAAAAATTGATCTCTTTGCGAATCTCAAAACCACTCCAAGTTCAGTCTGTATTTACTATTAAAAGTTATATCATAAATACCTTTGATATGTATGGTAAACTGGCAAAGTTTAACCCCATCTTATATAATTATCGTATACTATATCTCTTCTACTTTTTAAACGTTGTGATATGAGGGGGGAGGGGCAAAATGAATTTCATGCCCAGGTCTTCAAAAATCTTAGTCGGGCCCTAGGGGAGCCCTGAAATACAAATGAGCCCCATGTCCAATATCAGAATGACCGGGCTCTGCCTCTGACACAGAAATTTTGAATAGAAATTACATAGGGCCCAACGCTGCCACTTAGTCCACCTACCATACCGTTAGATCCGCCACTGCTTTTACACGAATGAAGTCAGTGGCGCGTCCACGGAGGGGACTAACGGGCTTAAGCCCCTCCCAGAGATCAGATGAAACTCGGAAATGGCCATAAGCTCCTTGACCAGATCAAAGAGAAGGCCTAAAATTGCATCTTTTGACCTTTAACGCTTTCAGGGGCGGTGGTAGCGCTGTGAAACCACCAATTTATAAATTTTTTTTCTCTTTTTCTTCCGATGGTTTTCAATCAAGATCGCTTGAATCCTCTTCTTTTGAGTTCAATGAACAAAATGAGATGGCAGAATAACAAAAAAAATTTTTTTTTTCGTAGGCTCAATTTTTCTTGTCCAAATCATCAAATTCTCAATTTTTCGTTTACCCCAAAATTGGAATTTTGTTTCAGATTTTAAAATTTTTAATTAGCGCTGAAAGAGTGAATCATTTTTCATGATTTTACCTGAGGTACTCAATCATATTGTTCTAAATGATTCAAACTCATTTTTGCATGTGTAAACATGTTTTTGTCCTTTCCCAGGTGGGGGGTGTGAACTAATGGGGACACCACCCCCAGCGAAAAAAGTTGCCAAAAATTTTTTTTTAACTGAAAAATCTATGTCTAGATGATCAAACCTACTTGTGGTGTTTTTTCTTCATATTTCTCAAAAATTAATGATGCGCCCTTGAAAGGGTTAATTTTGGGAATTTTACAAAATATTTGAAAATTACTCTTCTTAAAATACGGCTGTTGTAAGATTCTTTTCCCAACAACCGACTTTTCTCTCCACAGAGGAGTCAGCTTCTTTCTTTAAAAAGGAGGTACAGTGAAACCTGTGTAAGTTGACCACTTACGGTGCAGTACTTTGGTGGTCAACTTAGACAGGTGGTCAACTTATAAAGGGGGTAATGATTTTTTTTTTGCCATTTCTTGCACTCTATGTATTCATTTTTTGACTAATTGACACTTATTCTTTCTCTTCAACTCACTTTCATTGTTTAGCATTACTTTGAAACAATAATTTAAAACGTTATTTAAATATTTTTAGAGATTATTTTCCCAGAATGACATATAATGTGTCATGCAAATTAAAATTTCAGTAAATTGATCAAAAAAAAAAAGTCTTATTGTTTATGAAAAGTTACTCATTTAATAAATTATAATAATTATTTATAGATATTAATAGTTCCTAAAAATTCATAGCTAATCAAAAATTACAAATTTTTCGCTTCATTTTTTCCTCATATACATTTATAACCCCATGATGATCTACTCAAACTCAAAAGGAGGTTTAGTTATGCTGCTGTTTCATTTAGTTGGTAAAATGCAGGTCTGACATCAAAAATATTCTTGGAAAGCTATAAAAAATAATAATATAAAATAAAATAATTTGCTAAATAAAGTTTTAAAAAATAAACCAAGTGGTCAACTTACAAAGGGTTTTTTACAATACTCCAAACCAAATTTGGTGTTCATTAGTGGTCAAGATAGACAGGTGGTCAGGATAGAGAGGTGGTCAAGTTACAGAGGTTTTCCTTCATTATATAAGATAGGACTAATTCCGTTCCTGACAAAAGCGGTCAACTTAGACAGGTGGTCAACTTTACAGGTTTTATTGTATTTGTTGCAGTTTTCTTTATTCAATGTTTTTTCTTCATTTGAGCATAATTAAAAGTTGGTGTGTGTCTTTTATGATTTGTAAATTTAAACTGATTTAGTGTATCGATGTAGAGAGGACGCACTGAGAGCAGGAGAGCGCAATTTTATTCTTCTCTTAAATTTTATAAAGTTTATTTATAATTAAAATAAAAACTGTGTGATAAAACTTGACTGATACGAAATTTAAAAACAAATTCTGCATAAATGTGGGAAAGGTTGAAAAAGACTGATTTTGCCTATCTATTCATGTATCGGAGTTCCTTAAAAAAATTTTTAGCCCCTCCCATTAAAAAATCCTGAGTGCGCCACTGAATGAAGTTCGTACATTTTAACACTTAGTTAAAAAATATCAAGGAATAGCATATGCTTTTCATGAAAGAAAATAAAGATGCTCGTGTGAAAATTTAATGGGCTCCTTCAATTTTCTGACCGGGAGCAAACAGTGGTATAGCCAAGGTGGATGGCCCGCCTACTGTTTTTTTTTTTTTTGAGCAATCACGATTGCTTATTGTTCTCATTTGACCGTTTTTGGTGTCCGTGCCTTTTTCAACTTGGAGCAGAAACCTCTGCAGCACCACCTCGCACCGTCCTCTGCTGGCGGCTCCGGTTTTGAGCTATCCGCTTCTCCTGGTCGGAGGCGTCCATTTCCTACACACACGCACGTTCACACACATACACACACACGACTTCACACACATACCGCACTCACACACGCCTACGTGCATACACACAGGTTTACGCACACACACAACTATGCACACGTAACCGCCCAGGAGGAGAGGCAAGCTTGGGGAGAGACAGGAGCCGTTTCTAGAAACAATAACTCCAATGAGTAGGGTCCTGTCTCAGTTCATGATTGCGAAAAACATAATTTGAATTCAAAATTTCAGAAATCAAATTAATTTTTTTTTTTTTTTTTTTCACGGAACACACCACCCAGTTCACCCCACTTCAATCAAAGGAGCTCCATGGAGATCAATCAAGATCAATTTTTAACACAGGTGTTCCCCTACTTTTTTGATTTGCAGTATACTTATGCTAAGGGCAGACTAGAGGCCATGTTAGCCTAGTCGGAAACTGCGAGGACGGCACGAAATGGGAGTAGTATAAATTTAACAAGTTTTATGGAAGGAATACCCCATACAGCCCAACAGGTCTGTCGATCAAACTGAAAAGTAGCCCACCATGGTCTTGCTTATACTCGTATCAATAAGTATCCTACCTAGCCAGTGCATTTGTTTCGAGAACTGCACAACATCCTACACGAGTCTGTAGGGACTCTACTTTCCTCTACTTCCTATTTCTACAATGAACATTTTCAAAAGACTACTTTTGTAAATAGAACTAAGAAAAAGTAGATAATAAGAGTTAAAATCTGACATTTTCCACTTTTTATAAACTCTTTTTAGTGAACTACTATTGTTTGAAGATATTTTCTTTTCTATTTGAGGTCTCAAAAGATTACGAAAAACAAAACTGACGAGGAGAAAAATTACTGACCGCTTTTGCTCGTCACTACTCCGTATAATTTCAACTACCCCCCAAAAATTTTTTACTCAGTTTTTTTTTTAAATCTAACCTGTAACTTTACCGGTATTAAAAAATAAATAATAATCACGAAAAATCTTCCAAACAGACGGGTATGGAGGTGGTTAGTGTTTTAGTAAAATTACGTGTGGCTAACAACTTGATGTAAGGTATCTTCATTTGTGATAATAGAGCAATATACATTGCTCATTCGTGATGCAAGAACCATGTGAAGCACTTCAAATGATTCTTTTATTTTAGTGAATTTTTATATTGTACGAATTTGAACGTTCATAAATTTAGGTTAGGCTAACTTTTTATCATTTACGTCAAATGTATACAAGATAATTTGCTTGCTTCTGAGTCAGCTGTCTAGAATGTTGAAAAGATATGGTTTATTCCTAGTAGGAATAATTTTATGCATTAGGAATGAAATATAAAGATTTTCATCTGCACTGATCTTTCAAGGTATGTTATTTTACGTTACATTTATTATTTAAATACTATTATTAAATTCCTTCATGCTGTAATTAAACAAGTGTGCTTAAGAATGATTTTATGTTTTGACGCATTGTACAAAAGGGATGGTATTTCATTCATCTTATGTGTGTTAGCAATTATTTGCTCTCGATCTTTCTTTCTTTATTTAATTTCTTATATGTGTATGTGTGTGTTTAAGTTATTAAAAAAACACATGTTAATCAACCATAATGATTTGTCCTGAAACTTCTAAACGATTCTTTTATATTACATTATCAATCAGACCTGTCATTTAAAGGTATCTGAAGGGGGCAGTTGCCCCCTCTTGCTGGTATTGAAAAATTAATGTATTTTCTTTTATGAGGGCTGTTTTTCATGTAATATATACATTGAATTATTTTCGTTTGTCTACCCTCCTTCACCCTCTGGAAAAATAATGAATGGCTTGCTACTGGGGGGGGGGGGCATTTTCTTTTAAAACTTTTCAACTGAAGGAAAAAGAAAAGGCGTAGCTTCATATTGTATCTGTAGTTTGAAAATAATCAGAAACTTATATATTTTTTGAGGTAGTACCTACTTCTAGAACAAGAATAACATGAAAAATTCTTTGTTGATAAGAAGGGCTCTGTTCGTGAATTTGACGAAACAATTTAACTAGCAAGGTGCATAGATACTTAAGAAAATGATTGATGGTCACGTTTAAGTGCACTTCTGTGAATATCAAGAGTGCCCATATAGGTGGGCAAGGGGGGGGGGGCTTGAGCCCCCCTTAGAAATTAGATCTTGCTTGATTTTAGTGCTTTTTTCTTTGCAAAAGTGTAAAAACATTTCTTCTCCAGCCATTAATGAATAAGTTATTAAAAATATCAAATTTTAATGACTCTAATCTGTCCTGAAATCAATTTCCATGGGGGAAAATATCTCGCTAAACCATGGGGAAAATGGTAAAAAAGCAGTCGAAAACTTTGTACTATGGTATGAGTAAAACGACACAATGTGTAGTAAGTACAAATAAAGTATTAAAATAGAGTTAAAAAAGAGTTTTTAACTCTATTTTAATATTTTATTTGTACTTTATACACGTTGTATCGTTTTACTCATGGGGAAAATATGTGAGCCCTCTTACAATTTTGCATATGGGCGCCCATGGTGAATATATTTTTTTGTTTTTGGAACTAGAGACTTGGCTACTTAAATGCAGGGACCTAGATATTTTGGACTTTAGATCACTGTAAAGCCAAAAGTTACAGCATGTTTGAAAAAAAAAAAATCTTTTGTGCTTCACATTTTGTAGCATTCTCATCTTCATAAATTCTCACAAATAACGTCATGAAGGGGAACATTAGTTTTGGTGGTTGGCAATTACAAATACAAATACAAAAGTGACGACCAGCAACAGGCTCTGGGCCCAGCTAGACTGGTCCTAGCCAATTTACAATCCCCAGTGAAGATCAATGGCCCTCTTAAAACTGTCTACTCCTTTGCTCATTACCACCTCTTCCGGTAAGCTGTTCCTAGGTTCCACTACCCTGCTAAAATAATAATTTTTCCTAATATCCATGTTAGCCTGAGATTTAAATAGCTTAAAACAATGACCCCTTGTCCTGTTTTCAGTGCTAAACTTTAGCCCCGTAACATCTTTCGTTTTAATAAATTTAAACAGCTGAATCATGTCCCCTCGGTCTCTTCTTTGCTCAAGACTGTACATTTTTAGCCTTCTAAGCCTGGAATCATAATCTAAGTGGGAAAGTCCACTTATTAGCCTTGTAGCCCGCCTTTGAACCCTTTCCAATACATTAATGTCTTTCTTAAGATAAGGAGACCAAAACTGAACAGCATACTCCTAATGGGGTCTTACCAAACTTCTATATAAGGGCAGAAGAACTTCTTTAGATTTATTTGAAATAGATCTATTGATAAACCCAAGCATCTTATTGGCTTTGTTGCTAGCAATGCTGCACTGTTGGCTAAACTTTAAATCCTGACTTATTAGGACCCCCAGATCAGTAACTTTGTCTGCCTGACTAATGACTGAACCTTGCAAATAATAACTTGTACACTTATTTCCATGCCCTAAATGTAGCACTTGACATTTCCCAACATTAACAGCCATACCCCATTTATCAGCCCACTCCGTAATATGATCTAGATCCTCTTGCAGCTGATTTGCTTGTTCTTCATTTTCTACAGTCCCCATAACTTTGACATAAACCAACAACATATTACAACCTTGTACTTCCTGATATAGAAGGAAGCTTAGACTACACGAAGAAAATGCTAATTCAATAGCGAAGCAAAGTTTAAAAGGAACAAAGGCGACTTTCTTAGGTATTTTAGGTTCAGATTTAGGTAGATCTTACTTTGTGTTCCACGTTTGTTGTGTTAGGGTTTCTTACATTGAGTTCCGCGGAACCCAAGCGTTCCATAGAGATCGATCAAGGGTTCTATGCAGGGTTGGCAAGGTTTTGGATACTGCGTTATACTGTGGTCTCTACCTGGTGTCCAAAACTGCATTTTTAGAGAAACTATTTTGTGAGAAAATATGAAAAATAGAATAAAATGTGTCAAAGTTATGTTTTATATGTGTAAATATAGGGCTTTAAAGGCTCTTTACGAACTTTACTTGCACAAATAGTCTGTATGACAAGTCCTTTTTAGGACATAACACCAATGGAGCACTACAGTTTGAATAACTATGTTTTATGACTACATTTTGTAGCCATTCCTCAATCTAAGCATCAACAATTTTTTGTTCCTCCAAAGAAATACATCTGGGAGATAAAGTAACAGGTTTATTGTCTCAATGTCAAAATTATATTTATTTTCACTTCGGATTTCTTTATCTTAATCTTGAGAGGCTTATAACAGTTAATTAATTCTAAGACCTTTGCTCTCAACTGTTTATTATTAATATGAATCAAATCTAACTTGTGGATAATAGCTAAAGGGTTAAAGCAATCCTTTTGTGATTTGGTATCCTTTATTTCAATATCATTTACACCCACTACTAAAGATTCACAAGGGTTTTTTATTTTTCCCTCCTTGACCTCAGCTAGAAAACTTTGACCTTGCATTTCAGATTTTGAATTAATTATAACTTCAACTGAAATGAGCAGATCATTTTTTCTCTGTACCAAGGTCATTTGGCTTTGATCCCTTTTATTTTCTGCTAGCTGGTTTGACATGGAAGTATTGATGGAAAGAAGATTAATGGAATCATTTTTCTCTGGCAATCCTAGAGCTTTTAAAGTCGACAATGAAATATTAAGCTTGCTCATTACATCTATTCCAATTAAAATATCACAACAAAGATTTGAAAGCATAAACAGTTTCACATGAATTTTAAAATTATCAACAACATTATCTGAATAAAATTAATCAAAAATTGCATCACATATTTGAGGGGCACGTTGGTCTGTTTTTTTCTTTTTACTTATCATTGACACATCAAAAAATTTTATAAACAGTTTGAGTTTCTAGAATAAGTTTCACTAAAAACTTCTCAATGCCACAGATTTTTTTGGAAAGGTTGAATTTATTAACTTTTTTTATGATTTATTTTTAACAGAACCTTGTAAAGTGGAAACATGCTCCACGGGTGGGGTAAGTTGGTCTGCCTGGTGGGGTACCTTGGACCGTATAACTCAAACAACATTTGTTATCATTTTAGTGATAAATAGTATCAAAAGTTGTAACTACCTTCTTCTCTTATGTGGGTAGAGTGAAAAATATAAAGTTTAAAGATAAATATAACATATTAAATTGATTTTAATTGACAAATCATCTTTAATTAAAAACAGCAATTAGCTTTCACCATTAGTACAAAACTATTTTTAAAAAATCAATTATTGAATATTTATAAGACAAGTAATGCAGATTAAAGTTAGTTAAAGATATGCTAAATGATGTCTGGGACATGGGCGGATTCAGAGAGGGGGCCATGGCTCCCTCCGAGAAAATTTCAAGAATAGTTAAAATCCCCTTTTTTTGAGCAAAAATGATACAAAAAATTTCTCATATAACACAAGTAAATACAAAGTCTAACAGTAAGGAAAAAAATGAAGGGGGGGGGGGGTAGCATGGTCACCCTGAGAAAGTTTTAAAAATAGTTTTTATAGCTAAATATATATATAAAAGAATCCTTATTAGTCCTTGAAGTCTAATAGGAATATAAAAAGGTCCGGGAGCCATAAAACCACACTTCAAGTATAATTTTTTAAACCTTCTTTCCTAGCTTAAATTGAAAAAAAAAAACTAATTCATGTGAAGTCTAAGAATGGAAACAATGCCAGAGCGAGGGCATGGCCATCCCACGAAAATTTCAAAAATATCAAGTGTATATCCAGGGTTCGTACGGTCCTTCAAAACTCCTCCAATACTCCTTCATTTAGGAATTTTTTTTGAAGGGCCCTTCAGACTCCTTCATTTTGGTTTTAACTCCTTCAAAACTCCTTCTTTTTTAGTTCAAGACTACATAATCTTCCTCTGTGACAGTAATTTAAATTATTTCAAACGACCATTAAGCTTCATCACATTGTTACAAGGGCGAAGGTTTAAGGGCGATTTTATTGTAGTAATTTCGTATGTTTATTTTATTTTTTTTATAAAGATGTGATTTACAAATTGATAGTTTAATTAAAAGTTAAAGGTGAAAGTATTAGATGACTAAGACATTTCAAAAGCTTTTCAAGTTTTATGATTATTGCTTTTCCCCCACCACACTCTCAATAGCAAAAGTCAGTTTGTCTAATTATTATTTAAATATTTAAAAATACTTAAGCGGATGTACTATATTAGGTGATTTTGTTAAAGAAAACAATTGCTACGTAAGTCGCAGTTATGACATTCTAAAAAGGTCATCTATGCGTGATGTCATACTTTAAAGGGGGAGATGGGTTCATGAAATTGTGACAAGGGGAAGAGCAATGAGTGACAAAAAGTGCCATCACTCAGTTATTATAACAACATTTTTTATGCAAAATATGACATTTGACAATAGGAGAAATAAGGTTAAGTGTGACAAAGGGGGAAGAGGATCAAATACGTTGTAAAAAAGTCTGACATCATTTAAGGACAGCTCAAAAGTACTCCTTCAAAATCTCATTCTATTCCTTCAGAAATCCTCCAAAACTCCTTCATTTTATTTCTGAAATTTAGTACGAACCCTGATACCAAATATTTGGGTTCATTTAGCATAATGGGCTCGTCTTGTTTGAAGTGTTTACTTCCCCCATGGGAGACGGAAAAGGGACATGTGTTAGTAAGTGTCCGATGAAAAGTTATACATTTAATGATTGCGCATTAATTTAAAGTTAGATTTAAGTTTCAACCTGGCTTTATGCAGTGCTATGTAATTATTCTTCATTCCCTTTTTAATATGGGACCCTCCAAACAACTCCTTTTCCTCTTTTTAATATTACCAAAGTTTGTCTACAAACCACGTTTTAAAAAATAACTTATAAAATTTTCCAGGGGAGGGTCCTCCACCTCTCATTTTCGCCAACATCGTTCAAGATCGGCATAAATTTTGTTTCAAGCGCTTAAGTTTCAAAATGTTTCCGGGTGAAGACTCCTCCCTCCCTAACATCACTGACAGTCTTTAGGAGTTACGTTTCTGGAGCTTCAATTTCGAAAAATTGCTGGTCCTCTAAAAGTTACTCATGAAACATAGATTGCCTGCATTTGCAATTTAAAGAGTTAAATTAAAAAAAAAAAATTGGGAGTGAACCTCAGAATCTCTTGAACCCCTAACCTTACCAAAGATTGTCTAGAATGCCTTTTTAAGCCTATAAATTAGTAAAATTTCCTGGGAGGGGCCTTTTAATCTTCCTTCCCCTTAACATCACCAAAGATTATCTATAATAGCCTTTTTAGAGCTACAATTTCGGAGAGAGCGCTACAAATCTCTTATCCTCTACCACTACCAAAGATAATTAGAATGAATCTTTAAGACTGCAAATTAGAAAAATTTCTTGGTGTGGGCCCTTGAAATTCCCCTCCATGTATCATCACGAAAAGATCATTGTATTAAACTGCGGATTTGAGTCAACAATGGCAAAAAAAAAAAAAAAAAAAAAATCTGCCATAGAAACCCCGAATCTCCTTCTTCTTAACATTATTGGAGATAATATTTATGTTTTTAAGGTTTCAATTTCGAAAAATTGGCCAGGTGGGGGGGGGGGGGGTTGCACCCGAGCCCTTAATATTATGAAAGACAGTTAAAACGAATTTCTCTCCTCCCTCTAACAGCATCAAAGAACGTTTAAAACTGCATTCATAGAGCTATTATTTCGAAATATAGACAGGGGAGCGCCACCGAACCTCTTTTCCCCTAACATTACCAAAGATCTAAAATGCGTTTTTAAGAGTACAAATTCGAAAAATTTCCGGGGGAGAAACCCCGGGACCCCTTTACTTTGGAGTTAATATTATACTTATGGTTGGTTCATATCGACTTCCTCTTAAATCAAAAGTCCTATACAGTTGCCTCAGAACACAGTACTGATTACAGGAATACCACTTTCAGATGACGATATCTGCAGACGTTTGTTAAGAAAAGAGGAAAATTATTTGGAAGGTTATAGCCTTAAGTTAAACTTGCGTCGCCTAGTGAAATCCCCTTAAAAACTGCTGTAGTTAAAGGTGGGCTTATAAGTATTGGTAAAATTCAAAAATTTTCCAAAGCATCGTATTTTTCCAAATGGCCCCCTTGGAGAATTCTGTCTGGATCCGCCCCTGATCTGGGAACAGTGGCAGATCTAGAACTCGAGCAAGGGGGGCTAACCTCGGTCTAAATGGGGATTCACCGTTTTGGAGGGTCGTTTTTGCAAATACTCTCTATCTCAGTAGGGGGGAGGCATCGCTTTTAGAGGACATACACACTTGTCCCAAAAAATTTAGGACTTTAAATACGGTTTTTTACTTGAAATAAACTTATATAGTATGCTCAAGAATATAAATAATTTCGCAAACATTTTAAAGATCTGAAAACACTATATGCACCTCAGTTGGATAGAAAGCTACAAAATTCCACCCCATGACCAGAGCTAAGACGGAATTGCGAGCAAACCGCAAAAATGTCAGTTACCGCATCCAGAGATTGCAGCTGCACTCTAACAGAAAGAGGAGTCAAACATGGTCGAAAAAAGTAATCTCCAGAAATATAATCAAAAATACAAAGAAAAAAATAAAATGCAATGTCCAGAAATATTCAAAAATAGTTTATACTAAAAATACAATTTTAAGTAATCTTTGATGACATTAGGCGGAAGCAGGGGCTCACCCAACCAACAAAATTTTCTGAAATTAGAGGCCTAAAAACAGTTTTATAGGCTCTCTTTATAAAAGTATTGCAGTATTTAAAATCTTTGAAATTTTGGTTTTATCCAGTGCATGTTCTGACCTCATTGGGAGGGGGGGGGGAGCTATAGCCCCGTTAGCTTGAGAACAATGTAAAATATATAACTGTGTGAATTTGAAACTGATAAAAGTTATAACCTTCAGATTAAAAAAAAAAACTAGAGACGTACCAAGTAGCACTTTGGCCGAGAGCCTTTCACTACTCAGCACAGAGTTTCCGCTACGGTCGCATAATGCGAAAACACTATCTGAAATACGAAAATAAAGCAAAGCATTTTCGCTTTTTTGCTCAAAAAAAAAAAAAAAAAATAAATAAATAAATAAATAAATAAATAAATAAATTAATTATTTTTTTAAAAAAAGAAGAAATGAATGATCGTAGAGAAGAAGCATGCATGGCGATAATCAACTAAATCTTTTTTAAATCTTAGCTAACATGTTTAAACTACTATTAAGTTCAATAACTGCAGAGGAGGGGACTGCAATGTTCTAAACACCAATCGTGTGTTTTCTTTTTTTAGTTTATGTTTTCAAAAAATAGCTGCTGTACTTATTTCTTCAAAGATGTCACAGATAAAATATGAATTTTATTTTCAACTGGAGATGAGACACACTGAGGCATATATAAATATATGAGAATGTGTAACATTTTAGCATTTTGCTAACATTTTTCACTCAATTTTAGCTTTGATGCTAAAGAACTTTTGAACCCAGCTTAAACACTGACTCAGCCGAGTACCAAGTACCAATTATGTTTTAAGAAGAACCAACGACTCACACGTGATGAATTTTGAACTTATTGGAATAGTAGTATAGACCTCCATGGCCATATAATAGATTTTAAAACAAAATTCCAGGTGAAATTTAATTACACACTATTTAAAAAATTTAGCTTGTGTCAAAAACTTTACAAAAAAGTTATTTCAAAATTAACAATAAACAAATAAATAAAAGGTATGATTAATCAAGTTGGAGTTAAAGCAAACTGTATCAATCTATTACAGTTCTAGTCCGATAAACATAAATAATTTTTAAAGCAAATAAAACAACGTTAAAAGCACAAATATGCAGGAACACTGCAGTCACATGTTTCTGCATTACAAGGAATGTCTTTTTCAGTGCATAAAATGTGAGCTCATGAATGTAAAGACATCCGAAAAAAATCCGACTTTTGTCGGATGTCTTTAAATCCTTAATCTCACATTTTGTGCAATAATTTCGATTATGAAAATATTTTAATAGCATTTCCCCCCCCCCCCCCCCCTAAGTATTTCTTTACCCAAAGTCACAACCTTTTTCTTACTCTTAAAAATGACTCATTTTTACTTCTCTGCATTGTTATAATTATGATAAAATTTGCATCTGCAAAACCGAGGTTTTAAAAATTCGCAATCTAAGTTTTCAAGTGATTAGGTATGCATTGCAATATGATTGAAAGGGTTTTTTGTTATGAGTTTATGAATATTCATCTTAAGAATAACTTAGAATGTTCCTGACCAAAGGTAATTTGTCCTACACTAATATGTGATACAGAAAAAGTACTTAACTTTTCTTCTGATTAGATTTTATACGTGTTTTTTTTTCCAACTTATACATAGAAAATTGTCTTATTTTATGAATGTATAGCAATTGCAAACGATTGCAGTATATTATATGCTTGCACTTTTTATCAATTGTAAAATCTGTCTTGAACGATATTCAGTATTTTACATCTACTGGGTATTGGCCAAGTATCTGATCAGTCTTGCATAATATAGGCGAACGGCGTTCGCAGAAAATTTTTGACTCTGCAGAAATTTGTCAAATTGCCAAGGTTACTAAAAATATTTAAAAAGAAAAAAATTAAGGGAATTAAAAAAAAAAAAATCCCAGTTTTTTTCTGTTGAAGCCTTCTTTCAAAAGTCTTTTAAAGCACAGGTGTGAAAAAAATAATGGTTTTGGCAGTTTTCTTCAGTTTTTTTTTGCCTTTTTCGTATTTGAATATAAATTTAATTCTTCGTTCGAGTGAGTTTGGCAAAATAATTATTTGCAGAAAATTTTCCAGTTAGGATTTGTGTTTGCAGAAAACTTTTCATTTTATCTAAGTCTACATCTGATCTGATTTGGCCGAGTACCGAGTACTCTTCGAATTGGCCGAGTAGGCCGAGTACTCGGTACGCCTAACGATTGCAGAAAGAAATTATTTCCTCCAAGCCTTTCCATTCCATTGCAGATCACATTTTAATCTGTTTTAAGATTTGATTAAATGGGAGGGGCTACAGTCTCCTAGCACCCCCCCTCTTATTAATATGCCACTACTATATATAGTGTAGTTATATTTAAATGTAATGCATATTGAAATTCGCAAATGTATTGCAGTACTAAAATGCTTTGAAATTTCGATTTTATCTAGCGTAAATTCTGACCTCAAGGGTGGGGGCTATAGTCCTCTTAGCCCCCTCCTTGGATCCGACACTGTCTGGTAACATAAAAGTGCTACTTCCAGAGCTTTGAAAGTAGCACTTTTATTGGACTGGGTTTTAGAAGGATAAGTCATATGTTACCTTTTATTTTAAACTAGCAAAAATACGTGGCGTTGCCTGGGTCAGTAATAATTATGAGAAAAAATCGTTACTTGCTTTTGTTTTCTGTTTTAAGTGAAAGAATTTAAAACACATCTTTTTGACTTGATTAAAAATCGAGCTTTTTCCTTACCCGTAAAACTAAAATAGCAATAAGTATTAAGAACAAAATAGTATTGATTTAGAAACGAAAGCACTATATTTAAGCATATACAAATTTCCAATACATGAAATTAATCTTCTTATGTTTAAAAAGATTAATCTGTTGAAACTTTTTTTAAACATGGAGTCTAAAACCTTCTCTGTATGGCTAATGAAGTACGAAGTGATTAAAAAAAAGTAGCTGCGCTCGTAATCCTCTTATACTTGCTTTAGTTATTTTGGGAAATTTCAATCATTGTGGGCTCTTGGTGCGATTTTACCGAATTTGCGAAAGTCGTTTTGGGGTACCTTCGATGATGCTCCCCCCTTCTTCCCTTACTTTGTAAAATGATATGATATT
Source organism: Uloborus diversus (assembly GCF_026930045.1). NCBI lineage: Eukaryota > Metazoa > Arthropoda > Arachnida > Araneae > Uloboridae > Uloborus > Uloborus diversus. The sequence goes on along the minus strand of NC_072732.1, from coordinate 204,834,427 downwards.
AATTTTTGTTACAGAGATATTGTCGGCAGATGCTGACATACCTGCCAGATGCTTGGTCACCATAAAATGGCGCTAAACAGTTTCATCCGAAATGTTTCCAAAATAAGTAGTAAAATTTGGTGATTGTTTGAAATTGTGCAAAAAGGAAAATTAATGGAAGTTTTTGTGCTGTTTATGGATTTGCCTAATTTAGTTGCTGGATTATTTAACACAGTAAAAAAAGTCTTTTGAAAATTCTTTGATTGGCGACATTTTGTTTTCATGGTGAAAGCTGAGAAACATTATGACGTAGTCTTCGGCTTCAAAAACAGCGACGTTGTAAAAACTGCCAAATGCATCAACTACGGAAGTCTTTCTGCAACACTTTTGGCGATCTGCTGGTTGATTGGATAATGAGTAAGTGTTCAATCAGCATAAATAACAATAAAAACCATTAATGACATTAAAATTCCGTTTAAGTGGAAAATGATCAGCCAAATCAGGTATTATTTGCCAATCTTGTGCAAAAATCTTACTTCAAGATTTGACTTGAGAAAAGCCTTGAACAGTCACGAAAAGCAAAGTTAGTCAACAATACAACAATTGTCGCTATCGACAGGGAGTTGAGATGATACACTAAATACTGTATTGAGTTGAGGAAAGCCTTCGAACATGGAACTAAAAAGCTCATAACTCGTTTTTTATTCTACTTAGAAATTTCGAACGGTGCCATCTTCATCAGAAAAATCAGAGCTTTCGGTGGACATATAATGTAAATATGTGCAAGTATTTTTTCATCCCAATATTAGAGAATTTATACAAAAATTGTGTTTTATTGCTCCCCTAAGGGTGTTTTGCCCCCCATAACGGAACAAAAACTACCCTATGTGTTATTCTGATGCATAAGCTATATTATTGTAGTTTCATCAAAATCCGTTCAGTAGTTTTTGCGTGAAAGAGTAACAAACATCCATACATCCTTACAGACAAACTTTCGCATATATAATAGTAGTAAGACTATTTCAAATGAAAAAGAAGCTTAGATTTTTTTTTACATTTGAGTTCAATATTCAATACACTGTATATTTGAATTTTTGTCGTAATTGCTGACAATTCTGTTTTTAAGACTATGGAAGAGATTGTCTGTATGATGTTTCCTGCTTTTTTTTCAGAATGAGGGGGGGGGGGGAGGGAGAGCAGAATCCCTCCAAGTCCCCTAATGTTTTTCATTGTATAAGTTAGAGTACATATTCATGATCATTTAAAAAAAAAATTATGATTTTTAAAGCTGACCCTCTTGTTGAAATTCTGAATTATGCCAGCACTTTTTTTTTGACAAAAAAATTTAAAATTTTCATTTTTCTATTTTTTTAAAAAATTTTTATGTAAACTAAAACTATTAAGATATTTTGTATCAACATGTTCAAAGTCTTCACATTTTATGTAAAAATTTTCAAAAAGATTATAGCATTAGTTACCAAGAAACAATTTTTTTAATAAACAACATCTCATCTCAGTTTGAGTGTCTCAAAAATGAAAAAAAAATACAAAATCGAAAAATTTCAAAAGGCTATAAAATTAAAACGTATTGATATTGAAATAAAAAAAAAGGGGGTTGCTTGTAACCATAAAGGGATGAAGTATACCGAGTTTTGTCAAATTCCAAGAAGGTGGGTGTTAAAATCCCATTTTTGTGGTTGCTTTGACGTGGAATGATCCAAGGGTCATCCCATGCCAGGTCAACCACACCCCAACACCCACCATCTCAGATTTTAATGAAACTTTGTATACTTCTACTTTTTATAGTCCTAAGTAACCTCCTAAAGTATTTCGTCTCGAATAAAAATAGTTTTTATTTTATGACCCTTTAAAGTTTTGAGATTTTGCGTTAGTTGTCATTTACAGTTCTCTCAGAATGAACTGCAGCTGTTTGCAAAAAAAAAATTATTTTTCAACAACTAAAGATAAAAAGTCTTTGAAAATTTTCATATTATATATTAAAACTTCAAGCATTTTAGAAAAAAAATATCAAAAATCTAAACTTATATTCAGCAATTAAAAAAAATTAACAAACTGAAAATCTTAAAATTTTTTCAATAAAAAAAATGATTGTCAAAATTTTAATTTTTTGGCATGAGGGTCTAAATTAAAACAATTTATATATATTTTTAAATGATCATTAACATGTGTGCTAACATATAAAATGAAAATCTTTAGGGGACTTTGAGGGATTCTGCCCTCTTGCCTCCTTATTTTGATTAAAAAAAAAAAAAATGATCATAATATTACAAACTAAGTTACTAATAGAATTAAAGAAAATTTGAATAATGATATACATTGGTGTTTGAACCTAAATTTAAACATTTTAATATTCAAGATTTTTTTGAATTGAAAATAGTTAATTAAGTAAATTAATAATGAACAATAACCATAGGTTATCGCGAAATTCAAAATTTTCCTACAACAATTTATGCATACTAAAAGTTGTTTAACCTAAGACAACATATAAATTAGAATTAGATAATTTTTTTCAATAGTTAGATAATTTCTAACTAGGCAATTAATACAAAGTATTACAAATTGTATAAATATCAGCTCATAGCTCTTAAATTCTTTCTACTCTATGTCTGTTTTCCTACTAAGAAGATTAGAAAAAACATAAATCATTCTAATTGTTGTGTTATGTGTAATCAGATTTAGGCCAAATAGAAGTAAAAATGTAATATCTGTCCAGTAATGGTTTTTCTAAGCAACTGGGCAAAGAACAGACTAAAAGACGAATTCGCATGGGCGGATTTATGGGGGAGCGGAGGGGGGCAATGCCCCCCAGTTTTGGGAGGACTTTATGTAGTTACAACACATCTTCCAAGAATTTAAAAAAAAATCATTATTTTTTTGTTTTTGAACAGTTCAGAAGAGCATGGGTGGATTTATGGGGGGGGGGGGGGGAGAGGGCAAAAGGGGGCAAATGCCCCCAGTTTTGGGAAGAGTTTATATAGTAACAACTTATCTTCCAAAATCTTATAACAAAAAAAGATCATGATTTTTTCTTTTTTGAATAGTTCAATGAAAATGAAGAGAATAGCGAATGTCCTTTTCTGAAGGGAGAAAAGAAAAAGAAAAAAAACGAACATTAAATACAAATAGTACAGCTGTCACTGGGGTACTGAAAATTGGTCTAAATTCACTATTTTGGACTGAAAACCATTTGGTCAAGTATATGAATGAAAATATAGGCTAAACGAGCTATGCATTCAGCTGCAACACTTATAATAATTGACTTTTGGGACCCTCCCTTCCCCCTCCCCAATTTGCTCTAACAGAACGATCTACTCGTTACGATTTGTTTTCTCTCTTTTCAGAATGTTTATTTTCAATTTGCGTGATTTCAAAAACTAGATGTTTTGGGTTGTTACAGACGAAAGATTTTGAAGAACCTTCTGAATTCACACGTTCAAATGAAATTGGCTGATTTGAAATGTATGTTATTGGAAAAGAAGTACATAGCTAAAAGGTTTTTGTACAGCAAAATACTATCAACTGTAACAGTTAACACCATACTCAATGAATGTATGTAACAATGAAACAAAAAACTGGAAAAATTGTCCAACCATTGAACAAACAGAACGTAAAATAACTAAATCAAAACTAAATTTCTGATTTTCCAGAATCATACATTGTAAGGAAAACATCTGAATAAAAGAAAAAGTGAGGGAGATATATTTCCGGCACGAAAGTTTTGCAAAATTCATGAAAGATCGCATTATTCCCTGATGAAATGTTTTTATAACTGTGTTTTCTTTATTTTTTAAAGGAAAAAATTTGTATATATGAAATTAATAGTTAGAAATGTACTTCATGCGCTTGGAAAATTTTCGGCTTGTCTTTTTTTTTTTTTTGAGAAAGAAAAGTAAATACTATCGCAGACTGAATAAATTTCAGTTATCTGAACGTTCTGATTAATTGAATCTTTTTACTTAGAGGGAAAGTACCATTTTCCTTACTTTCTAAATACTGTTTAAAAATTATGGTAAGTCATAATCATCTAAGTCTAAATGAGACAGTTATTGTCATCATTGAAATCTGAGTAATTCAGTCATCAAAAGTTTTGGAAAAGTTTGCTGAAATTTGATAAAAACCGATAAAAACTTTACACAGATTTGTAAAACCATAAAAATCCTTTAACTGTAAAAACTGAGGAATATTCGTTCAACTTATAAAAAATCTACAGGTAAGAGTGAATTAAGTGCAGGGCCGGAGTTGCCTATAAGATAAACAAGCTGTAGCTTAGGGCCCCTGCTTTAAAGTGGGCCCCTAACTCCCAAAAAATTGTGATTCGTTCCTTAAAAAAATGGAAAGTGCTTGAAAAACTAATTTCATTTTCAAGTACTTGAAAACTTTGAATATTTGGAAACGTGTGGCTACAAAAATTAAATTTTAAAATTTCTAACAAATTGTAGGGGGAGGAATGCCAAAATGTGTCAAATTCAGCTACTTGCTACATCCTGCATCAAAAACGTAAAAATCATGGTTCTCGCGTTTGTAACATATTACTTGAAATAAATTTTTGTGGCTCACATGCTTCATATCTTGCTATTTATTTAATCCCGAATGCAGAATTTTGGAAATTATTTTGTATTGATTGCTTTTATCTTACTTTTACTGCATATTGTTAATCTGTTTAGCCCGGGGAAAAAATGATACACCACCCCTATTTCTTTTCGTTTTCTGCACTACTTACAATTAAAAAAAAGTTGTAATGAGAAATTAAAGTTTTTTTTTTCTCTTACAAAAAAAAAGCCATTTCTTACAAAGTTTGAAGAGGATTTTCGCCCCTTCTTCTTTGTCACATTTTCCATAAATCAAATTTTGGAGAGGGAGAGAATTGAAGAGACCATGTTCACAACACACACAAACTACAGTCGGACCTCCATGTATCGAAGTAGCAAATTGCCGAAAAAAAATTCGACATACAGAAATTTCGATGTATGGAAACGATCTTATTTTATCATAAAAGTATCCTAAAACATTAAAATTAAAGCTAATTTTTGTCAATGAAACCCATTTTATAATTTATACGAGTATCGGATTAAATTAAAGTTAATGATTAAAAAATTAACAGAAATTACATTTTTACGCCAACCATTCATCTTCATATTCTTCGGCAATTCAACTTGATCGCAACATTCGGGGATTTTCGTTTTAACAATGTGATCGAGAGAAAAGTAAAAAATCAATCTACTTAACTTGAATGTTTTTTACTGAAGATAAGAAGACTAGAAATGATAATCAACAAACAAAAGGGATAATTTGAAACTGTATTTAGTGTTACTGGTTACAGCTAAGATTTGAAATAAACTTGAGGGAATTTAAGAACTTCAGAACGGAACAACGACTAACTACACAGCCCTCAAACCCAGGTTTTTTATCAGTTCCGTAGCAACCTTTAGTAAACGTAATTTTCTCATCTAACCTTTATTTTTCATGAGACAAACAGTTTAAAGTGGAAAAAAAAATCTACGAATATCTCGAAAATATTTCGATATATAGAGATTTTTTCGATATATAGAAACAATTTTTCTATATAATGAACATGGAAATTTGCTGAGATTTCGATATATAGAAAATATTGATATGTGGAAGTTTGATATATGGAAGCTCGACTGTAATTTATTTTTCTACTCACAATATACATGATGGGCAGCCAAGTTGCCCTTTTTCCCGAATAGCGGTCAAAATATATGCCATAAAGTTATCCCGCTATTCGGTCAGGAGGTTTTTTGCAGTCATGCCTTCATGACTGTCTATAGCCATATAACCCAGGCACTCTCATGCAACTGCGCAGTAGGCCATCGCGGAAAGCCCCATTATGCAATTATGGAGATCCTAAGTTATTAATCTTGGGATCCCTGTCAAGTGTTACGCAATGCAACAGCGTGGAGCATATAATTTCTTACAAAGTTTGAACAATACTGTACAACTGTATATAATCTACTACTCAATTTCAGGGACTGGAAAGTGCAAATTATTGATAGGTTCTAAAATCCCTGAAAAGAATTGGTGCAGTATAGCCTACCAGGGCTCTTGAACCAAAAACCCAATCTAACCAACCAAACCTTGAAAATAATTAGACAAATCTTTGAAACTCCTAAAGCAAAGTGTGCTTCAATTTTACTTCTTATCAAGTGTATAAATTAAGAATTGTTGAAATGGGTAGTATGTTACTCTCTTGATACCTATTCTCTAAATCTGTGCACCATTTCTTTTCAAGCATTAACTTGCATCACAAAGCCCTTTTAAAGCGTAAAACTTAAAAAAAAAAATGCCTATTATTTCCAATTAACCTTTATAAGACTTCAAGATGCAGAATTTTATATCCATTTTATATAATTTCCTCCGGGGGAGTAACCCCCTGACCCCCAAAATTGGAGATATTCTATATCCCACTTAAAAGGAGCCCTGCGTCACTCTCTCAATACCAGCCCCCTCTCTTTTAAGGTCAATTCAAAAAGGACATCATGATTACACACTGTAATGAAAACGACACATAAAAAAGTAAAGAACGGCCTTATACATCACAGAAAACAGAGAAAAACATGGGAGAGGGTTGGGGAGGGCAATTAAAAATGTTGCTCAAAAAAAAAAAAAAAAAAAAAAAAAAAATCCTGCCCCCCCAGGAACTCAGTCCTAAATCCGCCTATGCGAATTCGAAGCTAGACGCTTCTAGTTCACAGAGCTTTTAACCTATTTCATTAATCTAATGCAATATCAAACTAAAACATGGATTTGTTTTACGCTTATTAAATAGAATACCCCAGAAAAGTTAAGGTTTAACTTAGTAATTTATTGGGTATGAGATATGGTAAATGTTTACAATTGCTCAAAATGTTTATAATTAACTTTGCAACAATCTCATTTGACTCCAAAAGTGCGTTTTGTTATCTTGAGTGTTTCTGTGATTATAAATGGATCCTAATAACTTGGCATTTAAACAAATTACAGGTATTTTCACTAGTAATTTCCTTAGATGTTTTCTTTTCTTTTTAACATATTGGCCTGTCATTTCCCTAACTTTATGGTTGCTTTACTAGCCCACAACAAGGAACATCTACTATTAGATGACAGCTGATCAGTAAGCTCTATGGTTTACATCAGTAAGCTGTATGGTTTATATTATGAATGAGATTGTTAACTGCTTTTTGTTTATAAGACACTTTTTTCCCCTTGTTTCCTCTTTCAACTGCTGCATTAGTTTTATCAAGGGTGGTATGTTGTTTAAAGTCACTTTTTATTTTGTACAGAATTAAAATTTTGGAACCCCAGTAAATTGACATTCACTTAAGTCGAAATTTTTTCATGTTTCTTTGGTTTGTGGAGTTATAGAGGTTCCATTGCAGTTTGAATTAGCACATTTTATACGGATTTCTTTTCTCTATTCTATTTATTGCACTTAATTGCAGTGCACTAGTGTACACCCCCAAAAGCAGATGAGGAAAAGATGCAAGTTAGTTATGTCATTATGTTGAGGAGGGGGGGGGGGGGTCCGGACAAATATTGTTTTTTTTCCCATGCAAATACTAATTTGGTTTCTTATTCTCATTAAAAAATATATAAAAATCCATTGAATATGAAAGATGCATAAATACCAATTTATTTTCTCATTTGCTATGAGGGGAGGGGGGAAAGTTAATTTACTTTATTTAGAACATATTATTACTAAGCAATCAGGGCATTAACTTTTAAGGGGTGTTAAATGTAATTTCAAGAAATGAAAAGGATGAATTATTAACACTAAAATGAAAAACAGTTCCACGATATCAATTTTTCTCAAACATAAGGGTGGGAGGGGTGGGGGATCCTGAAAGTGCTAGAAACTGCATGATTATGAATTGGTGTTAAGTCTTAACTGTTGTTTTCCATTGTCTTGACTAAAATGCAGTAATCTGTGTGCAGATATTGTTGCCTGTAACTTTTAAATTTCATGATATCTTATTTTCAGAATGTCTATATTTTAAGCAATTTTTAATTATTTCAAATTAAAAAAAAAGCTTGAATATTAAATTTATATGTCTGACTTCAATATTTAATATTCTTTATATTTAATTTTTTTTTAAAGTAATTGCTAGGAACTCTGTTTTCAAAGACATAGAAAAGCTTTTCTCTATGATGCTTTCGTTTTTTCTAAAGAGGAGGGGGGGGGGGGGCAGAATCCCTAAAAGACCCATAACTTTTTTCATAGGAGAAGTTAGGACACATACTCATGATCATTTTTTATTGTAAAACATGATTTTTAAAACTGACCCTGATGTTAAAAATTTGACAATGGCTTTTTTTCACAAAAAAAAAAAAAAAAAAAAAAAAAAAAATTATTTTTCCATTTTTTAAAAAATTTTGAGTAAAAACCAAGATTATTATAATATTTTTAATAAAAATATTCAAAATCAAAGCATTTTTCATGTAAATTTCCAAAAAGGTAAATTTATTAGTTGCTAAGAAACAATTTTTTCCCATTAAACACAGGGTTGGCAAAAACCCGGGTTTTTTTTAAAAAAGCCCATGGACCCAGCAGGGGCGGCAAATAAGGGGGTCAAGAGGGTGCGGTCGCACCTCCAAATTTTTTGAGAAGAATGATGGAAAATGGGTGAATTCAATTTAACTTATGTAAGTCGGAAATTATTGTTCATTAAAAAAATTTCGCTGGTTATCGGTAACTATTTGATGAAACTCCACACATTCCCAGACTAGAAAAAGTGTTTTTCGTTATTTGGATGATGACTTAGAAATTCATGAAGTATTTTCCAGCCTTTTCAGATCATAGAAAACTGATAGAGAACCATGGTTAATTTAAACTAAAGAAGACATTTCCTCATATAGGCTAAATATTTCATACTTGTGTGCCCAGTGTAGGAATGGTATGTCCAATATGAGAGGCTCGTGAAAAGTGGTGTTGCTGCATGGTTTGCACAGAAAAATTCCTTGATATTTTACATTCACTTTTACGCTCATTTTTTAAGTGTACAGTAGACCCTCGTTTTACGCGGGGATTACCTTCCACGAAAATGCCGCGTAAATCGAAACAGCGTAAATTGAGATCCAATACTAGTGTTAAAATAAGGGTTTGGTTCCGTAGATAACAAAGTACTTCATTCTAGTAATGACTAATTATATGTATAATAAGTTTAATGTGTACTCATATCGATTTTTATGAACTACATGCATAAAGAAAACATAAATTAATTTCGTGTTTTGTTTATAAAGAGGAGCTGGTTATGATAGTCTTTTGGTAGTCATTAAGAATTTTTATGATAGAATATACCTTCACTAACAAATCAGAAAGATTATTTCCATTGTCTAGGAATGGCTCAAAATTTTCAATGTGAACGTTTTTGGTTGTGCGTCACCGCCGTCGGTATCCTCGTTGGTTTTGTCCTCTGTCACTCTTAAAAACCCTTCTTCCACTGAATTCTGAACTGTGTGAGTTTAATAACTTTACTTCTGGAAAGAGCTGAGATGCCAATCGCATAAAATGTCTCCAGTGGCCCAAGTTCGATTATTAGCACGCTTAAATGCAGTTGATTACGCGTAATCTTCAATCTTTAGGAGCTGGGATTTATAAAGATAGGATAATTTTATCTGTTTGCATTGCCGCATCCGTGTAAAACCGAAACTCATCTGTGTAAAATAAAATAAAGGTGTCAAATTTTAAACCGCGTATAATCGAAAACGCGTAAAATAAACCCGTGTAAAACGACGGTCTACTATATATTTGTTCAATGAAAAAAGTGTTTATCGCTTTCATTGGCTAGAAACACGCTGCACACAACTGCTCAATGCATTACATGCTTTCATAGAAATTTCTTCAAAATTCGTGTGCTTATTGATTAAAAAAATCCCTAACAAATACTTTTTATGGGACTCGATAATTTGCAATCTCGGAGTGACACAAGATGGTCTTCAAGAGTTAAAATCATAAAAACATTTCTCTATAACTTCAAAGCAGTGATTTGACGACTAGAAGAATTATTGCAAAACGATTCTTTTAATGGTGAAAAAGCTCATGCCCTTTAGCATGTATGACTTCGTTTGAATTTTTATTCAATTTGTATGAATTTGTATGTAGAAAGTTTTTGAAAAATGCTTTACTCTATCAAAAGTCTTCAACCCGCTATCCATAATTTTCGGATTATTCAAGCCACAGTTCAATCACGAACTGTTCGTTCATGTACTACTATAATTCAATCACAACTGAAACTGAAAATAGATTTTACATAGATGTATATTTCAATCAATCGTGAAACTTTTCAAAAAAAAAAAAAAATTCTTCCTTTGAACCAATTTTAAAAAAGCGAAAAAAAAGACAAAAAAAAGTCAAAAATCCACATGATGATAAGTCAAACATTGAATTTTTAATATTTTGTATGAAGTAATAGATTCGGTTTCGAATGAAATTAATACAAGATTTGATGATTATTTTTCTGTATGGTTGGCTCTATATTATCAGGATTGGATTTTGAAAACGAAAAATAAAATGTTTCAACTACGAGTAAAATTTTTAGTATAAGGCAAGAAAAATTACAAGCAATATGACGACAAATAGGTTATAACGTCCAGAGACTGACGTTTCGTCCTTGTTATGGACTCATCAGTCTGGAATAGTGAATAACAGAGCAGGAGGCACATGATATCTCATTGAAGCTGACAGCGCAGACGATACTAGATTATTCAATGATAAAAAATTAAGCCCCCCACAATTTTTGAAATTGCCTGGGTGATTTTGAAGAGCAAGATATAAAAAGTGTTTTCATGCATAACTTTGTCACTCCAATTATTTTTTAACTATTCCAATCAGCTCAGCTGGTAAAGAAAGATTTTTTGAACAAAAAAAAAAAAAAAAAAAAAAAAAAAAACTTTTGGCTGAACTGGCAAAACAGTACGACATTGATCACTGATAGATTAGTAACACGATTCCCTGCTCTTCCGAATTCAAAAAATCATGCATAAAACTTTTCCAAAAGGTATAAATACTTTAGTATCGAGATGTTTTTGTATGATAACTTATTAGAAAATTAATCAAAATTTTAATTGTTTCTAAAAACTAATTTTTATTCATATTAAACTGATTTTATGACCACTTCCTGTTAGCTAATGTGTGTATGGTACCGCACTGTGGTAATACATATTTAAGAAACTCGACCCCCCTAGTGAAATGCTGAAATGCCGCCCCTGGGACCCAGGGTTTTTTGGGTTTTTTAAAATAAAACCCCAAAAAACCCAACTAAAGCTGGGTTTTTAAAAATAAATGTGTTTTTTTTTGTCTTTTTTTAGGGAAAATGTGGGGTACTTGTAGCATATTGTAGCGTAAGTATATTGACAAAGCGCAAAAATTGTCTTGGGGTAAAAAAGCTGGAAAATTAGTTAAAATTCAGCGTTTTCTGAAGAAAAGTATAAAAGACGACAAAACCCCAAGAATGGTGAAGTTTCAGATTTTTTAGTTTTCATGATTACCAACAGTTAAGGCAAAGTTACTTCTCGAGTGAGAAAATCTATTGTTCGTTTTTAATTGCTACTACTATTTTTTTTTTTTTTGCATTTTACTTTCCTGTATTTCATTTTGTTATGCAAAACTACTGTAGAACCTCAAGTAGTTTTTAATCCCTTTTAACTGAATTCCAGCTTAATCAAGACATTTCTTTCAATTTTATGTTGCCAGTTTTTCTATTTCTGTGTACAAACTAAGAAATATTAAACTTTTTCGTAAGATAATGAAAATATTGTACATCCTGTTTTGTTTTCTGCCCGACCATTTGAAAAACCTGTTAATTTCTAAAAAATATACTTTGTGTTTATTCGAGATTTGTGACGTGTTTGTTTGCAGGAAATAATTCACATGAAAGCCTTATAGCTAGAGTAGTTTCCTCTGTACAATCTACAAATATTTGGAAAATCAGACGTGACAGGACTTAGTCAAAATAATTTGAGTCCATTTATTGATCAGTTAAAGAAAACAGTTAAATATATTTATTTATAATCTTTGAAACATTTTTTTAATGCTGTTAAGAGTTAAGAAAAACTATTTCAAAAAATTCATTTTTTATGTCCAATGTCTGTGGTGAAGAAGAAATGAAAAAGAAGTTTAAATTGTGAAAGTATTTAAATTAATTTTTCAAAAAACTTCTCAGAAAATTAAAAAAACCCAAAAGTGGGCTAAATAATGGGGTTTTTTTTAAATGGGTTTTTTCAAAAAAACCCATAGAGTCCGACCCAATAGGGAAGTTTTCGATTTTTCAATTTTATTTTTATATGATAGAGTAACATGTATGAACATCATAGGTGAAAAAATTTTTGCGATACGATAAGTAGTTTTTTTTAAATTAATTTTTAAAGTTCAAGCTCTTGTGACGTCAAATGGCATAGGAAGTGACGTCATGCCCTCTTCCGATAGGGGAGAAGCCGATAGGTCCCGCATTCGACTTCGAAGACGAAACGTAAAAAGCTTATCTCCTGGCATTTAACTCCTCGCGTTTCTGGAACATTAAACCTCTCATCCTCTGGGAAATATTCGAATATCCTCATTGATGTTACATGAGGAAGATTATTTAGATTGTGCTTTAACGAATCCGGTCTCCATAGTGTGTTCAAAAGGATTATTGAATTTTTAAAAAATAAAAATATCAGCGCGCTCAAAATGTTCCTAGCGAAAACAAGGGATCTTCGGCGGAAGGCTGCCCATTCGCGCCCTGTGACGTAGGCTCGTGACGTTTCAGAAGCGCACACTTTTGCGCGTGGATTTTTAAAAAATCATTAAAAATCAACCACGGTGTTTTAAAATTCGGCGATGGTGAATTTTTTAGTTTTGAGGGTCAATTAACAATATCCAATAGCCAAAATATGAACATTTAATAGGTTGCAACTTCCCTATTGGGTCCAATCCGGCCAACCCTGATTAAACAACAGTTCAGTTTGAATGTCTTGAAAATGACAAAAAATGCAAAATCGAAAAATTTCATAAGACTATAATATTAAAATGCATTGAGATTGAAAAAAACAAACTAATGGGTTGCTTTTTACCACAAAAATAAGGAAGTATAGCAAGTTTCATCAAAATCTGAGATGGTATGCGTTAAAATCCCGTTTTTACAGTAGATTTGAGGTGGAACTACCCACCTATTTTAAGACTTCCTGTGAAATTTTAGTTTAAGGAATTAATTACAAAAAGACTAATTCGAAATTTAGAAGAAAAAAAACCTCTCCGAGGTGCCATGCAAACCTTCAGGATCCGAAGTTAGTTTTTACAAAATTTCAAGCCTCTAGATGCTATGGAGTTTTTTTTTTTTTTTTTTTTTTAAACAAATGGAGATGACTTGACAACAGTGTTTGGCCTCTGAACATAAAGGATCAAGATGCTTCCTCATAAAAGGGTACTTCAACTCAGTTAGGAAAGCAATTTCTGAAAAGAATTTTGCCGTAAAAATGAATGGCGAATTGATAAAACTATGAAACTGTTATCCCTCAGAACAGGTATGCATGCGACACACAATAATCCACTTATAATTGCAAGATATTTTCTCCTTCTGCTGCTACAATCACAAATAGGTTTTTTTTTTTGGTCTCATGAATAAAGCTTGTCGATCTTGAAAGTTAGGCTCAATAACAATTTATTGACGTACCCATAGCTGTATTGGAGGTACGAAACAGGGAACCCCGCTCTGCTATGCCATCTGGGGCTTCCAGAGAACTGACCTTTCGGCCGGGGCCCCCTTACCCGTAAGGGAACGAGATCTAAACCACTTACGACTCTAGACACCGTGGACCCAGGTACGGACCTGACTCCGGTGGTGCCCATTGCCTACTCACTGTTCCACTCGATAGCCATTGGGCAGATACGAATCTGCTCAAACGCAAGTAAAGAGTGGTCAGCTGTATTGGAGGTATGAAATCATCATCGTTTCAGCTCAATTAAAAATTGAACACCTAAATTCCTAGACTCAGATTTACCTCAATCATCAGTGAAAGGATCATATGTTTAAAAAGAAAGAGTTTAGAGATCAGGCTAAAGCCAACATCAATAATTTCATTTGTTTGTTACATATTGTTACAAATCCTGTAAATAGTAATTATTGTAGTAACGTAACCTGTAAATAGTTTCCCGTAATGAATATACAACCCCTTAACATATGGCTAAAGTATACGAACCCCTATTTCTTTTTTTTGTTCATTGATAAAATTTGATAACGGTCTACTATTTTCCAGAAGCGTTTGGAATATTTGAGAGATTTCTTTCGATGTTTATAAAAGGGTCCCGCGTGATAAAGAGGGGAGTTTCGATTGAGAATTTGTACTGAGAGTGTGTATTAGCTCTGTTTATAGCGAGGCATTTCGCTGTGTTGTTTTCGTATTTGGAAGTAAATACGTGTGTAACCGTTGAGTTTACGGTGTTGAGTGATATTTGCTTAATTGCTGATGATTAATTTAGCAGTTGTTAACGATTTCTCCTGTACATAGTGTAAATAAAGCTCCTGTGTTTTTATCAAGAACTGTGTCTTCATTTCAAGAAAGTGGAAGTCCACCGAATCCGTTACAATTGGCGCCCACCGTGGGGCTACTTCAGGACTTTCGTGCAGTAAGTGTGACTTTGGACATTTTTTCATAAAGACTTTTTAAATTTGGACTTTATTTTTATGGTGATTACTCGCGCAATGCATGAACAATTAAAACAACTTCTTGATGCAATCAACTCTGTGAAGAGTGATATGGCGGCTAATCAAGAACAATTAAAAAATGATATGGCGGCTAATCAAGAACAATTAAAAAATGATATGGCGGCTAATCAAGAACAATTGAAAAATGAATTGGCGGCTAATCAAGAACAATGGAAAAGTGATTTAATGGTGCTGAAAAATGATTTAGCTTCTAACCAAGAGGAAATTAAAAACGACCTTACTTCGGTAAAGACTGTGATGGAAAATAAATTTAATGAGATAGAGCATCGAGTTGATGCTTTTGATGAAAAATTTGAAACAGTAGAAAACCGTATCGCAACAGTTGAGAATCATGTGGATGAGAAAATTAAAAACATGGAAAGGAGATTGGTGACCGCGGAAAGCAGCTCTGTACAGTTTAGCGCTCCCACATCGGTTGCTCGACCGTCCATTAAACTGGCCACATTTGATGGGAAAAGTTCGTGGCAGGTGTACAAGACCCAATTCATGATAGTGGCGGAAGCAAACGGATGGGACTCTGTTACCAAGGCCTGCCATCTTGCAGCATCCCTGAGAGGTGACGCAGCGGACATTCTTCAGACCCTTCCGGACAGCCAGCGCCTGGATTTCGCCGCCCTCACATCTGCGTTGGAGCTTCGCTTCGGTGAGAAGTGCCAGAAAGATTTCAGCAGACTCCAGTTGAAGTCCTGCGGACATCGAGAGACTGTCTCATCTTGCTTTTTGCGACTGCCCTGCGGATGTTCGAGACAACCTGGCACTCAACTACTACATCGACGGGGTTCGAGATCCGGAAATCCAGAAAGCTCTACGGATGGCGGGTGTCAAAGACCTGAATTCTGCTGTTGTGTATGCGATGAGATACGAGGCCGCCCAAGAAGCAACCCGTGTGGATCGCCATCTAATCCGGACTCAGGAAGCTGATGAGTCTGATTCCAGGTCGTCCCACCTCGCTGAACTTGAGAGACAACTCGGTGACTTGGCAAGACATCTGAACAGCATAACAGCCCAAAAGAAACAAGAGCAGAAGTGCTGGAAATGCGGTAGTGAAGGGCACCTGCGAAGGAATTGTCCTGCTCGACAAGCTACGCGAGGGAAAGAAATCACCTCCACCAGAGCTCTGCAGATTTCCTCTACCAGTAGTGGCAGTGATGGACTTTTCATTTACGCACATGTAAATGGGAATCCTTGCAAACTGATTGTTGACACTGTAGCCAATGTGACAATCATTAGGACAGATGTGGCTCGTGAATTTGGATTGAAACTGTTGTGGACATCGCCACGCGTAAGTCTCCAGACTGTGACAGGTGACAAAATTGAGATTGAGGGTAAAGTGGACTTGGAAATAGTGTTTGGGAATGCCACCTACCATCATACGGCATTCGTTGCTGATATCACGGACCCCTTCATTCTCGGATTGGACTTTTTAAAGAAGTATGCTTCAACCTCGACTTCAAGACTAATGAGCTGCACTCGATGAGAGAAGACATAGCCGGTTTCCCCGCAGAAAGTGATGTAAAATCCGCTCATCAAATAATAGCCCAAACAGATTTATCGATTCCATCAAGGTCAGAATCATTAATACCTGGCTCCATTGAAGAAAGCAATAGTTTTCGATTTGAACTCATTGAATACCCTAGCCTAAGCAATAGCCTAAAAGGAGTGCTGGTAGCATCTACGCTTGTGGACCTTTCTGAGGATGTAATTCCTGTGAGAGTCGCCAACGTGAGTGAAAGGCCAAAGAATATCCGGAAAGGTGAAGTGTTAGCAACTTGTACTCCAGTAAACTGCATCATTAGAAGAATCAATTCCCCTGAGACTGTGTCTTCCGAGTCCTTGACATCGAAGTTAATTGGGAGTTCGCCAAGAAGGAAGAGGTTGAGACCCTCTTGAAAGAGATGCAGGAGAATGATGTCATCGAACCCTCGTCCAGTCCTTGGGCCTCTCCCATCGTCTTGGTCCGAAAGAAAGATGGCTCCACCAGATTTTGTGTCGATTACCGGCAGCTGAATGAAATCACCAAGAAAGACAGTTACCCTCTTCCACGGATAGACGACACCTTGGACACTCTTTCCGGACACAAGTGGTTTTCGACCCTGGACTTGAAGAGCGGCTACTGGCAGGTTGAGATACACCCTGATGACCGAGAGAAGACAGCGTTTACAACTGGACAAGGCTTATGGCAGTTTAAAGTGATGCCCTTCGGCCTCTGCAATGCACCAGCTACGTTCGAGCGTCTTATGGAGACAAGTGTTAAGAGGACTTTCCTACGAATCCTGTCTGGTCTACTTAGACGAAATCATCATCGTGGGACGCAGTTTCGAAGAACATCTGGCAAATCTTAGGAAGGTGCTTCAAAAGCTTAAGGAAGCCAATCCGAAGTTAAGCCCGTCCAAATGTAATTTGTTCCGCCGGGAAGTGAACTACCTTGGTCACATCATCTCTTCTGAAGGTGTACAAACCGATCCAGAAAAGGTATCCGCGGTCAAGAGTTGGAGTCGTCCCGAAAACATCCATCAGCTGCGAAGTTTCCTGGGGCTCTGCACGTACTACAGGAAGTTTGTAAAGGGTTTTTCCAACATTGCACGACCTTTGCATAAGCTGACGGAGAGCAAGCAAAAGTTTGAATGGTCCAAAGAATGCGAAGATGCATTTCTACGACTGAAGGAGGCTTTAACATCAACGCCTATCCTCGCCTATCCTCAGCCTGAAAAATCCTTCATCCTGGACACTGATGCGAGCAACGAGGGCATCGGAGCTGTTTTATCCCAAGATATTGACGGAAATGAACATGTCATCGCTTACTGGAGCAAATGCTTATCAAAGTCGGAGCGAAATTACTGCGTCACCAGAAAGGAGTTACTGGGCATAGTGAAAGCTGTAGAACACTTCCATCATTACCTCTACGGCCGAAAATTTCTGCTTCGGACAGATCATGCCTCATTAACTTGGCTTTTGAACTTCAAAAATCCGGAAGGCCAGATAGCCAGATGGATACAGCGGCTCCAGGAATATGACATGGAGATCTAGCATCGAAAAGGGTTATCTCACGGTAATGCTGACGCTTTATCAAGGAGACCCTGTCCTGAGAACTGCCACTATTGTTCCCGAATCGAGAAACAGTATGGAACGACTAGCCCTACCGCCTATCAGGTGACAGTGACTCCAACATCATCAGAACCTGATCCATGGAGTGACGACCAAGTTCGAAAAGATCAACTTGAAGACCCCGACATAAAACCAATTTTGGAGTTCATGGAAAGTGGCAGTCGGCGACCTAGCTGGCAGCACGTTTCCATCTTCAGTCCTGCAACAAAAAGATACTGGGCTTTATGGAACTCGCTCCATTTACGGAACGGCGTGCTACACCGAAAATGGGAATCTGACGACGGCAAAACATCTAGGTGGCAGTTACTACTTCCCCGATCAAGGATTTCAGATGTTCTGAAAGAAATACATAGTAGTGCGACTGGAGGACATTTTGGTGTCTTGAAAACCCTCAATAAAGTTCGGGAGCGCTTCTTCTGGAGCAAGGCGAAGGATGACGTGGAGAAGTGGTGCCATTCTTGTGACGCCTGTGCTGCTCGTAAAGGACCGAAGAAGAGAAGCAGAGGGAAGCTACATCTGTAGAACGTTGGAGCTCCTTTCGAAAGAATTGGGATCGACATCCTGGGTCCTCTACCAAGAACTGCTGATGGGAACAAATACGTTCTTGTTTCCATCGACTACTTCACCAAATGGCCGGAAGCATATCCCATTCCAGATCAAGAAGCTACCACCGTAGCAGACACTCTAGTCCAACATTGGATCTCAAGATATGGAACACCTTTGCAGATTCATTCCGATCAAGGGAGGAATTTCATCGCTGCTGTGTTTAAGGGCCTTTGTCAAATTTTCGGAATTGAGAAAACTAGGACAACACCACTACATCCACAATCGGACGGCATGGTGGAGAGATTTAACCGCACAATCCGGAATAATCTCTCGCTTATGGTATCCAGAAATCAACAGGATTGGGACAAGAAGCTACCTTTGTTCCTGCTGGCCTACCGCAGTGCTGTCCACGAGACTACCGGATATGCCCCATCTCAGATGCTCTTCGGACGAGAGCTTCGGCTACCTTGTGATCTCGTCTTCGGTCGTCCTCCGGATGCGCCTGCATCGCCTGAGGAGTATATCCAGGATCTCCAGGCTCGGTTGGAAGACGTTCATAACTTCGCACGAGAGCGAATCAACATCGCGGCGGAGAAGATGAAGACCCGATACGACACAAGGTCTACTGGACATGAATTCAACGATGGCGACAAGGTTTGGTTATGGAATCCCATCCGACGGAAAGGTCTTTCACCCAAATTGCAGTCGCATTGGGATGGACCCTACAAAGTCCTTAACCGACTGAATGACGTCGTAGTGAGGATCCAAAAATCACCTAATGCAAAACCTAGGGTTGTACATTATGATCGGTTAGTCCCATACTATGGCCATAGTTCATGAGTATTACGTAAACAACCATGGTTGATAACATAAGTTGTAGATAATTTTTGCTTTTAATGTTTTGTAATATTTCTTGTTATTATTGTGTTTTCTGTATCTGTTAGTTATTAATTAATGTGTATATTTGTAAACTTGTGATAGAAGTTTGGCACCCTTTCTGGGGATTGTACTGCCCGGGACGTGCAGTCCTTAGGAAGGGGGCAATGTTACAAATCCTGTAAATAGTAATTATTGTAGTAACGTAACCTGTAAATAGTTTCCCGTAATGAATATACAACCCCTTAACATATGGCTAAAGTATACGACCCCCCTATTTCTTTTTTTGTTCATAGATAAAATTTGATAACGGTCTACTATTTTCTAGAAGCGTTTGGAATATTTGAGAGATTTCTTTCGATGTTTATAAAAGGGTCCCGCGTGATAAAGAGGGGAGTTTCGATTGAGAATTTGTACTGAGAGTGTGTATTAGCTCTGTTTATAGCGAGGCATTTCGCTGTGTTGTTTTCGTATTTGGAAGTAAATACGTGTGCAACCGTTGAGTTTACGGTGTTGAGTGATATTTGCTTAATTGCTGATGATTAATTTAGCAGTTGTTAACGATTTCTCCTGTACATAGTGTAAATAAAGCTCCTGTGTTTTTATCAAGAACTGTGTCTTCATTTCAAGAAAGTGGAAGTCGCACCGAATCCATTACAATATATATAGCAACTATTTGTGGCTGGATAACGTCTACACATTGATTTTATTCATCGATATGTTTTCAGATAAGTGATTTTCTTAAGTTAGTGTACACACATGGACCGTTACTATAGTATACATGACCTATTTAAGATGATGTCTGGAACTTCTTGAAATATATTAATGAAAGTACTATTAATGTTTTCAACTGGATTTTCCTACAAAAATTGAGCCACTAATTTTTAGCCAGATCGAAAGAACTTTTGTAGAGAGAGAGAGAAAAAAAAAAAAAGAATCTTTTGATGCATTTGTTGAAGTTATTATTATTGCTTAAGATATAAATTTTATCCACTAATTATTTTATAAATTTCACACTATGCCAGTACATTTTTTCAAAAAAATGAAATGAATATTGATATGCTTGCCTCCGCATCATTTAGTTATTTTTCTAGTTCTTTGAATTTTTGTAATTTCACATAAAACACAAAAAAAAAAATGCTAATGTTCTAAATTTTTTTTAAGCTTGGAAATCCAAAAACTAATTTTGAATTTCTTCAAGCAAATAGTAGAAATACTGTTCTATATTCCTGCAAAAATTGAAAGTTGCCAAAAGTTTCCCTCATTAAAATTTTGGGCCTAGAAGGGGAAAATCGCCATTTTACAAAATGTCACTAAGTTCAAAACTGATTTTGAAGACAAAAGGAGTTAAAATACAACTTCAAAAGTAAACTATTTCTTTTTTGACACTTAGCATGTTATTGGGTCTCAATTTCATCAAAGCTAATACATTAATGAAAGCTTGAGATTAAAAAATACAATGCTTAATTAAGAGAAAACTGAAATATTTTCAGTTTTTAAAACACGGTTAAAAGTTAACTATAATAATCTTGAAAATTTTACCCATATCAGATGAATTGCCCTGCTCCATAGATCATAACTATATATAACTTTTATGTTTTGATTCAATAGTTACTAAAATACAAGCCTTCAAAAATGCAACATTTAGCATTTATGAGAATGCTGTTCAATTTGACCAATTTTCAATCGCATGTAACTATTAAAATGAAAAATATTTTAAATATATTTATATAGGCATAAAAGAAACCTGTATACCCAATTTCGTAAAAATCTGCTACCATGCGGCCACCACTTTGTGAAATTTGCCAGCCATCCCGTTTGAATTTATCAGAACATGAGAGAAACAACTGACATAGCGTGTATGTTTGTTTCTTTTCTTTTCTTTTTTTTTTTAAAGCGGTTTTTGAAAGTGTTTTCAGTTTCGTTTTGCGGAAAATCGTTACTTATTATCTCAAGCGTTGCTTCCTGAAACTCGTTGTCTTGGAACGAATGCCTGGAGCAGTGAAAGTGTGTGACCTTGTGACACAGACTAGAATTTCACTGTGAAAAAGCGGCGTGAATCACAAACAAACATCGATATGCCTTGTTTGCCTTGGTTCAGAGAGGACATAAGAAGTTCGTACGGATACATGAGAGATAAAGCCTGCTGTTTGATACTTGAATTTTTCTGCTTTTTTTGTGTACGTTTCAATGGCTTTTAATAGTGGTTTCGAATACCAATCAGCAATTAAACAAAAAAAAAAAGGTCGGTGCGGAACCTGGATCCCAAAAGTGCCGTCTCCGTTAAATTGGAAATTCAGGGTAGGCGGCGTTGTTCAATCAGTGTTATGTGTATGGTATTCAGGGCCGTATACATGGGCAGGAGGAGGAGGGGGGGGGTCTTAGGGTTCACCCCCCCCCCGAAAAGTTCGGTTTACATTTAAATATTTGTTTATATTTAAAATTTTCCAAAAAATATTGTTCCAAAACTCAAATGTATTTCATATGTATATTAATTGCATAAAACGCTTTCATAATAGATAACCCGACGACTTGAATCTCAGCACAAATAGCGCAAAGCTCCGCATGAAAGTTTTTAAACCCTCCCTGAGATTGTTTTCTGGTTACGGCCCAGATGATATTTATTGTATTTTATTGTCTCTAGATTTAATGAGAACTTCAGTTATATAGTCTCATGGCTCCCACATAGGAGAGACTAGGGTCTACAACCAAGGGCAACCATATGCAAAATTGTAAAGGGGAGGGGGGGGGGGCTCAGATATTTTCTCGTGGCCTCTGATTTTAGTGCAGTTTAGAGTTATTAAAATTTGACGTTTTTAATTACTTATTCATTACGGCTGGAGAAGAAATGTTTTTACATTTTTTGAAAGAAAAAAATATTAAAAGCAAAAAAGTTCAAATTTCTAGGGGGGGAGGAGGCTTGAGCTCCCACTTCCCCCCCTATGGGCGCCCTTGTCTACGATAGCAATGAGGCTCTGGATAAAAAATGCGAGATTAAAACTTATTTTCATGACCGGCGTTTAAGAGGGCAGTAGCGGGCAATTATCCCCACACATGATTTAGAAACATAGGCGGCTCGTACGGGGGGGGGGGGGGGCGATGCAACTGCCCCTCACTTCTAAAAGTAACGGGGTCTTGCCCCCTCACTTTTCAGAGTTAAAAATTAATTATCGATCGAAAAATGATTTTTTACAGGGTGCATTTTGTTGTATTTCGCAAAAGTAAAAACTAAAAATTCCAATAAATGAACTTTTCTCATCTTATTTCAAAGGAATGGAACTTTGAAATGGAAGGGGAAAGTCTACGGTGTCCATCCGTCAAGGGCGGATCCAGAAAATCTTCAAGAAGGGGGCGATTGATTTCGAATACTTTTATAAATTCCTAAACCTCCGCTCCCTAACATCATATCGATCGTCTCAGATTTAGTTTTTTTCCTCGATTTTTTTCTATTTCTAAAAAATTTCGGAGGAATGTACCGAACCCCATTCATTACTTTTACGTCGTCAAATGTGCCCTATAAGTGCTTCTTTTGGACTTCAATTTCAAAAACTTTTCAGAGGGAAGCCCTCGAACCCCTTCTAAAATCATCTTCTAAAGATCGTCTAAAATGGAGCTTTTGGAACAGCGAAAAACTTTATATACGAAGTTCCGATCCCTATTCCTAAAAAGTGTTAAGAGATGTGCTGCAATTGCGCTTTCAAGACTACAATTCTGAAAAAAAATTCGAGGGAGAGCCCTCTTTTTCGTAACAGTATTGAAGATCTTCTAAAATTACGTTTTTTGGAACTTCAGTATAGAAAATATGCCGACGGAGAGTTCCTGCATCTCGGCTCAAGGAGGGCGCGATCGTATCTACTGTAATATTAAAACTCAGAAATATATCCCAATTTTGCAAAAAAAAAAAAAAAAAAACAGCTTCAGGGGCCACCACGCCTCCTAACCCCTACTCTTCCTTTGACCCTTTACGTTTTTGGTGTACCAGACGCCTATGCTTAGAGAAATCGATGAATTAAATGTGTTGAGTAATTCCTTTGTCCCCCACCCCCTTTCAATTTTGAAAAGTAAGAGCGGTAGAAGGGGGGGGGGGGGATTTGAATTTGTAAAATGTTTATTTTACACATATACTTCCAAGCTTGACGAACTTGGACAGGGGTCCGCGGCGTGATCGGCTAGGGTGCCGAGAAAACACGTGGGGCTTTTGTTTTTAGCACATGTTTCTGCTTTACCGTTATCAGTAGTTTTCGTTTTGCGGCGTTTCCAGGGCCGACGAGAGGCCATGGCCAGCCAAGTTGAAAACTAGGGGACCGGCAAAGGAGTAGAGTAGTACAAGTTTTATGGGTAAAGGGATCGGGACAAGCAAGCTGAAAAGGGATCCGTCTTGGCTCTCGGTGGCCCTGTGCGCTTCAATAGAACTTTAGAAAGTTTCTTATTTAATTCATCCATCTAAAACATTTTTTTGAGAAGTTGTAAAATTTATGAAGCTTGCAGTCATTTTTTGAATAAGCTGATTACTGACTATGTAAACGCAAAACCATTTTACTTACTGAAAATATGAAAAAAAAAAAAAAAAAAAAAAAAAAAAAAAAAAAAATAAAATAAAAAAAAAAAAATAAATGAGAGAGAGAAATGAAAGAAAGTAGTAACAGGTTACGAAACTCTCCACGAGGAGATATTTTAAGTTGTTTTCAGATAACTCGATCTGACTCGAGTTTGCAAATGTGATAAAAAAATTGATTTGAATTGTAACACAAAACTCGTGTTAATCTTATCAGCTTGCATCCGCGCACACCCAGTTTGAAATACGAAATCCCTTTTCGATTTTCCAAAAAAAAAAAAAAAAAAAAAAGTCTTAATACACGCTTGTTTGAGTGCATCCCATGACTTCCTTTTACGCCATTTTAATGATGACAGTGCCTTGGAGTAAGTAAGGAAACAATTTACATATTTTCGCCACTATAGTTTGTCGCGAACCGAAGAAAAATAGCGTTTTACAGACATTAATTTTCCCAGTACTGGCAATTTTAGCGTGATTCAATGGTTTACTTTCTAAATAGCGCCAAATTGAAACCAGATTAAAAGGAAAAAAAAATTCCAAATTTGTCGCCAAATTGGTGACAAAAAGCTTAGTGATATATTTTAAAGTGTCCGCCAGATATCGGAACTCCAGCGCTCGAATACGCTACCTTGCGGTGATTTATAAAACTGCGTCTGCACCTAAAACATTGCCACGCTGCGCATCACGTGTGTCTGTTGACGTAAACACAGGCAGTTTGTTCTGAGTATTTATTAACGCAATCGATGTGTCTTAGTTTGCTTTCAGCTACAGAAATTAATTCGTCCCTTAGTAGTATTCTCGAGCTTCTCAAAATAATGTTAGTTTTTCTTATTTCTTTCAAAAAAGTATTAAATGGTGGAAGCGTAAACAAGAAAACTCTGGATTAACAAAATTGGATAACGTTATACCAGGTAAAAATTTTTATTGTTTTGTATGAATTTGTAAGAATATGAGTTTTTTTTAATCTTAAATTAATTAAACTTACCATATTTTGCAGCAGCATTTAGTTGGAATGGACAGTATGCAAAATATTTTCTTGAATATATTATCGTAGAACAAAATGAATAACCGAGAAAGAATTTACTTTATTCCTTTTATTCTCAGCTGAAAGGTTTCGCCAAATTTGTTTAGGGTTATAGTAGTTTTAGTATTGTGCAAGCAAAGTAGCCTTGGCGAGTTTTCGCGTTTTTAGTTAAACCATTTTTAATTTTTATCATGAGTGGAATAAAATGATAGTAAGATTACAGAATTCGATAAGTAAAAAGAAATAATGGTCAATCAACTGAAAAGAAAACTACCACCATATATAAACTGTGAGTACACATTTTATTTATTTTGTTCTGAGTGAATTTGAATAAATATCAGTTTTTCAATTCGATGAAAAAAAAACGAACTTAACAACATTGACTGGACACTTTTCTTTAACCTAATTCCACATAAATGATTTAAATAAAATTTGTTACTACAGTATCCTACTGAAATAGACAGTATGCAAATAAATTTTCTTGAAAATATTTATCGCAGAACAGATTGAAAAATCCAGAAAGAACGTTAAGAATTTGAACAATAAAAAATAAAAGTTCGCCAAAAATCTGTTTATAGTGTTATGGTTTTAAAATTGTGTGAAAGAATAATGTATCTTGACAAGATTTCGCATATCAGGTAAATTATTTCCATGACGAATGCATTAAATGCATGATTTCTTTGGATATCCAATCATATAGTCATAGAAATAAATTATCTAGTGTTAAACGTTACTCTTGACAGTCTGCCACGTATGTGCACTATGTGACAAAAATGTCAACAAATGCTGGAAATGTCACGAAACTGAACTTAATATGTACTAATGTATAGAAAAAACGGTACAAAATGAAAATGCCGTTCGAAGCGAACCAAAAATTTATGAATTCCGAATTCAACATCGTGAAAATGGCTGCTTCAGAACAACTTACTGTGTGTTCTACATTAATTGTTTACTTTCGTAATACTTTTTGGTTTCTAATCTCTTTCTATATGGGTCAGAATATCCACAAGACTTTGAAAAATCTTTTCAAACGAATAAAGCGAAAAAATCATACATACGAACAAAAATCACAACACTTTTAGCATTTTCTTCGCTACCACATGCGTTTGTTTTAGTTTTCAATTCCGCCATTAAACAGTGACTGCAGTGCCCCCTATAGTTCGTTGGAGTTGCGAATAACATCACATGAGTTTGCATTGAAATTAGCATTGTTTTTCTCACAAAAAGGTGAAAACGACCCCTTTTGGAACACCCGAATGCAACCAAAAGGGGAGGTGCACAACTAGATCCTTACTAGGAATCTACATACCAAATTTCAACGTTCTACGGCATACCGTTTTTGAGTTACGAACGTACCGAGATACATACGCACATACATACAGACGTTACGAGAAAACTCGTTGTAATTCACTCGGGGACCATCAGAATAGGTATTTCGGGCGTCCATACGTTCTTGGGGGCTTACGTTAAGGGGGTAGGGATTTTTGCTCATATGTATGTGTTTTATAGAAGTGGATTTTCCTCATGTTAACGCGCTTGATTTTTTGAAGAACGTGCGCGGAGTTAGGAAGTAATTTTCGTACCTATTGCATTATTGACTTGTTATCAAGAAATTGAGTTTCGGCACGTTGACCTTTTGGGTGATACATCACATTTCAATGTTTATGTCTCTGTCGCAGCTTGCGCATTTGTTTACGTTTCGGGTTGAAAGCAATTGTTTTTGTTCAGTATCTTGTCGATAAGGTTGGACAAATAGAAATATTGCAACTTATCCTTCACGCTTCAGAGTTGATTGTTTAGTTTTAACATTGAGCTCGACAGCTTTTCTTGCTGGATCAGTGTTTGAAGTCAGAAGACTCGTACCTTTTTTTCTATGGCAGCTGGATGCAGAATATTCTAAATTCAACGTTATTTTAATTTTACTGTAGTTATTCTATTTCATTCTTCTTGAAACTGAGAAGAAAGAACTCTTTGTATATATTCAGGATGGCAAGAAAATACTGAACAGCTCGTTACAACATTCTTGTACAGCAACTTCACCCACGTTTGAGTTTGTTTATCTGAAATAGCTACAAGAAAGCTGAAGGTAAACAAGGGTGGAACTGCAGTATCCGGATGCCGTAACTAGCTGTTCAGTATTTGCTTGCAATCCTGCCTTAGGTTCTTCTATGATGGGCCGGTAACTCGTTTTTTGTTTTCAGGATGATTCAGTCTGGAGCCATCGATCTTTTTATACACTTAATCATTTCACTACCTGGCGGTGAAGATTGAAATAAAAAGTCGCCGTTTTTGCAAATGGTGCATGGAGTTACGATAGAGGTCAGAATAGGCGGGACATAACATCAAGGTTTGTGTTAGGTTCGTAAACGAACTCGGTTTTAACGTCAGAGATACTGCGATCTCTCGGATGCTGTTATTCTTTTTAGGAACTCTGATAATTTATTTTTTATTCCATTGTATGACGAAAATATGTAGATTGCAGACACAATCTCATGTATATAAAACAGCCAATTCACTGATTGAGTAACGCTCCTGTCGTCATCAACAATGAAACTCGCGCCGCGGCATGATGATTTGAGAAGATTTTTTGGTAATGTTGGGCATGTAGGGAAAGGCTTTATTCTAACAAGGCTGAACTGGATCCGGTAACTCAACTGTTTAACTGGTAAGACTCATTTTAGGAGAATGAAGAAATGAAAAAATGGTCAACAATGAACGCTATCTACTGGAGTTGAGGGTTCATCCACTGGAGTTGGGCTTAAATTGCAACTATCAAAATATCATCAAACAGGCAATTGCTTCGTTCAAATATAGAAGCAATTTTCACCCGTCATACCTTGACTAGCGTTTTCTAGTTCTTCTTAATATTATAGGGTCTGGTGGGGTAAAAAGGTCATAAAATCGTAGGTTTTCAACTTAGGTGGATAATAAATACAACAAATTCTTTAAACACTTCAACTTTTTTTTGTTGTTATTTTACATTGCATTATTAAAGAACACGGTACATTGCATTTAAGGAAGGAAAACATTGATTTTAATAGTTTTATAGCACATTCTTTTCCCTATGTTTTTATGACCACTTTACCCCATGGGGTGGGGGAAAATGGTCATAGCATGGGTTAAAGTGGTCATAGTTAAAAATAGATGCAAAACCATTATAAATAACCCTAAAACTTGTACATTTCGGTTGTTTTTATAGTTACAAGTAATGAATATATGCGTGTACACACGAATATATTCGTATCGTGTTATACGCGTGTTTACTCGTGTATAACACGATACGAATATATTCGTGTATACACGCATATATCCACGCATATCCTATATGAGTAGATACATGTATACTTCAGATACATGCACGCACGTGCCCACTCAAGTATATACGTGTATATAGGAGTACATTAGCATATATATATGTGATTACCTACAGGAGTGTATACGTGTCTACATGAGTACTTACGTGACACGTGTATATACGTGTCACGTTTATACGCGTGCCACGTGTATACGAGTATATACGCGTATAAACGAACGTCATATGCGCGTATGCAGTTGTATCTCGAGAAAATACGTGCATACTTGAGTATATATGTGTAGAGTAGACGTATATATGCATATATAAGTGTACATACATACATACATACATATACGAGTATACACGAGTTAATTCGTGGATACATCCAGTGCGTCTTTGTATGTGTCTACTCACGTATATATGATATGGAAGCACGAGTATATACGCATGTATACGTGTAAACACGATTATATACCTGTATAGACGTATATAAGTACATTTACGTGCATACACCAGTATATGTATGTATACACGAGAATATGCGCTTATATATATGTCGGCCTACTGAGTGAGTCTAAGCTTTTGGGCAAAAATCAAATTAGTGTAAGAGGGGAGGATAAGAAGCAAAGAATCATAAGGAAGTTATAATCACTGACGCGCTACATGCACACAAAGCCAGAAACTGACGGATGCAAAGCAGGGCACAAATTTGTTGCACAAAGATGATTTTACGTAACATTTTAGTTTTTAAGAAATATATAGAGCAGTTGTTAAAAGTTACGGCCTGTAGTAGCTCTAATACACGCATCGCAACAAAGGCGCAGCTTTGAATGTTTTTCAAAAATCTCGTTATTGCAACATCTGTGATGTTGCAATAACGCATTGTGATCTGTGAATGCGACGCATTATTACAGCTGCAATCCGCAAATTTCATCAATCGCTTTAAAACTTTCAAGACCTAAAATGTTGTGTAAAATTATCTTTGTGTATTATAAATAAGTGACTTTTTTTGCATCCATCAGTTTCTGGCTTTGCGTGCATGTAGTGCGTCAGCATTGTGTTTGTGACCATATCTTCCTTATGATTCTTCCTTCTTATCCTCCCCTCTAACACCTTTTAATAATGTGCTCAAGAGTTTAAACTCACTCTGTATACTTGTATTTCTTATGCTTGTATGTAAGTGTCTACTCGAGTATAGGTACGCGCATATTACGTGTATACCTGATTATATAAGTGTTCTTGTGTATACGAATATAACCGAGCATATACATATATAGTAGAATATATAGCTGTATGGATAAAAGATACTTGCAGATACCCATATACGTATTTATTGGCGCATTTATTTGAATACGCCTATGTACGTGCCTACACGAGTATTTATGCTTATGTATACGCATATAGTCGGTATATTTAACCTCGTTTACTGTAAAAACAATGCATATTAAGTAAAACTAAGATTTAATTTGTATCTGCCTTATACTCAAAGATTAAGTGACATCAGAAGAACAATATTCGTTAAGCCTAATATTATGACCACTTTACCCCATTTCACTTAATTTGTTCTAAAAAATTATCTAAAATAGATTCAGCTGAATGCTAATGAGTAAGAGTTCTTGAGACATGTAGGAAGCTTCCTGTGCAGTCAATCTGTTCCTAATTCTAACAAACAAAATTTCCCAAGGAAGTTAAAATAGGTGTTTAGATTTTAAAAGTTTTCATATTTACACAAAATATTTTTTTTACCAAATAAAATTTTGCCAGGTTTGGAAATTTTGTATTCAAAATGTAGTTTATAACTCCCCGAACCTAAAATAAAATTTTCACATTCATTCGAACATTTATTTCCAAGCTATAGTCATTTATTTGACGTATGACCACTTTACCCCATTGACCACTTTCCCCCACCAGACCCTAACTGTTAAAAAAGACAAAAGGTTTCGGTGCTTGTGTGTTCCAGTTTCTTACCGCTCCACTAATTGCTTTGATATTAAAATTGTTTAGATTGCTTTGAAGATCGAGGCACCGAGTTGAAATAAATATTTCGGTCACGTGTTACTAGACCGAAAAAAAAACATTAATAAAGTACACACTCCGGAAAAACTATTCATAACTTTTGTTTCAAGGATGACCGTTTCTCTCTAATGAAGAGACTTTCTATTGTAACCTTGGAATAGCTACTTCTGCCGCACATTTCCGACTCGTGAAGAATTTGTATGCATTATTTTTGGTAACATTATAATTTTATTGAAACTTTGTTGTTTGTTTTAGCCCTTGAACACCGCATGTTGCGACTTGGCAACGCACCCAATTTGCGGGGATGGGGTTCATGACGCAGACTGCCGTTGAAAGTTTTAGGGGGGGGGGGTTGAGAGGTGCGGCCTTGCTCTTAGGGGGGCACCCCTGTAATTTTGTCTTTTTAAATGCTATGGCAACTAGTTGAGGCTCCGTTGTTGTCAATAAATTGACAACTGAAATTTTGTTGCCTTTTCCCGAATTCCCCAATGATGTAAATATTTCCTGAATTTTTATCAAAGCAATGCAAATCCCTGAAAAGGGGATTTTTCAGTGATTAGGATTTCAAGAAAAATTTCTACTGTAAAACGATTACGATCGCAAAAACGAAACTTTTCATACACGAGTATAAAAATTGTATATGTCCGCTAATTTTTCGAAACAGGTTTATTTCATTTTCGTTCGTTCTTTATAAAAGTTTTACTTCCCAAAAAGAAACGTTCCTAATTTTTCTCTGAACTTCCGAAATTTTCAGAAATACAACTTTTGCCTATTTGTAAATATTTTTTTTAACCTAAAAAAACAATAGTAATCTCAATTTCCTAATTTCGGGTCCTATTCTGGCTTAATTTTAGAAACTCGTACTTAAATTTTAACAATCCCTTTGATGCTCGAATTTTTTTCGTCAAATTTATTCATGCAAATTATTTCTAATTTTACGCATAAGTCTCTCAAATTTTTAGCAGTTAATGTTGCCAGCCCTTAAAAGGAGTAGCTTATTCAGATTTCAGCGGCTCTAGCACTTCTTATACAGTCGGGATTTTATTTTAACTAAGCTGCCATTCATTAATTACGTAAGGATGTTTCTCGCAAGTTTTAACCCCCCTCCCTCATGTAAGGGTACGTAAGATTTTTCAAACCCTTCCCCCCTATATTTACGTAAGATTCCATTTTGTTTTTCAAAATAATAAAATCAATCCGAATATCGGCAATTTCCGAAATCTCGCATTATGCTGGTCCTGTACTGTGCGAAATTCAGGCCCAATACCGAAATAATAATTGCAAGCAAATTAAATCGAAATGTGTTGACGAGATAGATTTCGTTTTTGGACTTCAGAATTGCAAGGGGTTCATTTTCAGAGTACGATGATTTTGTAAAAAGTCTGTAAATGGGCATTTTTTTCTCCAAAGGAATTCCTGAGAGTACTGATGTGATATATCAAAAGCTTATGAAGAACCTGACCTGAATACATTGGGGCTACTATTTATGTTTTTTCTTTTTGATAATTATACTTCCCCCTGCTTTTAGATCATCACTAGTAGCAGCTGCTACCAGTGTTTCTTTCAGATCGTTTGTTCGTGGGGGGGGGGGGCACTAGGGGTGAAAGGCGTATTTAAGGAGTGGAACACGACCCCCCCCCCACCAAGAAATAAATTCAAAATTACCCCCACTCAATAATTTTAAACTTCTTCACACAAAAAAGAAACAAACATAGGCATTTCCATTACAGCCCGCCAAAGATGACTCTTAACAGCTCACTCACTATTCCCTCCCATGGTTCGTACGCTCCTTAAACTCCTGCTTTTTAAGGAAATAAAATAGTGCCCTTAAAACTCCTGAATTTTGGTATTATCTCCTTACGAACTCCTTATTTTTTTATTCTATATGACTTTAAAGATTTTCTTCTACAGCCAATCGATACAAGTGATTACGTTATACCGAATTTTACCGGAATTCCGGTATTTTTTCGTCTGTTAATACCGGAAATCCGATTTTTTCGTTAGACTATTTTCTTCCCCGCTAGACTATTTTCTTCCCCGCATCCAATCCCCCCCCCTTACTCTAAGTTTCTGACGATTATGCTGATAATTATTAATCTTGTAGCCTTGTTAAAGTACCATTCTAAATGTTTTTTGCTTTAGTAAATTCTTTTATTTGCCGTTTTTAGACTTTTTTAGCTTTTATTTTGATTGCAGCAATCTCTTTGCATCCGATATGACAATCGAATTTTCCTGATTTTTGATACTTATCATGCTTTTTTAGGAGGCAAATAAATGAAATTTCTTTTTATTCCTATAAAAATCAAAGTTAAATTTTTCAAGCGAAATTCTGTGTCCTTGATGAGAGTCAAAAAGTTAAAATCTAAATCGCTAGTTTAATTTGATTTTTGCTTCAATTACGTCGATTGTTATGAATAATACGTTTATTGTAGAGCTCTAAAATGCAATTCTAAAATAATTTTAATTAAATAAAATTCTTTTATATGCCGTTGTTTTTACTTTTAATGCGTTCACTTTAAAAATCGCAATCTCTTTGCATTCGCCATAGGAATACGATTTTTTCTTTTATGAGCTTTACTGTGCCTTGTAAAGAGGCAAGGGAATTCAGTTCATTTATATTTTTATTAAAATCATTAAATTTAAAAGTTTTAAACTAAATTCATGCTCTTTAAGAGTGTTGAATGTCAGAAAGTTAAGTATGGAATCGCTGGTTGAAATTAATTTTTATTTCAACTGTTTTAATACATATGTAATATCTGTAGTTTGCAGGGTTTGTATTTTTTTTTATTTAAAAAATCTGACTTTTTTTATTTTATTTAAATTGTTTTTTTTTTTTTTTTTTTTTTTGACTTGTTAAAATTTTGGAAAATTGTTAGATACTAATTACTTAACATTTCTTACTAATATTATATATGCGAAAGTTTGTCTGTATGGATGTATGGATGGATGTATGGATGTTTGTTACTCTTTCACGCAAAAACTACTGAACGGATTTTGATGAAACTTTACAATAATATAGCTTATGCATCAGAATAACACATAGGGTAGTTTTCGTCCCGTTATGGGGGGAAAACCCCCTTAGGGGGTAATAAAACACAATTTTTGTATAAATTCTCTAATATTGGGATGAAAAAATACTTGCACATATTTACATTATATGTCCATCGAAAGCTCTGATTTTTCTGCTGAAGATGGCACCTGTTCGAAATTTCTAAGTAGAATAAAAAACGAGTTATGAGCTTTTTAGATCCATGTTCGAAGGCTTTCCTCAACTCAATACAGTATTTAGTGTATCATCTCAACTCCCTGTCGATAGCGACAATTGTTGTATTGTTGACTTTCTTTGCTTTTCGTGATTGTTCAAGGCTTTTCTCAAGTCAAATCTTAAAGTAAGATTTTTGCACAAGATTGGCAAATAATACATGATTTGGCTGATGATTTTCCATTTAAACGGAACTTTAATGTAATTAATGGTTTTTATTATTATTTATGCTAATTGAACACTTACTCATTATCCAAACAACCAGCAGATCGCCAAAATTTTTGCAGAAAGATTTCCGTAGCTGATGCATTTGGCAGTTTTTTCAACGTTGCTGTTTTTGAAGCCGAAGACTACGTCATAATGTTTCTCAGCTTTCACCATGTAAACAAAATATCGCCAATCAAAGAATTTTCAAAAGACTTTTTTTACTGTGTTAAATAATCCAGCAACTAAATTAGGCAAATCCATAAACAGCACAAAAACTTCCATTAATTTTCCTTTTTGCACAATTTCAAACAATCACCAAATTTTATTACTTATTTTGGTAACATTTCGGATGAAACTGTTTAGCGCCATTTTATGGTGACCAAAAATATCTCAGCATCTGGCGACGATATCTCTGTAACGAAAATTAATATATCGTTTTACAAAGTAAGGAAAGAATGGGGGAGCATCATCGAAGGTACCTCGAAACGACTTTCGCAAATTCGGTAAAATCGCACCAAGAGCCACAATGATTGAAATTTCCCGAAATAACTAAAGCAAGTATAAGGGGATTACGAGCGCAGCTACTTTTTTTTTAATCACTTCGTACTTCATTAGCCATACAGAGATGGTTTTAGACTCCATGTTAAAAAAAAAGTATCAACAGATTAATCTTTTTAAACATGAGAAGATTAATTTCATGTTTTTTAAATTTGTATATGCTTAAATATAGTGCTTTCGTTTCTAAATCAATACTACTTTGTTCTTTATACTTATTGCTATTTTAGTTTTATGGGTAAGGAAGAAACTCGATTTTTAATCACGTCAAAAAGATGTGTTTTAAATTCTTTTACTTAAAACAGAAAACAAAAGCAAGTAACGATTTTTTCTAATAATTATTACTGACCCAGGCAACGCCGGGTATTTTTGCTAGTATAAACATAATGTATTTTATACAGTAGATGAAAGAGCAATTTAAAAGCTAAACAGTGATACCATTATTTCCTAGAATTATAATTTTCATACATTTTAGAAGAAAAATTCTTAAAATTTGGCAGTTTTCTATGTTAATCGGCAAAGAATCACACATAAGTTTTGAAATGGTCTATAAAATTTTGATCTATTTTGATAATTAAAAAAATTCGTACAAATTTTTGAAAGAGATCTCTAATATTTAAATTAAATGTTTTGTGTTTCAATCTCGTATGAGTAACCTTCTGTTAAAATCAGACACAAGCATCACCGAAAATTGTTTGTTGTGTCAGGGTTCGTACGCCCTTGAAAAGTGCTTGAAAAAAAAAAGTTCATTTTCAAGTGCTTGAAAACCTTGAAAAAGTTAAAAAACCTTGAAAAAGTTTCTTAGTGCTTAAATTCTCTCAAAAATCAACGAATTGTGCTTAGAAGTTTTAAAAAAGTATTTCACCAATGCAATTTTCTGAACATGTGTTCATTATGCAACATCGCGAAAAATTGCTTCCGTGTTTGGGATTTCAATCCTTTTGCATCTTGTAAATATTTTGATGTTTTTTACAACCGAAAGATATTTTGACATATGGTACCTTAGATTAGTTTATTTTTTTGTTTAATTTCATTAATTAACAAAGATATTAATTTGGAAACCATGACAACATTGAACTTACTCGGGTTTCGCCGAAAATTGCTCTTGTGTTTGAAATTTCAATCTTTTTGCATCCTGCAAATATTTAAATATTTTGGCTAATCAAATGTTAGTTTCGCATATGCTACCTTAGATTAGTATATTTTTTGTTTAATTTTAATAAAAAACAAATAAATTTATTTCATGGGAAACATGCCATGTCGAACGAACTCAGACTTTGCGAAAAATTGCTTCTCGTGTTTGAAATTTCAATCTTTTTGCATCTTGCAAATATTTAAATATATTCTCTAATCGGATGTTATTTTCATATTTGCTACCGTAGATTAGCATATTTTATGTTTAATTTCAGTAAAATATAAGTTTATTTTATGGGAAACATGACAACATTAAACTTAATTCGCGAAAATTTGCTTCCCTTGTTTGAGATTTCAATCCTTTTGTATTTGTAAATATTTTTATATTTTTGGCAATTAGTAGTTATTTTGACACTGCTGCATCAGATTAGCTTATTTTATTTTTTATTTTAATAGCTAAAGAGTTAAAGAATTTATTACCTTGGTTTTGTTTAATTATTTGCTTATTTATTTTTGCAATTTTGAATGATTATATTTACCTAATTTTTGGTCATAACAGATTTTTTAAAAAAAATTTAAATTTCAGCAGTTGAGCACCTAACAAATTAACTTAAAGTTTGTATTTTAAATATAAAGTTGATTTATATAATTTTATTTATAAGTACATCATTTTTTTATGTCTGCTGAAATAAATAAGGTGTATAACAGGGGTGGTTGTGTTATGATTATTCACTTGAAATCGTGTAGTGTTCGTTTTCATGCTTTTACCTCCCTATATCTCCAATTTTCCCCTTTTCCTCAAATGTTCAAAATTACTACTTTATTAAGGTTGTGGGTACTTGGAGCTTACTGAAAGAGGCTTTAATCAGCAAAGGGGTAGATAGCTTAAGGAGGGTCATTCATCTTCATTTGGATCTAATAAAGTGACCAGTACCAGCCTAGCTAGGCCCAGTGCCTGTTGCTGGTTATCAACAGGCACTGGGCATGGTATTTCTATGCAGAATATTTTAACTTAATAAACTATTTTATGAATTGTATGCATAGCAAAAGATATTGTTGTACATATGTATATTCAAGTAATAGGGGGCTTAGTTTTAAAAATTATTCCCCCCCCCCTTGCCCCATTTTGCTCTTTGAAACTTTCATGTAATTTTTTATGAACTCACAAATCACAATTACACCTGAATATTATTGCCTTTCTAAATCTAAATTCTAATTTCAACAATAACCCATTTTTTCCCAAAATAAAACTACTTTTGTCATAATATATGTCAACTTCTTGTGAATCTTTTTCAATTTCGAAATATGGCTCTATAAATCTGAACTTGCACATTTATTGTCTATTGCAAGTTAATCAATGAAAGCTGAATAGGCTCAAGTTTGCTTTCAGAGTATTTATCACTGCTTAAGCTGCTTTTGTATATTTTGAGGTGTAGAGACTGGACTGTGGACTTTCATAAAATTTTCTTGCTTTCTAATTTTTAAATTTACTCGAGGACAGTTGAAATGCCTTATTGGCTGAACAGCTAATAAATACATACGAATAATTGATTTGCATACTTATAAATGATTTGCAAACCTAATATTTTTAGAACTTAATAGTGCAAACTGAAATAACTTTCTGGTTAGTGTTTTTGTCCTAACCGCCCTTATAGTGTAATAAACCACTGTATAGATATTGGAAATAAATGTTGAAACCGGGGGGGGGGGGGGGGGGGGTGACTTCAAAAACTCCTCTCTGGCAATGCCATTGAACTTGTGTATTTTAGTTTCTTCCCATAAAAGTTAAAAGCACTTATGAAAGGTTTTTTTTATAAAGTATTAATTTGCTGATTCTAGAAAATATACAAACCTCTGACTGCTGCAACCTTTGAAAAACCTCAAAATTAAACCTCTTGGTATCTGCTTCTCTTTATGACCAAACTTTTCAAACATTTTCAGAAAAACTTTCAATGGAGTAAATCTTTCATCAAAGCGTCTCTCGTTGTAGAAAAAGCAATTTTGTTTTCCTATACTTTTTTGTATTATTGCCTTATTTCTATGTGTTTATAGTAAATGAAATCTGCATACAATATTTTTAGTACAAATTTATAATATTGCCTTGAAAACAAAATTTTTTACCTTGAAAAGTACTTGAAAAGTGCTTGAATTTTTTTCTGCCTAAAGGGTATGAACCCTGTGTGTTTGAAGTTTGTCCTTTTGTATCCTGCAAATATTTTAATTATTTTGATAGTTGGAAGTTCGTGGGTCCCTTGCCACCATCTGACGTTAAAATATACATTCTTACTATGATTGACCGCTTTTCCAGATGGCCAGAAGCAGTACCCATATCTGACATTAAAGCACCAACCGTATGCCTTGAAATATTCAACACTTGGATCTCTCGTTTTGGATGTCCATCGATAATAACTTCTGATCAAGAACCCCAGTTTCGCTCTTCAATGTTTACTGAATTTACTCTCTTACTGGGCACTCAAAAGATCCGAACTAGTTATCATCTAATTGCAAATGGACTTGTTGAACGCTTCCACCTGCATATAAAGTCTGCTTTAAAAGCTCATGAAAATACCGACAGATGGTCAGAACTAATACCCGTAATTCTTCTGGGTATCCGAACAGCCATTAAGAAAGATTTGCAATCTTCTTGTGCAGAACTGGTTTACGGCACAACCTTACGTCTTCTAGTGACATAATCGACCCTACATACACTCCTGCATGTGACTCGGATTTCGTAACTGATCTTCGTGACAGAATGAGACAGCTGAATCCTGTTGCGACATCTGCTCATTGCACCGATCGGTATTAAATCCATCCTTTGCTAAAATCATCTTCGCATATTTTTCTAAGAGTTGATCATGTGAAACCACCTTTACATCAACCATATACTGGTCCTCATAAAGTGTTGAGCAAAACGGAGAAAACAATTACAATAGACATCAATGATTGACGCACAACAGTTTCTCTTGACCGCGTTAAACCAGTTCATGTAATTCCGGAAACTGTCCATTCTCCACCTCCAGCAACTACAAAACTAAAAACTATCAAAAAAACACATACAAACGAACCTGCAACACGTCACTAGATACGGAAGACGAGTACATTTTCGAAAAAAAACTTAGCACCTAATTATCAATATATAACCTAATATATCTTCTTTTCACTGCAAAATATTAGTGAAAGATTTTTGTACATATATATCAATCTCAAATTTTCAATTATTTTTGTATATATGTATATATTTTATGTTTTCTTCAACAACATGAAATGACTTCCAGTGTTGATTCTCAAAAAAAAAAACGTTTCTTTGTAGAGACGTACTGAGTAGCCGAGTACCGAGTACTCGGCCTTTTATTACTCGGCCGAGTACCGAGTTACCGAGTACTCGGCCTTTCACTACTCGGCGGTGTTCCAAGTACCAATTATGTTTTAAGAAGAACCACCGACACACATGTGATGAATTTTGAACTTATTGGAATAGTAGTATAAACCTCCTTGTCCATATAATAGTTTTTAAAACTAAATTCCTGCTGAAATTTAATTACGCATTATATATATATGCAATTTTGTTTGTGTCAAAAATTTTACAAAAAAATAATTTTTGAAATTAAAAATAAATAAATAAAAGGTATGATTAATCAAGTTGGAATTAAAACAAATTACAGTAAAATCCCTCTAATGCGGACACTAACAGGACAAATTTTTTTTCTGCAATATAGAGGTGTCCGCAGGACAGGGGTTTAATAAAATTTATTTGCATTGGAACTGGGGAATTAAAAATTGTCCGCATAAGAGGGGTATCCGCCTTTGAGGGGTGTCCGTTAGGAGGGGTTTCACTGTATACCAATCAATTATAGTTCTAATCTGCCAAACATAAATAATTTTTAAAAGCAGATAAAACAAATGTGCAGGAACACTCCAGACACGTGTTTCTGCCGCCCCCCCCCCCTTACAAAGAACGTCTTTTTCAGTGCATAACATGTGAGCTAAAAAATGTAAAGACATTCAACAAAAAAATACGACTTTTGTCGGATGCCTTTAAATCTACGAGCCCCCATTTTGTGCATTGAAAAAGGAATTCCTTGTAATGCCAAAACACGTGTCTGCAGAGTTCCTGCACTGTGCTTTTAAGGTTGTTTTATTTTTTAAGCAAAGGTATTTTTACATTTTTTATAACTAATTTTTGTTTGGAGCAAAAATCCATTTTTAATATAAAAATTCCATATTTTCTATACTTACATTTTTTGCGTAATTTTTAATAAATAAGTTTTATTAACTTTGGGGACATTAAAATAAAGATTTATTCCATTGAAGCATTATAAACTTCATTATTCTCAAAATTTAAATTTGACTTATAAATTTTAATTGTAAATGATTGCAAAATATAATGCTTGCTCTTTTTTTATAAATTTTAGTATCTGTCTTGGACAATATTCAATTTTTTGCAACTACTCGGTATTGGCCGAGTATCTGATCAGAATTTGGCCGAGTACCGAGTACTCGGCAAATTGGCCGAGTACCGAGTAAGGTAGGTGCGGGTATTAAGGCCTGTCGGGTAATAAGGCCTAAACAGCGAAAATATAATTTAAAATGGTTGTGGCCGCTCAAAAACGCTATCGTAGATAGTTTACACTCCCAGATGGCACCTCAAACTGGTCGCAACGCCATGCTCAGTTGTTTTGACCAGCGAGCCCAGATTCATTTTCACGGAACGCTTGTAAGACACGAATAATAAAAAATCGTCAGATTGAAATGTAAGTAATTTTTGTAATATCATACTTTTATGCATAGTTTTGCGCTACAGTTATCTGTCGTGAATGCTTCTATCGATATTTCATGTCTGAGGGAAATAATATGATCGAATTATTGTACTTTTTTGTATTTTTTTAAATTCGACGTCAGCGGCTAATAAGGCCTACGAAAGTTGACCGTAGGCCTTATTATACTCCTTTTTTTTGTAACGTAGTTTTTCAGCTGTGCATCTTATTTTGAACCTTTCTCAACATGGTATGAGTGTTTATTAGTAATTGCGGCTGTTTACGACTTGGTTCATTCTTATTTTAGTGCCTACATCACGATGCCCCCCAAACGAGCACTGTGGTCTGATAATGACTTAGTGTCGGCTGTCCAAGCAGTAAGAAGAGGTATGCTGAGCTCATATAAAGCAGCTGTGAGGTATAATGTTCCCAGGAGAACCATTAGAAACCATCTCCAGACCGGAAGTTTGAAAAAAACACTTGGTAGAAAATCTATTCTCAGTGATGACCAGGAAGCTGATCTTGTCATCAGAATTTTGAGGTTTGCTGAAGTAGGGTTGCCTGTGACACCACGTATTCTCCGACGCTTGGTTTATAAATTTTGTGAGCTTAATAACATAAAGCATAATTTTAATAAACTTGCTAAAGTTGCTGGTAAAGATTGGTTTAAAGCATTTATGAAAAGACACCCGGAAATATCTAGACGAAAAGCTCAATTTATGAACCCGGCCAGAGCTCAAAAGCTTAACAAATTTATCGTTAATGATCACTTTAACAGACTGAATGAAATTTATGATAATCTGGACTTGAGAAGTCATCCTGAAAGAATATACAACATGGATGAGAAAGGCTGCCGTCTCACAGTTCACCACCAGCAGACTGTTTTGGCAAAGAAGGGGACTAAAAGAGTGCATTTACAGTCTTCGGAACACGACGAAAGTGTCACAATAGCTGGATGTGTAAATGCAGTTGGTACTGCTATACCACCAATGATAATATTTAAAGGCAAACGGTTGAAGGCAGAATTATATGATAATTTGCCACCGGGTTCTTTGGTAGAAAAATCTACAAAGGGTTACATGACTAATGAACTTTTTACAGAATTTCTAAAACACCTATCTAAATTTAAAAGTGCAGGAAAGTCCCTTTTAATATTTGATGGAGCGGCTTGTCACCTAGACTTAACAATCGTTGAAGTCGCCGATTCTCTCGATATATCATTATACTGTTTACCTTCGAACACCACTCATGAACTCCAACCCCTTGATAAAGCCGTCTATCGATCATTTGAACACCACTGGGATGCAGAAGTTTTATCATTTATGGAACAAAACCCAGACAAAAAGCTCAACAAGGCACGGTTTAATGTTATTCTTTCAAATGTCTGGTCTAAATGCATGACACATAGTAACATTACAAGCGGCTTTAAAGCCACTGGTTTGTATCCATTGAATCCACAGGCTATTTCAGAAACAGCTTTTGCTCCGTCTGTATTAACAGAAATTCCAGCTCCCGAAGCTGACAAATTTCAAGAAAAAAATTCGCAACCTCGCACCTCCCTCACGCCAATAACCCCAAGGCCTTCCACATCGACAGCACAAGATGAAATAATTAACAGTACCCCAAACAAACCTCCTGGAGCGACGTACGGCATGGTTTACGGTTCTAGTTCGGACGATGAAGAGGACAATGTACCACTAGCTCCACTAAAAAAAAAGGCATTTCAAGAGCTTATGCGTACTCCAGTGAAAAATACTGAAAAAACATCAATTTTAAGAAGAAAATCTATTAATTATCGAGGAATTAAAGTCACCAAAGAACTGTTTGAAGAATATAGAAAAGAGAAAAAAGCAAAAAATGACGTCAACCTTCAAAGAAAGACGATAAAAAAAAAAAACAAAAAAAAACGATGCTAGTTGGTACTGTCACGCTTGTGAGGAGGATAAAATGATTGACAT
Source organism: Uloborus diversus (assembly GCF_026930045.1). Classification (NCBI taxonomy): domain Eukaryota; kingdom Metazoa; phylum Arthropoda; class Arachnida; order Araneae; family Uloboridae; genus Uloborus; species Uloborus diversus. The sequence continues at coordinate 204,792,441 of NC_072732.1, read as the reverse complement.
GAGGCCCTGTTCAAAATGCAACAGGTGGTATCATGAGCAATGCGTCGGTTTGACAGCCGATGACGAAGATATTTTTGAGTGCCCTAACGGCTGTTTTTTTTTTTTTGTTATTTTGAAGATTTTCAGCATGAGTAATGCTTAAGAATATTACAAATGCTCTCAATTACCAATGATAATAGCTTATTTTGATTATTTACGAGTGTTAAAATATTAGGCCTTATTACCCTACCGTAGTATAATAAGGCCTAATTGCAAGGTTTTTTTAAATAATTAATTTTATGTTTGTTTTCGGCAAGAAAGGCCGTTTTTTGTTATTTTCGTGTAGTAATTGAATGGTACTTTAATTAAATTTGCAATTTGCTGATTCGGATCCTTTTCTTCCCATTTTATTCCAAATCTCCCTTAGGTAGGCCTTATTACCCGCACCTACCTTAGTTACCGAGTACTCGGTACGTCTCTATTTCTTTGGGTTAACTGCCCTCTGTCACTGGGGGATACTCTGTGGGAAACCCATAAATTCATCAGATCAGTTCATGCAAAAGGAGAAATCCCAATTGGGCAACTATGGAAACCCCAATTGCGCAACCACTTGAACTCCCACAGGGCTAACTGAAAATCAGCACTGGCAGTCAGAGGAAGATTGTCACTGGAAGAGTGAACGTGTAAATATGTGTATTAAACAGTGATCTACTAAAACCGAGGGATGTAGTGAGTATACCACCTCTGACATCACTACAAATTTTGACAGTTGGAAGTTATTTTGGCCTCTATTACTTTCAGTCGGCTTATTATAGTTCTTATTTGAACAATTATTTTAGGTTTTAAAGTTTTTTTTTCGGTCAGGAAATTGTTAATATGTGTTTTTTTTTTTTTGTTGAAAATATTAATTTTCTATCAATTTCACTTATTTTTTTATTCATTTTCAAAACAAAACATGTTTTAATGGTCACCCCCCCTCTCATATTTGAATTTGATTCTTAATCTTCCCAAGTGTAAGAAGCTGTAAATTCATGTTTTACTATAAATTTAGTGTGTTTGTGATGAGCAAAAATAAATAATACAAGAGTTGTGCATATATGTTTTTGAAATGCGTTTTAGAAAATGCATCTTTGAACAAGAAACTAGTCCTTCAAAAGTAAAATTAACTCCTGCAAAACTCCTTACTTTTAATTTTTAACCCCCGACACACATAGGAAGGGGGTTATAAGTTCGACGTGTCTGTGCATCTATGTATCTGTCTGTGACACTCTAGCACCTAAATGACCGATTTTGAAGAAACAAATTTTGTTAGAATGGAGAGTTGATCGAGAATGTTCTTAGCTAGGTTGCGTCTTTGGATGACATTAATTAACAAAGATATTAATGAAAAACCTTTAAAAGGTTTTTTGTGATTTTGGGGGTGAAAACACATTTAAAAAGTTTAAAATTTAATGCCAAAATAAAGAGATTTTCCCCCCTCGTCTGATAGACTGTATTTGGATCTTCCATGGTACATAAAATTCGAATTATAACGTTTCATAAAAGCAGATTTTAATAACGGCTAAGCCAGTGGTTGGAAAAACTACAATTTTTTTGTAGCGAACTACAACTACAACTACTTTGTTACAAAAGTAGTTAACTACAGCTACAACTACTTTTTTTAAATGTAGCAACTACAAACTACTTTTAAAATGTAGTCGCTACTTCGCTACTTTCCAAAAAATAAGCAAATAAAAAGCATACACAATAGGTTGTCCCTCAAAAAATGAAAGTCAATTTTTCAAGTCGCATACACTCTTGTATTTTTCCTCTTGTGTCAAAACAATCGTGAAAAAAAGTTTCATATAATTTGCACAACAGCAACCCGTGCCGACTTGCACCTGAAAGTGTAAAACAGTACTTGTATGCTAGGCCAAATCGAAAAAAAAAACTTTTTTTAAAAACTCGAAATTTTTGTTGATAAAACGTTGCCCCTGTATCCAACACCCCACATGAACCACAAGATTTGTTCAAATTAAAAAACATTTAGATATGCCATACTTGACCTAAAATTTATAGTTTTATTTAAAAAATTGATTTTTTTTTCAGTTATCTTTTAAAAAATTACATATAAATTTAAATAGAATATCAAGTTAAAAAATTACTGGCGAACACATTTACAGATTAACAACAAACGAATAATAAAAAAATAATATATTTTAAATGAGAACTTTAACTCAACCTGAAAAAAATCCATATATTTGAGTACTATGTGGGAGACTTAAAAAATGCAGGAAGACAAGAATTTCTATTTAACGCTAATTACCTACTTTTCTACTTTACCGTTTGTATTTTTCAGCTGATAATTTCGTAAAATCTTACATTTCTGAAAATATGTACCAAAAACTTATTTTTTTCAAGAAAATTATAAATGTTAGGCCACGTGTGGGATATCTAAATAGTTTTTAATTTTAATAAATGTTTTTGTGGTGCATATGTGGGGTATAGGAGCAGCGTTTTATCAACAGAAATTTTGAGTTTCTAAAAAAACATTTTATTTTAATTTGGCTTAGCATTACATAAGCGCTGGTTCACACTTTCAGATATAATCGGCACTTGTTGCTGTTGTTCAAATTAAATGATTTTTTTTTTTTTTTGACGAAAAAGGATAAAATGTAAGAGAGTGTGCGACTTGAAAATTCAACTTTCTATTTTTTGGGGGAGGGGGGGAGGGGGACACCTTAATATACACACACACCCTAAGAGGATTGAACAAAAAAAATGATAAATTAGCTCATCAGAAGATACTAAAAAAAATTTCCGTTATCATACTCTCAAACACTCTAATGCTCGTAAGTATTGTAAGTCCTCCAGAACAGTTAAATTTCATCCTTTTCTATAACATTTTCAGTAGCTTCTTTTTATTTGGTGAATACTATCGAAAATTTAAGCCTCGCTAAAATATTTTTGTTTTTCAATCTTTGGTCTGTTCATATAAAATTCACCAAACTTTCAACTCGCAAAATCACCAAAACCTTCATTTTTGCGAAAATAAATGCATTTTTCAATATAAATATTGGTGAAATATGAAAATTACGACGGCAAACAAACTAATGGCGTCAAACAGATATAACGTATGATGTAAAAATGAAATGCCTGAGGTCAGCTCGTATTTTTATGAGTCTTGTTTCTCATTGCCTCCGCTGATGTACTTGTGTAAAATTTGTGCCAGTCAAATTCGTTTGAACCTTTATTTATTTATTTTTTTTCATTTATTTAAAAGTAGTTTCCAGAAATTGCTACAAACTACTATTTTTTTGTAGTTAACTACTCACTACACTACTTTTTTAAAAAAGTAGTCCGCTACACTACAAACTACTCAAAAATGTAGCTACTACAGTAGCGTCGCTACTTGTAGCGCGCTACTTCCAACCACTGGGCTAAGCCTTTATTCACGCAATTGATCACCGAATTCATTGTTGGCCGACAAGGAAATTAAACGCAATGATTTAAAATTTTTATCTGTTGCCAGTTTCTATTTGTTCGCAAATAAAATAATTGAAATTGATTTTTAACAGTATAAGGCATTTAAAAGGATTTTCAATTTTCCCTCTTGATTCTACAGTTGCAACTCATTCTTTTTTTTTTAATTTTATATAGTTATCAAAGTTGAGTATGAACCATGCCTCCTCTTCATACAATGATTGTGATCCAGGATACTTTTGATTTCCAACCAGATTGTAGCATGAGTGCCCACAGAGTACATTGGTTTGGGACATGAGAATATAGAAAAGAAGTGTACGGGTTAGAGGGACGCAGCCCCTGAAGCTTTTTTTTGTTTTTCTGTAAAACTGGGCTGTATTACTGGTTTTTTATATTACCGATTTGATGACTTCTAAAAATGTGAAATATGACATCAAAAATCGAGACGAATGGCCCCTTCCCCCTAGGCTTTCCCCTTCCATTTTAAAGTTCTATTCCTATGAAATAAGATATGAAAAGTTCATTTACTTGGAATTTTTAGTTTTTATTTTCATGAAATAAATCAATCCACTGTGTTAATTAATTTTTAACTGTGAAAAGTGATGGGACAAGACCCCTTTACTTTTGGAAGTGAGGGGGCCGTTGCCCCCCTCCCCCCTGTACAAGCTGTTTATGGTTTCGCCCAAAAACATGTTTTCTTATGCTTTTCAATCGCTACTTTTTTATTTATATTTTTCATTATTGCACAATTGAATGACCCCCTAGTCATCCAAATTATTGTGAGAAATTGACAATATTTAAAAGTTGAAATCTAATTTTTTGCCTGAAACATCGAATGTTTTGACTAAATTTCTTTTTTTTTTTTACATAGGAATATTAACACTGACAATGAACTGAAGTTTTACAGTTGACATTTAATACGAATGAAAGATGGAGGCAGCTATAAGCGCGATTATGAGAGTTCCTGGTTTATTTATAATAGATTACTGGTGGCAACATGATACAGAAAAATCCCTGCCATACTCTTTGGACATGGATGACATTCTTAAAAGTCTTGCCATAAATGTTGGTAAGTAAAACTAATCTAAACATATAGGGAAAGCTGCTGTACCCACAGACAAAATTTACTTTTCTATTTTTGCTGGTCTCTGGGAATGGATAATCGATTGGAAAATTTTTCTGGCAGGATCTACGGCTTATCATCTAATTTGGCAATTTTTGTCAGGTGAAAATCTCAAAGCTTTCAACCTCAAAATTTTTTTAAAAAAAACCATCTTTTTTGTCTGTGGGTACAACAACCCGTTCACCCTGCGGACAGGTGCCTTTGTACCCATGGACATGTAAAAAATAATATATAACTAGTTCTGAGGAACTGAATTATACTCAATACATTTTCATAAGCCATTTTATGTTGAAATACTTCAAACATCCATTGAAAATAACCTTAAGTAAAATATGCAACAGAAATTAAACTTTGAAAATTAATCGAAGTTTTTTTCCCTTTTTTAAAATTTTCCTTAATCAATAACATCTGTGAACTCTTAAAAAAAAATATTAGTCTTAAGAGAGTTAATGATGTTATGAATAATTAATATGTTTTTAAACAAAAAAATAACTAGATTCATGATAGTATGGCTCTCTACGTACCTACGTAATAACTTCAATTTATATGCAAATTGAAACCTTTAACTAAAATTAACCCATCACAAAAAACTCAGTTTAGATAAATCAACAAAAATCTAGAAAAGTCTACTTCGAATGAAAACAGGTGGGATTGACGGTCTGAAGATCCTACAATAGGTGAGGGTTATTTCAACACTCAAGCCCTACTTCAAATTCATCATTATTGTTAAAAGCAAATTTCTAACGTTGATGACAAGGAACCATTTTCAGGTACTTCACATTGTAAGAAGACTCGAGTGTGACTCAAGGAGACTAAAAATTGCTGTTCGTGGGTACACATGGTAGTGTGTCCTTGGGTACAAGGTATGCCATTTTGGTTTTGCAAGGCAGTCACATCGACAGGACCAGTTTTACAACTAGTGATGTGGATTGGGTAAATACCCAGCGGGTAGGTAAATATTTTTTGGGTATTTACCCAAGGCCTGGGTAAATACTCAAAAACTGGGTATTTTACAAAAAAATGCAAAACGTGAATGTGAATTTTTTTTTTTAAATCTAAATATGAAATAATTGGTAAAACTGGTACATACATATGTATTATACAATTTATAATACTTTTTATTGAAAGACTTGATGAAATTATGAAAGAAACACATCATGAAACAAAGAATCTTTCTTTTCAATGTCATAATTGGAGAAGTATAAGCAGTTCAACGATGAACTTCAGAATTTCAAAATCACAAACTATATTAGTCATATCCAAAATGGAAAAAAAAAAAAAAAGGAAGCATGAGGGATGTTTGGAAGAATAAACTGATAAGTTATTAAGACTGATGTTATTTATTTATTTTATTGTTGATTAAGTGATAACGTGGCAAATATAGAAACAGTTTTCACATTAATAAGCAAAAAGAAAAAATCAAAATATCCTTTTCTGTTGCCTTGCTCATTTGCATTTGCTCCCGGGTACTTCATGATGAAGATTTATTCAAACTATTTTTAATACACGCAATTATTGATGTAGGGTGGGAAGGTAAATATTTTTTTGGGTATTCATCCGAAGGAAGGGTAAATCCCCTAGTAGTTGCGCATTTTGCAAAAAAAAAATTTGGGTGGTATCAAAAGGTGATGATTTTTTTTTTAAACATAAACCATAAAATGAAAGATAAAAAATATAAAAATTTATGTATTATAATTTTTTTTATTAAAGGCTTAATTAAATCTTACCAAAAAAAAAAAAAAAAAAAACTGTCAGAATTCAGAATGAACTATTCTAAAACTTAAATAGGATGTTTGCTTTTTTTATAACCAGTTAAGCTTTTTACATTTTGTAGAATGGCTTTTTATATCTGAAATTTGGCTAGCAACGCTGAGTAGGCATATCCAACACATTTAATGTGAATATCATATTAGATTGCTAAGTTGTTTCACACAATAATTTTTTAAATATATGTGATCAAAATACAATTTTTAGGCAAAAATTTAATGTTTTGTATATGGTTAGTTGCATATACATAGTGGAATACAAACATAAAAGTATTTTAGTTGAATATAAATTTTTGAAATAAATACCCGGGTAAATACCCATTTTGGGTATTTACCCAGGTATATACCCTGGGTATTTACCCCTAAAAATAAATACCCGGGTATTTTACATCACTATTTACAACATTAAAAATCAGAAACAAAACCTTCAAAATATAGCAAATCGTGATACCTACAACAAAAATGAATAACATAATACACGACGGGTGAAAAAAAAAAGAAATTGCTCATGTTATATTTTACTTAGATCCTACTAAAACCGAAAAAATGTGATAAAATCTTAAATATTGGTTTGATGGGGTTGAAACTTTCTGGGGTATTGGAGAGGGCTCTGACACACAGGTTGAACCTCAATTAGGATCTCTCACGACGATAACCGGAATTTCCCGACCAACGTCTGTAGGTACAACCGTCTGTCGGTACAGCAGCTTTCCCTATTTTTGAACTGTGGCAAAATTCAAATACAGTAAAACCTATTGAATCTGTAACCACTATCTTGACCCACTGCCAAATTAAATTAATTTATCATTTAATGCACTTTGTCATTGATTCAGAAGAAAATGAGGGATTTTATTATGTTTTAAAACTGACTAAATAACATATTATGCACAGTAGTATAGCTTGACCACGGAGAGATGACAGATGAACTGGAAGCTAAAAAGGACCACTTCATTTTGTATTAGGTAGGGTCAGCGAGATCTTATGTGCATAAAATTTTTTACCGCTTCTGGGTTCTTGCTTACTGATCCTACGTATTACAAAAAGACGGGATATGCTTTCATTTCACCCACCATCTCTCTGTGGTCAAGCTATATTGTACTGATAATTGATTTGGTATATTTTTTGTACTGTAATCCTCAGGGTTCGTACAGGTCATGGAAATCCTGGAAAGTCATGGAAAAAATATAAACAAATTTCAGACCTGGAAAAGTCATGGAAAATTAATATTTTCATAAAAGTCATGGAAATTTATTTCAAGTCATGGAAAAATGTCTTGGGTAGTAAGAAAGCAACAATTGCTAAAAGAGCGCTAGAAATATTGAGTGATTTAGTAATATTGCATATAAATTGAACGATCTCAAAAACAAATCCGAGTTTCGAAATCCAATTTCATCCGCTTCTGTAACAGCCGCTCACCTTTTTTTGTGATGTGATTTTATTACTGGGGCATTACTAATTTTGAACCCACCATTATTTTCAGTACTTCTTATATTTTATATTCTGTAGTAGTGGACTCGCACTTTCTTGATTTTGCCATGCCCCCTCAAAAAGTGTAATTCAATTGCATCCGAGTTCGTTTCAACCACTTGTAAAAAGTTCATTATTAAATTTATCAGAATTTATCTTTATATGTTGAAGGTTTTAAAATGAAGACTTTAGTCAGGCAATAGAACATAGAAATAGGGGAATTCTAATACTCTAAAACAGTAGTGCCCAACATATAGCTCGCAAAACTGATCCTTTTAGCCAGCTGAAATATCTGGTTTGGAAAAATGAATTTACTGTAAAAAGTAGCTTCGCTTCAATGAACGAGTATGCTGTCCAGTTATATAAGTGATTAGATGCACCATTGACATCAAAGGTCAATGTTTTTATGAAGTAAATTTATCATTTTAAACTTATTTGATTTTTATCCCATTCATTACTATTCTGCCCTATTTAATAAATAATTATTAGACATTTAAACATCAGTGTATCGCATAGATTATATTTTTATTTTACTTGAATTTATGTGATGAAGAGAAATAAGAATAATTTATTACTTTCAGTAATATGCACTGATATTTTTCCGTCACAAGTAAGTGCTCCAATGAGGTAATGGTACTCATGTAAAAGTTTTTCTAATACCCATTTCCGAAAAAAATTGGCAAGTTTAACATTAATTAGTACTGTTCTCTTCGTGTAGCAAGGTCATGAAAATTTTTATGAAGTCATGAAAAAGTCTTGGAAAAGTCATGGAATTTTTTCATCCGAATTGAGTATGAACCCTGAATCCTGTTTATATTTTATATTTTCATTGAAAAGTTTTTCTAAGTATAACAGCACCTACCAGGCTACTAATACTATTTCTTGTGCCAAGACAGCCGGGAGGTTCACCTACCATTTGTACTGGTTATCCCCAAATTTTTAATTCTGCTACTTACATTCCTTTGCTTCTCACTGCCTTATGTTCTATGATCCAAACGATTTGCTACTGAAATCTCTCTGATCCCAATTAGTTTGGATTAAAAAACAATGTAATAGTGGGTAAATAGAAAAATGTGTAACATTGGAATTATGCCTAATTGTTTGTTTAAGTCATGAGGTAAGGAAACAAGAATCTAATCGTAGCATCGGCAATCTTTATTACACAAAATGCAGTATTAACCTATGTAACACCGAAAAAAGGAAGGATTTATTATTATTATTTTGTATTTGCAGGTTGTATTTCTTGGCTCATTTTTATTTAATTAAATAGATATAAGGATTTAAGAAAAAACAAATCATTAACTAGAAATGTACGCAGTATTGTTCCTGACTATTTATCATTAAAAAACAATAAAATTGAAGAACAGTGTTTTCTGTAAATTTGATAAGCTACAAACTATGCATTTAAGTAATTTAATTTTTGACTCTCATAAAGAACACAGAATTATGCTTGAAATGTTTAAAATTTATGATTTTAAGAAAAATAAAAGGAAATTTATTTTTAATTTTTACCCTTGCCACTTATTAGTGATCTCCACTTCTGATCGTAACAGGTTGTGTATTCTTTTGGGTCTTGTGTTATTCAGCGTGATGTATTTTGTAGTACACTCAAACTTGTTTATTCTGTGGTGGTTAGGGACGGCATAAAACAAACTTCACCAGTAACAATAAAAAATAGTTTCTGCAAAATAATAATAATAATAATGCGGTGGATAGGGACTGCATGAAAAGTCTTGCATAGAAAATAACTGAAAAATTGGAATCTTGGCAAACCTTTTATAATCTGGTTTATCCCAATCTGATTGAAATTTTCATATGCGCCCCCCCCCCCCAAAAAAAATGCACAAAACTGGTTTGAGTGTACAAGTAGGTTAACTTTCAATATTTTTATTACAGTTATCATGTTTGTGTACTTTTAAGTATTTTCATTAAGAAGGGCAGTAGTACCACTTTGTAAGATAGAAATGATATCTTCTAGCAATAGAATATGTCATAGCAGATTTGTGGGGTTGTTTTATAAAGGGCAAAATTGGGAAAATTCTTTATTGCCTGTGGCCACTTTGATTTGAAACTATAAGTGCTAATCAGTTAAGTTTTTAAAATATCGTTTTCTGTAGAAATTAACAATAAGAATCAGAAATATTATTCGAAAAAAAAAAGTGGGAACTGGTGCAGTAATTCATGTGTAAGTATAATAATAATTTACGTAATTTTCAATCGTATAAGATAGCGCATTTTCAGAAAATTTTTGAGACATAGGTGATGACTAACAGATGATTTTTAATTGCAATTTTTTGCTAATTAGTCGCCCTGTGGTGACACTGATGTTGCCATTTGTTTCAGATGTCAGTGTTTTTCTTGTAACAACCTAGAATTAACAACCTTTATTGTGGTATAAATTTAGTGACATGCCAGACAATTTGTGAGCTAGAAAAATTACATATGAACCCCTGGTATGAAGGTCTCAATTTATAATGTTTTATATGTCTTAGACCAGTGGTTCCTAAACTTTGAGTCATGTTATATTTCCCTAAGTTACAGTATGGCTAACCATAACTAAAAGACAAACGAAGAACTAGTGTACCTACATTAGCATATGTCAATGTAGGTACATTGGCATAACCCTTATCATGGGTGCAAGTTTGGTGATGTGTTCAAGACGGAAAATATTTTCAGCCCCCCGCCTCAAGCATGCGTGCTTAAGGAAAAATTTATGCGAGTAAATGTTGTAGATTTTAACAATGCCAGTTTTGGAATCTGATTTCAGTTTTAAGCTTTTGACTTTTCTAAGAACACGAACTTAGTTTAGATTGTAATATTTAAGCGTTTTGATATTGTAATTCCAAAAACCTAAAAGCCGCCAAACGCGGAGACTCTTGGGGGTTTTTCTCCAGAATTTTTTTCAACTTGAAGTCCAAAAACCGCAATAGTACGCCATTTCGATAAAGTTCAGGGAAAGGAGGGGTTCAGGGACTCTCTAACATCATTTTTTCAAACTGATTGCCTCAAAATCACAATATTAGGTGACCTTCAAAAATATTAGAGAGCGGGGGGGGGGGGGGCGCTCTGGACTCTCCTCGAAATTGAAGCTTTAAAAACGAAATTGTACTCCATCTTTCATAACGTTTATACGCTTTTTGAATGCATTATCGAAGGGATGGAGTTCAGGAACTCTCCTTCGGCAATATTTCGAAAATTGAAGTTCCAAAAACGCAATTTTAGACGATGTTGGATAGGGCTAAAAGCGTTCTGGGCTCCCCGCCGTTAGTGTTTTGCCAATCGCAAACATTTTTATTGCAGCAATAAAATCGCTTGGGACATAAGATTTTTCACTTTTGCAACATAAATCAATTCTGATCGAAAAGTCTACCCAAGTTAGTGCCAATTTAACCAGAAAAGAAGGAAAGGTGGGGAAGGGTATGGGCGACTAATGATAATAAACTGGCACCATTTCCCCATAGTCTTCATTTGGAAATAAATTATTTCGTAAGATAGCAGGTGGTGAAATTAGCCATAAAAAAAAAAACACTTCAGTGAAGTAGTTCCTTTTTTTAAACGAGGTATACTTTCCAATATTCGTTAATTTAAAAAAAATGAATAGGGGAACTGAATCCTCACCCCAGTGAGGGCCGCCGACTCACATCCGTCTTGAATCACTCAAATATAGCCTAAAATGGCATTTTAAATATTTCAGCTTCGAAAAATTTTCGGAAGAGAACTCCTGAACCCCTTCTTCTGAATTTACCACAAATATCCTAAATTTGAGTTTTAAGAGGCTTCAGTTTCTAATACTTTTTTTTTTCTAGGAACAGTACCCCCCTTACCTATATACATGACTTATGACCGCCTAAAAGTTTTAATATTTTAAATTCGGAAATTTTTTGAAAGAGTATAATTTGTGTTTAAGATTTATTTTTCTATTGAAAGAGCAACTCCCCTCCCTACATCACCAAAGACAACCCGAAGTTTTAATACTTCAATTTCGAAAATGTTTCGAGAAAGACCCCCGAATTCCCTAACTCCTAACTCACTCAAAAATAGCCAAATTAACAGATTAATACTTCAGCATGGAGAAATTTTCGGGGAAGAAACCCCCCCCCCCCCGAACTTCTTCCCCTAAGTTCACTAAATTTGACTTAAATTTGCGATTTCCCCTATTTATCACCGAAGTTTAAAAAATTTAAGTTCTAAAACTTATTGAGAAAAGGCCTTCGAATTCCTTCCTTATTCCCCAAAGATAACCTAAAGCTGAGTTTTGAATACTTCAGCTTCGAATTTTTTTCGGGGAAGGGGAACCCCGAATCCCAAGACGGTCTAAAGTTGCGCTTTTAAGACTCCAGTTTCGGAATTTCGCCTAAACAGAGCCCCCTCCCCCTTGACATTGCCAAAGACTGCCTAAAAGTTTTAAGACTTCAATTACAAACACTTTTTGGGAGAGGGTCCCAAATTCCCTTTCTCCTATGAAACTGAAGTATAGCCTCAGTTTTTAATACATCAGCTACAAAACATTTTCCGTTTAGAACATCAAAACCATCTCAGCAATTCACCAAAGATTGCCTAAATTAATGTTTTTAAGACTCCAATTTCCGATTTTTTTTTTAAAACCTCCCCACACCATTAAAGACAGCCTCAACATTTTTGACTTTTAAATTTTTAAGAGTTTGCAGTGGGAAAATCCCGAACCACTCCTAGCTTCCAGGGTTGGCTGGATTGGACCCAATTGGGTTGAACCCAATGGTTTTTTTTTTTGAAAAAACCCATTTAAAAAAACCCATTATTTAGCCCACTTTTGGGTTTTTTTAAATTTTTTGGGAAGTTTTTTAAAAAATTAATTTAAATACTTTCACAATTTAAACTTTTTTTTCATTTCTTCTTCACCACAGACATTGGACATAAAAAATGAATTTTTTGAAATAGTTTTTCTCAACTCTTAACAGCATTAAAAAAATGTTTCAAAGATTTTAAATAAATATATTTAACTTTTTTCTTTAACTGATAAATAAATGGACTCAAATTATTTTGACTAAGTCCTGTCACGTCCGATTTTCCCAATATTTGCAGATTGTACAGAGGATACTACTCTAGCTAAAAGGCTTTCATGTGAATTATTTCCTGCAAACAAACTTCGCAAAACTCGAATAAACACAAGGTATATTTTTTAGAAATTAACAGGTTTTTCAAACGGTCGGACAGAAAACAGAACAGGATGTACAGTATTTTCATTAGCTTACGAAAAAGTTTAATATTTCTTAGTTTGTACACAGAAATATAAAAACTGGCAACATAAAATTGAAAGAAATATCTTGATTAAGCTGGAATTCAGTGAAGAGGGAGTAAAAACTACTTGAGGTTCTACAGTAGTTTTGCATAACAAAATAAAATACAGGAAAGTAAAATGCAAAAAAAAAAGTAGTAGCAATTAAAAACGAACAATAGATTTTCTCACTCGAGAAGTAACTTTGCATTAACTGTTGGTAATCATGAAAACTAAAAAATCTGAAACTTCACCATTCTTGGGTTTTGTCGTCTTTTATACTTTTCTTCAGAAAACGCTTTTAACTAGTTTTCCAGATTTTTTACCCCAAGACAATTTTTGCGCTTTGTCCATATACTTACGCTACAATATGCTACAAGTACCCCACATTTTCCCTAAAAAAAGACAAAAAAAAGAAAAAACCCACATTTCTTTTAAAAAACCCAGCTTTGGTTGGGTTTTTTGGGTTTTATTTAAAAAAACCCCCAAAAAACCCTGGGTCCATGGGCTTTTTTAAAAAAACCCGGGTTTTTGCCAACCCTGACTAGCTTCAAAAACGACTTTCAATTCAGTTTTTCGACATTTTATTCTGGATCCCTTGAGTAGCCACTCCCTCCCTCGTTTTAGATTGTACAAAAATACAAACGTTTCAAGACCTCAGTATCGTGGGCTAATTTGCGGACTCACTCTCTTTGCAAGAGCAGAGTTTTTTCGCAAATTTGTGTTGCCGTTATTTTTCTCGTTTCCTTTTCTTTCTCTCGCCCCCCTCCCTCCCCTCATATTTCCATTCTAGCGAGTGTTAAGAGTGGAAGACATTAGAATTTAGTGATTCCTCAAGTCCAAGAATATTTTACCAGAAACATGTTGAAAACGCAGGAACAGTTGCCCATCGGTGTTTCAAAACAAGCTCGAAAATTCCCCCCCCCCCCCCCGAGTCTTTCCAAAATTCCCATTTTCACTAAAATCTTTAAAGTCCCTGATAGTTCCCGTTTTGCCTGGTGTGTGGACGCGCTATGTTGTGGCGTAAACATTTCACCCGTCAGCAGTCACTCTTAATCGGGGGTTTAGATTCAACTCTAAGACATTTTTTGAAAAAAAAAAAAAAAAAAATGAAAGGATGATCGAAAATGGAAAGAGAAAAGGCTAAATTTTCAAATAGAGACGATTAATTAGATAAATAAGGGAGAATAATGAGCAACTTCGCGGTCTGCAATGCAGTGAGTTGGAAATAATAGAGAGAGTCTAAAAGCCACTCCTTCCAAAAGCACGTTGCAAACAAAACAAACCTATGGTTGAAAATCGAGGGAGTGTCGATGTAAATTCGTAGTTATGGAACGGTTCAGTAATTAAAGCATATTTTTTAAACACTCAATTTTTCTTTTTTAAGTAAAAACTGAAGGAAAGTCATCGAATTTCTTTCCGTTCCGACCTCCGTCTCGGAAATTTTCTCCAGGACGGAAATCCGTCCTGAGACGGAAGGTCTTGCACCCATGACCCTTATTTATGTTGAAGAGGTGCCATAAAATATTACAAACGTTTTGTAATAAATATTTTCATAATTATTTGTGAAGTTATTTTGCAAGACACAGTTTGGAAACACTGCCTTAAACACTTGATATTGCACTAATTTTTATTCTATTTTTCAGTTTTGCTTTATGGATTCTTCCTTCTGTTATTGCCCTTGCAGCATGTTAAAACACTATACACACATCTTATTGGTGGAGCAATAATAGTTACCTGTCATGTTGTATCTGCTGTGTATGTCAACATTGAAGCCATCAGAGGCACCGACAGTGCAGAAGATTCTGTGCGACAAATCTCCATGCTAATGTTGCAAATTTTTCTTGGCTTTCTAATATCATACTTGTTGAAATGGAAAAGTTATCCTCAGATTTTCTCATTGTATTCATTGCCTGTCATAGCCCGTTTACTAGATCAACCAATAGACATAATATTTTTTTGCCACAATTTTTGTCGGGCTGCTACAGCTTTTGGAGTGATCTCGTACATTATTTACCATATTCCCAAGGTGTTAAATGGTGCCAAATCAGCATGCATGGATGCTTTAACTGTTATGAAAACCTACGGAGTAGGGACGCTGTTTACAGTCTTGTGGAATAAACTTTTTGTGCCGCCACATTTCGCTCTGTTTTGGTTGATTGAATTCACAGTAAAATTGATAGGAACAAAGTATCGAGCAGAAAAACTAGCTTGGGGTGACGAGTGGTACATGATTGTTCTAACCACTGTTAGTTCCATTTGCTCTAGTCCAGTCACTCTTCTTGCTACTTCAGTTACAGTGTCTTACGTTTCGTTTTTCACATTATGTTCAGTTAAAGCGTACCTGCAAGGCTTCTCTGCATTTTTCCGTGATAATCCGATGCATAGTGGCTGGACAGAGGGCTTCACTTTGATATTGCTGTCCATTCAAACAGGACTAATAGAAATGAAGATGCCAGCTCGCATGGTCGTAATGACAGTCATACTCTTCATCGTCCTTTCATCGCTGTTACAATCTATGTTGGAAATAGCCGAACCCGTCGTCTTGAGCCTGAGCGCGTCGAGGAGTCGGAATCACTGGCGACATTTCAGAGCTTTGAGCCTGTGCTTGACTTTGTTAATATTCCCGTTATATTTAACCAAAGTGCTGTCGGGCGTTTTCCCGATTGATTTCTGGATGTTGGTTGTGCTTTCGAGTTGCGCTCTGACATCGGTTCAAGTTTTTGATTTACTAGTAGTTCATTCGCTCTTCCTTTACGACTCGGCCAAAGTAGAACCTTGGGAAAATTTAGATGATATTGTGTACTACACCAGAGCCGTTACCAAGGTCTTCGAATTTTTTGTTGCCATATTTGTTGTGGGTATGGGCTTATGGGAATCCACTGCAGGAAAATGGAATTTGGTAAACGCTTCCATTCTAATGGTTCATTGTTATTTCAATGTCTGGCAACGCTTACAGACTGGGTGGCAAAGCTTTTTACTGAGGAGGGAAGCCGCCAAAAAAGCAAAATCCCTACCATCAGCTACTGAAGAGCAACTCACTCTCCTCGATGATGTATGTTCTATTTGCTATGGAAGTATGAAATCTGCATGTGTGACCCTGTGTCAACATTACTTTCATAGGACATGCTTACGAAAGTGGCTTTACGTGCAAGATAAATGTCCGCTATGCCACAGTGTGATTTCTCTATCATCAGATGATATCAAAACTCCTCAGAGCCCTGATCCACCAAGAGAAGTAAACAATGGAATTTTCTTGGGCCCATTTTTTTAAAAGATCTTCAGTGTTCGTGTAAATATTAAAATACAGTTCAAAGGAAAAAAGACCAAAAAATATGCAATTCAAGAATATATTTTATCACAGATATTTTTTGTTTATGCGCAATGTATGCCAAGTGCTTTTAGTTTGCCATATTTTCTTCAGCCGATTTTTGTGATATTTGTATAACTATTTCAACTGCTGAAATTGATAATTTTTTTATTGTAATTTCCATTTTTCATATCTTATTCAACTACAGATTTTTTGTATTAAGTTCATTACTTTTAACACTTAAAAATAACTTCATATATTTACAGCTCCAAAATATTTATAAATCTGTATTAATGTTGAGTCAAACATGTATCATGCTAGATTTTTTACATTTCAATTCAATTCACAATATCTGTAAATGTTAAAAACTCCAAATGTATGTACAGAAATTGGAACTTCTATTTTATCTAGTTGTCCTGTAATGATTATGAACAAGATGGTTCATATTAAAAATCTATCTTTTATTTAAGTTGCTTGTTTTTTTTTTCCCCTCGTCATCTGTAACTGCACAAAGTTTTAACAAATGATATCAAAAACATGCAGATATAATAGAAGCAAACTGAATTCCTACCAAATCAGAGTATTTTATTTAACTCAATGAAACCAAAGTATATTAAAAATTAAAGATGTACAACTGAAAATATTTTAATTGTTAGACAACTTTGGGTCTTCATAATGTCGTTTTAGTACTATACGCATAATTGATGTTGAAGATAATGAATGAAGAGAGTAGTTCAATTAACTTGTTTCAAGAGAGCATTTGCTGTTAACTCACAGTAATTGAATGTTATCTGCAAATAAAATATTTTTTTTAATAATCAAATAACATTTATTACTTTAAAAATGGAAACCACATTAGGTCATGCATTATTAAAATTAAGAAAAAAACATCCTAATATTTCGAGATTTATGAATAAGTTTGCATACTAATGCGGTTAATTTTCATTTGTTAACTAAATTTGATGATTAAGCACGATCTCTGAAAAGTATTAACTTCTCAATCCATTTGGACAAATGAGACATTTTTAAAAATGTATTTGCATTTTATTCAATTTTGACTTTGGTTTTTTATTCTGATATATTCAAATAATGAGGAACCATTGTTTTATAATATGAAGTATCAATTTTCTAAAAAGTTTTCTTGCATTTGAAAACTAAACATTTGTTTATGATGTGGACTGACAAAATGGTTATGCTTGCAAACGCACAAATCATTAATTTTCAAGCACATTTTTTTTTTAATTCATGATTTATATTATGACACATAATAATTCTTTACATTTGAATATATCACAACTAAAAGCCAAAGTCAAACTCCGGGCTAAAGTGAAAATATGTGCGTAAAAATTTCTTATAATTGAGATAACACAAATTAGTCTTTGAGACATCAACCTTGACCCTTTATGATTTTTTTTCATGAGGGGGGCGGGATTAGTGCATTAATACTACATATTGCTCAATTTTGAAGCATCTTTGAACATCTGAATGAACTCTTAGTGGATTTTGTTATGATACAAAAACTGCTTCATATCAAACTTATATTGTTCTAAATTATATTAGCAGAACTTAATAAGGATCAAGAAAATACATTTAAAATAAATTATTCAGATTATCTTCTTACATCTCAAAAATCACATTTACAGGGTTGTCAATCTTAGAGAAACAGTTTGAGAAGTATTTGTAATGATTTTCAGGGGTAAAAACTTTGACAAGCAATGATACTGGGTTACTTGGTTTAATATTAAATTAAAAATCCTTGTTCACTTCAAATTGATAATTTGTTTTATGTTGGTCAGTTCATAATTGGTACTAATGTGTCTTTGTTTTTTGTAAAGGATTAGTCTATTGGGGGAGGGGGGGAGGGCTGTTGTTAAAGTCAGATTTATTTCAAATCCAAATGGAGTCTCACCTCAAACTACCAAGATATGAACTGCATGAACATGAAATAGTAAACTAACTGCTTATTTTGGAACAGTAATTCAACAGTTCAGTTTTTAAATCATTGAGGATTTTTTGTAATAAAGACTTACAATAATAATAATTTAAAAAATAAAAATATGCTTACAATTTAAAATGCTATTTTAAGATTTCAGAACTTCATCTAATTCACCACTTTCAGATAATTCTTTTAAAATATCTAAGCCTCCGATAAGTTCTCCTTTTACATATAACTGAGGATATGTAGGCCAATTGGAATACTTTTTCAAACCTGTAAAGAAAATAGTAAAATATACAATCCAGATATAATGTTCTCAAAATATATTTACTGCTTGATTTCTGGCTTATAAAAATAGGTGGGAATACTTTCATGATCGTACTTTCTATTAAAATGTGAATTTAAAAAAAAATAATTTAATAATTTAACCTTCCTGGTGGGGGGGGGGGGGGGCGTGAGATGAAAAGCTGGTCAATGGAATTCAATCAAGTATGAGTGATTCTAACAGCTAAGATTAATTGATTTTTGGCAAAATTATGCAGATAAAGTCGTTTTTTTAAACATAAATATATTTAAAATTAAAATTTCACTACAAGGTCAAGGATATAGATTTTAAAAATGTTGAGCTACGGCTAGTACTTAGATTGTTTGATTGCTCTTTAGCATAACATTAATATAGGGATAATTGTTCTTCAATTGAATCAATTTTAAGAGTAAAAATAGTCAATTATTTATTTTGAAAGTATGCTGACAATCAAAATTAAACAACAGTTCTTTATAAATTAGCTGCTTGCCAACATTTTCAAGAAAAAAAAAATGAGATGCACTGCAAATATCATGTTTTTTATTTAGTTAATGTCATACTCATATACATAGAACAATTTGAATGAAAACAAATATTTGATTAGCTGTCTGAAGCAACATATCTGTTGATAGCTGCTGTCTTTGGTTTGTGCAGGTACAACTATATTTTTTCTTGTTTTGAAGCATCGATGGTAAAAATTTATCACAACATAAGCCCACATGATCTCTAGAACTAATTTAAGATGCAGTCCATATTTTTCTATTTTTAAATTTGAATCTTACTTGGTTCTCCTTTATATTTGTTGCTTTTAGCTTCACTGTTGCCAATATGAATATTAGAATAATCCTAAAAGTCTCAGAATTTAACAAAAATAAGGACAATATATTAAAAAGAACAGCAGTACCCAACATACAGCCTGCAGACCATATGTGGCCCTTGAACCTGATCCATGTGGCCTGTTGCTTTGGTCAATGTTACAAATTAAAAACTATGTTCTGGAAATGGTCAAAACAACTGATAGTCTTCATTCAGTATTAAAACTAATTGTTGAAAGATTGGTGCCAAATAATCAGAAATAGCCTTCTAAAAAATTGGTGGAGTATTTGTTATTAATACTGATAACAACTTTGTTGTTAGTAATTTGCTTTCTTTTTCTCGGATTTTCATATATTACTGAGGGGGAGGGGGTGAATTAAGTTGTGTTCTTGCCCATGAGATTTGTCTTGCTATGAGGTGCATCCTTCAAGTAAAAAAGGCAGAGCACCACTGCTGAAGAGCATTAAAGCATGCTCAAAGCAGGGTTGGCCGGATTGGACCCAATGGTTTTTTTTGAAAAAACCCATTATTTAGCCCACTTTTGGGTTTTTTAAAATTTTCTGAGAAGTTTCTTAAAAAATTAATTAATTTAAATACTTTTACAATTTAAACTTCTTTTTTATTTGTTCTGAACCACAGACAATGGACATAAAAAATGAATTTTGAACTTTAATAGTATTTAACTCTTAACGGCATTAAAAAAATACTTCAAAGATTAAAAAATATATATTTAACTTTTTTCTTTAACTGGTCAATAAATAACTCAAATTATCTTGACTACGTCCTGTCACTTCTGATTTTCTCGATAGTTATGGATTGTACAGAGGAAACTACTCTAGCAAAAAGGCTTTCATGTGGATTATTTTCGGAAACCCAACATGTCACAAATCTTGAATAAACTAGGTATATTTTTCAGAAATTAACAAGTTTTACAAACAGTCGGACAGAAAACGGAATAGGATGTACAGTATTTTCCTTATCTTACGAAAAAGTTTAATATTTCTTACTCTGTACACAGAAATAGAAAAACAGGCAACATAAGATTTAAAGAAATGTCTTGATTAAGCTGGAATTCAGTAAGGAGGGATTTAAACTACTTGAGGTTCTACAGTAGTTTTATATAACAGAATGAAATACAGTAAAGTAAAATCATGGTGGTAACACAACCGGGAAATCAGGGAATTCTCAGGGAAGTTTTATTTTCTGGAAAAAATCAGGGAATTTCCCCTTTATCAGGGAAAATTTTTTTTATCGCTTGTAATCACTCTAAGATCAGCCCCAGATCAGTCTGCCTATTCCCTTCGACCTTCAGCTAATATGCATTTTCTGCAAGTCACGCTGAAACGCCATTTTGTTTCCTATCGTGTTTCGCACTCTTCGTACTGAAGAGCGTTCGAGTTCAGCTGCGCAGTTCGTTCCTGCGCGCATTGCAACATAAAGCGAGCGATCATCCAATGTAGAGCCGAGCTGTCCTCTGTTTATCAAGTGACGTCATGGACTCGCTCCGTCGCCGGCTCGCCGGGCAGTTTGGCTGTCGTGTTGTGTTACCGCAGATTGGAGTTGTTGGCGTGGTTTTCGGTAGATTTCTACTCACGACAAGGTAAGTTTAAACTTTGAATTTTCATATTATTGTCGCTATTTGTTAATTAAACCTGTTTTCTTATAAAAATATTGGTTTTTTAAAATTTATTTTCAAATTCTTTTCAGAATTGGGAGCTACCACTTGCAAAAGCTGAAGTTTGCGATGTGCGCGATAATTTGATTTTCAAATGTTAAAAGTAAGTAGAATTTCTTTCTAAATTATCGCATTTTCGTGTACATTCCATTTAGATAGTTTGTTTTTTTTTACATTTTATTTAATTTTCTGCTTTTTCATATTTGCAGTTGGTTTTCGCTCATGGACTCTGAGGTCTGCTGAAGCGTAATTATCCCGTCGTTTTCAGTGAATTTCTTCACCTCGTAAGGTAAGTTACTTTGAATTTTCATATTTATGTTGCAAGCAAAAACTGTTTTCTGATGAAAGATGAATTTTTTTAAAAAAATTAATATTTTACTCATTTATTGAGCTGAACTAAGTTTAAGAATTTTCAAAAAATTTGATTTGTATGCCTTTGAAAAACCTTGAAAAGTACTTCAAAAAAAAAAAAAAATCATTTTCAAGTATTAAAGCCTAGAAAGGGTTTTAAAGGTTTCTGAGAGCTTGAATTATTTTGAAGTTGTTGAATTTTTCATCAGTGCTATCTTTTGAACACGTGTTTGATATGCATATGCAGCCTTGCGAAAGTTGCTTCTGGTGTTTAGGATTTCAATCTTTTGCATCTTGTAAATCCTACTTTTATGTTTTAGACACTTTAAATTAGTTTGACATATGCTATTTAGGTTAGCTTTTTTGTGTCAATTTCAATAAAACATGAATTTTTTTTCTGTTCCCATGGCAACATAGCATTACAAGGACTTAGTGGAAAATTGTACCTTGTGTTTGAGATTTCAATCTTTTTGTGCCTTGTAAATGTTTTAATATTTTAAACACTCGAATGTTAGTTTCACATGTGTTGTATAGGCAAATTTCATGTTTAATTTAAGCAAATAAAATTAATTTTTGAGAAATATGCCAACATTGAACATGGTTCATGAAAGTTCGCTTCTCGTGTTTGAGATTTCAATTACTTTGCATCGTGTAAATATTTTTATATTTTGGGCAATTGGTTGTTATAAGAGTGCGTAGGGTTTCAGAAATGGGGGTACCACTGTACCAGGAGGTTAAATTACGCTTGGAAAGGCTCCCATACTTGCTCGCCGACAGAAATTTTTCAAATATTGTGAATAAAAAAGCATTTTTAAAGCGTATGAAGTAAGAAATAAGTGAACCTAAAAATGTAAAATTTTACCGACTTTCGTATCTACTTTCATTTCTATGCTAATGGGGGTACCAAGGTACCCCTAGTGACCCCTGTGAGCATGCTTTTTTTCCTTATGTATGCTACCTTAGACCTAGAGATGAACCAAATACCATAATTTGCGAAATACTGAATAATTGTTTCAAAATTTAAACTATAATGTTTGAATATTACACCACTCTAAAATGGAACATGTTTATCTATTTTGAGAGATGTGAATCTGCATTTCCCTTTAACATAGTAAATTTAATCACTCAAGGAATGATTTTTAATTTAAAATAAATCATTCCAAGAGCAAAAGCAAATTAATACAGTCAATGTCTAATGTGGTTTATGTTTCTCTGCAATCCTGCTTAAATGGATGCTAAATTTCTTTTTGGGTATGTGATTTGTATTTGATAACTGGTAATCATGGTATTTATTATACTGTCATAAAGGTCTTGCATTTACCTTAACTACAAGCACAATCCCAAGTTGCTTAAACTGTCATTAACAAGTTACAATTTATCTGTTATGATAAACTCTTTGGTAACTGATAAAAAATTGTATTGTCACTAAAATTGAGAAAGAAAATTCAAACATTGCTAGATATTTTTATTTTTCTTCTAAGAGCAAAGGATTATAAAACTTCTCTTACCGTGACTAATTTAATTAGGTTTTTTTAAAGCTATTTCATATGGTATAAAACTTAAGAAATTAAAGATCTGTAAAATTTATTTTCCAAGTGTTTACCTTTTTTTAAGCTACATATTTAATAAAACAAGCAGTTAATAACAAGTTTGTTTATTTACTTCATGTATTTGTTATTGCGTTCTGGTACCTGTGTCATATTTAAAAGAGTTTGTAATAGTAAGGCAAATGTCACTTGTCATAAGATTTAAGAAGAAATGAAAAGCAACAAAATTTATAGTTAGCATCTGAGTGTTTCCTTGTATTTAAATTACTTTCAATGTGATAAAATAAAAAAAGTTATAGTGTGAATTTTGTGCTGTGGCACAAAATTGTAACTTTCATTCAATGTAAAAAAAAAAGTTTCTTTACCAATTTTTGAACATTTGAATTTGTTCACTATTTGATGTCCGTATGTATGTGCATATGTATCTTGCATGACTCAAAAACGATATGTCCTAGAAAGTTGAAATTTGGTACGTAGACTTCTAGTGGGATCTACTTGTGCACCTCTCCTTTTGGTTGCATTCGGATGTTCCTAAGGGGGTCTTTTACACCTTTTTGGATGGACATCGTTGTTAATGTCAATGCAAACTCAACTGGTGCTATAATTTGGCAAACGCTTGGACATGTTACCAAGCTTTTGGTCGCCAATTTTTTTTGCCAGCTTGGCAACCCAAATTTTTTTTATAAATTTGTTCTCATTTTGGCCACTATTGGCAATATTTAGAGAGTTAACCATTGAGTCACATTTTAAATGTCCAATATTGAGAAAATAACTTGTATAAATAGTTTTTTTTTCTTCAGTTCGCATCAAACTTGGGGCACAAATATTTAAAGTTTCTTTGCTTACTCCAAGGGATCTATAACTAGTCTTAAATAATTGGTATAAAAGGAAGGCATGTGATGCTCATCAGCTCGTTTTCTTTTCTTTTTTGCTCGTCAGGTTTTGACTAACTACAGGCATTTTTATATTTTAGTTTTGTATGTAAAACTTTGTGGTTCAAGATGTCTTTTTATTATGTTGCGATGCTGACTAGAAATTTTTACATTTACTTGGCATATTTTGGTATGACCTAATCCAGATATTTTTTGCTACTATCATTTTGTAATACATTTCACTTTTGGCTTTTATTTGTTTTTAACTATTCAGTTATTTATTTTTTATTTCTTTTTAGAATACTTATATAAAGGGAAAAGATGCCTAAATGTCATTTTCAAGAGCAGTGGTGCCAAAAATTTCCATGGATACAGCGAGTGCCAGGTCAAACGGATAAAGCCTACTGTAAGCTGTGTTTTATCAGTTTCAGTCTAAGCAACATGGGTCATACTGCTGTAAAAAGCCATATGAATGGGAAAAAGCACATTCAAAAAGAATCAAGTTTATCCATCTCATCAGAATTGGGAAATTTTTTGACATCTGCAAAATCTAATGCAGTTACACCTGATCCTGTACCCAATGCACCTGATCCTGCCCAAGATATTACGTTGGTGTCAGCTACAGCTTCTGTGGTGCAAGGAACTAAAACTCAACCAAGTACCACATTAGATAAGTTTGTGCTGAAGGATAATGTTACCACTTCTGAAATCATGTGGTGCATCCAAACTATTCTCACTCATACATCATTGCGAAGTGCTGAAAAAGATGTAAAGTTGTTCTCCAATATGTTTCCTGACAGTGCTATTGCTAAAAGTATGCAACTGTCCAGAGTAAAGATGGCATATATTATAGTACATGGACTTTCTCCTCTATTTGAGAGGAGCCTACTGGATAATGTAACAGTTTTGGATCATGTTGTGATTGGTTTTGACAAGTGTTTGAACAAAATCACCCAAAAGCAGCAAATGGACTTAAACGTGATATTTTGGGACCCTAAGCAAAATCTAGTGAAAACCTCTTATTTAACCTCTGTTTTTTTGGGAAGGAGTTGTGCTTCAGATTTGCTAGAAGCCTTTCTTTCGGCAGTTAAGCCTTTTCATTTGAAAAGTATTGTGCAAATTTCCATAGATGGCCCAAACACAAATTTAAAATTTTTCAAAGAGCTTCAGAGACACATTCTTGAACAAAATCCGGATGATCCTGAGATGCTGTCGATTGGATCATGTGGATTACATGTTTTAAACAATGCCTTTAAAGCAGGTTCAAAAGCCAGTGGTTGGTCTATATTTGAATTTCTGAGATCACTGTACTATGTATTCAAAGACTCTCCTGCAAGGAGGGAGTGGTATTTTGCTTTAACGGAATCTAGTTTATTCCCGAAGAAATTCTGCAGTGTCAGGTGGCTAGAGAACTCTCCCGTTGCAGCACGGGCATTAGAAATGCTGCCGCATTTACAGACTTTTGTCACAAATTTGGAAAAGGAGAAAAATGGACCAAGTAGCAGAAGCTATTGTGTTATAAAAGAGAGCTTAAAGGACGAGCTATTATCTGCGAAGATATGTTTCTTCAAGATTATTGCAGATGAAGTGGAAGGTTTCCTAAGAGAATATCAGTCGGATAGTCCATTAATTCCGTTCTTGTTTTCGGACTTAACGGCATTGGTCAAAAGTCTAATGGAACGATTCATTTTAAAGAGCACACTTAAAAAAACTGGAGATGTTATGAGCGTTGACATTAACAATCAAGAAAATTACATTGCTGCAAAAAGCATTGACTTAGGTATCTCTACTTTAGCAATAACTAAAAAAGCTAAAGTTTCGGAAACAGAAATTAATAAATTCAGAGGTCAATGTAGAAAATTTCTGATTGCTTGTATTTCTAAAGTGCTTGAACGTTCTCCCTTGAAGTACCCCCTTACAAAAGCTGCTTCTTGTTTCGACCCTTCTGTAGCTTCAAATGAAAGCATATTTTCAACAAGATTGGGAAAGCTTCTTTTCATTCTACTTGAAAAAAAGTGGATCACTCCATTTGAAGCAGAAACTGCAAAAAAGCAGTTGAAAGATATTTGCAGTAGATCAAGTGTAATCGAAGTTTGTAAAAATTACAGACGTTATGGTCCTGAGAAAGAGCGAATAGACACATTTTGGTTCAATGTTTTAAGCGTTGAAGGCTGTCCCAAAGAGTCATTAAAAGTATTAAAATTGGTGATGATATTTTCACATGGAAATGCCAACATTGAAAGAGGTTTCTCTGTGAACAGTGACTGCCTGTGGGAAAATATGAAAGAGGATTCTGTGATTGCAAGAAGGAGAGTATATGACTATGTTACTATGAAAGGTGGATTGTCCGAGATTCAGGTTACCCGTGAAATGTTGCATGCTGCCCGCAATGCAAGAGCCAGATACTCGGAAGCTCAAGAAGCTCAGCGTAAAAAAGAAACAAATCAACAGGCATTGTTAAAAAGGAAGAGAGAGGCCACCAATCTAATAAAAGAACTGGAATCAAAAAAAGCAAAACTTGATGCAGGCGGAAAAAGAACGACTTCAAATCGAAGAAGAAATTTCTGCACTAAAAATTGTTCAAAAGAAATAGCTGTTTTTTTTTTTTTTTTTGTATTATTTCTCATATCCATTAAAAGATTTTTTTTTCCATTTTGAAACTGATCAATTATCATATAAAGTCTTGTTATTTTGGTATGTTAAAATCTTGTTTATTTTAAAATTTTGCAAAGTAATATTTGATGAAAATATAAGTAGGTTACTTTAGTGCTGAAAATCTTCTGAATGTGATGTTAAAATTTAGAGCACACAATTTACAAAACTTAAAATGAACCTTTTTTCTATCTTTTTAAAAATAGTTCTGACAGTTCAACTATTAGCTTCAGTCCACTGTTTTTTGCTCACTAACTCAGTTTTCTCATCTAGAGGGAAGTAACTTTGCCTTAACTGTTGGTAATCATGAAAACTAAAAAATCTGAAACTTCACCATTCTTGGGTTTTGTTGTCTTTTATACTTTTCTTCAGAAAATGCTGAATTTTAACTAGTTTTCCAGCTTTTTTTGCCCCAAGACAATTTTTGCGCTTTGTCCATATACTTACACTACAATATGCTACAAGTACCCCACATTTTAACTAAAAAAAGACAAAAAAACCCACACTTCTTTTAAAAAACCCAACTTTAGTTGGGATTTTTTGGGTTTTATTTAAAAAACCCAAAAAACCCTGGGTCCATGGGCTTTTAAAAAAAAACCCGGGTTTTTGCCAACCCTGGCTCAAATGCCTTCATTTAGTTTTCAAATATATCAGAAAAAATCGAATGGGGGAGGACTGAAAAAGAGAAAAACCATACAGAGTTTTTTTTTTTTTTTGAGCAGCAATGAAGATTTACGTCCTTTGAGGTTGCATAATTATCCTACCTGAATTATATTTATTTCATGTATGAAACTGAATGAAAAGTTCTTTTCTTTCAGGGAATTAATTACAAATGTAATTTAAGCTGAATAAGATAATGTGTTTGAGGAATTTTACCAGTAACAAGAAGAGAACAAAATTATTTTACACTGAAACTAAATTTTAGGTTTTAGCACCAGAAACAGGGAGAAGTGTTTCTTGAAATGCATGGAAATAAAATTGATTAAATATTAAAAGTACTTTTATTTTGAAAAGTAAAGTTACTTAAAGTAAAGTTAAAGTTTGGAAAGTAAGTTTACTTTTTTATGAAAATTAACCATCAAAAGCGAATGAAAGACAAAATATAAATCTAAAAACTGGGAATTTTTTTTTTAAGTACAGTTATTAACAGAATTTTTCTTTTACCTTCTCTGACATCAAAATCTTGAAGTATGTCGAAAGTTTCAAATTGTGCATTGTGACTGTTTAGAAGAGCTATTACTTGTTTGCTAAATCCTATAAAAGTAAAAAAAGCTAAATGTATCCAATTCATTAAAAATTAGAGATAGAAATTAAATATATAATGATATGTTTATGACTTCAAGACATGAAATTTTCACATTAGATTTAAGGAGATTATACAGTTTAATTCAAATTATTTTTATGTTCAGCAGAATGCTAACAAAATACATTAAAGATATGATATGGAGCTGTCCATTAATGTCACTTCTTTTTCAATAAATTTGATCCCCCCCTCCCCCATATCATACCTTTGGTTACTCCTTTCCTCCATCCTGAAATTGCGACAATATTTATGTATGGCAGAGACATTGCAACTTTTTTTTTTCATTAAAGTAACAAAAAGTTAAAAACTACAAATGAATAATAAATTATTTTAATTGCATTAACACTTAATTTGCCTAACTCCTTTTGTTATACATGAAGGATTTTATGCTCTTTTGTTATAAAATATCTTGCATTCTTCAGTTAAAAATTTTGCAGGTGTTCTTAGACAATACGTCTTGAAAAATGAGGAGTAATTTATCAAAAGGAAACAAATTCCCCTTTTTTGAAAAAATCATTTTATGGCATTTTCTACATCTCTCAGATGACCTTAATTGAATCCCTTACTCTCAAGAAGTCCAAACAGAGCAAATCCTAGTTTATTTAAGGGTAAAATTTGGCTTTTGATCAAAAGGTACCAAATCCATCCTTGACAATTTTCATTACAAACAAAAGATATACGACATATCCTGAATTTCGGCATGTCCTGAACGTATCTGTTGTATGAAAACTTTTTAATTCAAAAGAACACATGTCCAAAATCTAATCCATTAGTTTGAAGTTCAAGTACTTCAGTATGAGAATATGGTGGTGAAATATAAGGGTTTTGGTGAAATTAAAACTCTCAACATTCAGGTTTTCGTTCAAAAGGCCACATATCCAAAATTACGATAGCGATATCTCCATGTTTTTTTTTTTTTCATATGACACTTTCTTAATCTGGGGCATAATCTGTTATGCTTTTGTGCTCAATTCTGTACCCAGAAAAAATGATAAAACTATTTTGCTGTTACCCTAATTTGTTTTTTTCCACCTCCTGAAAACTTTTCGGATATGTTCCCTTTTGATAAATTAGTCCTCAAATAATTTTCATCAGAAAGTTATGATCACATTTTAACAGACAACAGCTCACAGTCAAAAGAATAATTTGCTAGCTACTTTTTCATCTGAAGACCATTTCCTGAAGCAACTGTACAAGAATGTTACAATATGTAACATAATTTTCCTATATTTTAGAAAGGGCACAAGTACCTGCAGATGTTGGGGAGAAAAAAAGATATGCCTGTGATAGTAAAAAAAAAAAAAATGTATACTAATTTTGATTTCGAAATAAAGTCATATTGTTGCCTCAGAGCAATAGTGTTATTTCTGGGACTAGATTTGTTACTGTTGCTCTGAGGTGACGATATGAAAAACACTTTCTAGCTTATTAGAGCACTTCTAGTTTTCATTTAAAAAAATATGTTTTTCCTTCAAAATTGCCTGAGATTTGAAGATTTAAAAATTCCCTCAGTATTCCAGTTTTTCCAGAGGCATATCAACCCTGTTTAACAGTCATTTTTATGAGCAAAAAGATTTCTTTAATCGAAAAAGTTATTAATGCTGTATAGGTTGAAATATTTTAGCTTCCACTTTTCAATTTTATCCATTTAACAAACTCTTTTAATTTTTAACTCCATTAAAACTACAAATATCTCACAGTTTACTTTAAAACTTAACCAATTCAAAGTTTTTTTTTTTTCAAATAAAACCAGTTTTGCTATTTAGGTGACATTTATAATCAATCAATCAATAACAGCAAATACAGTCGGACCTCCATATATCGAAGTAGCAAATTGCCGGAAAAAATTCGATATATAGAAATTTCGATATATAGAAACACAATCTTATTTTATCATAAAAATATCCTAAAACATTAAAATTAAAACTCATTTTCGTGCATGAAACCCAACTTCTAATTCAAACGAGCATCGGATTAAATGAAAGTTAATAATTAAAAATTTAACAGAAATTACATTTTTGCTCCTCCATACACCTTCATTCTTCAGAAATTCAACTTGAACCGCCACATTAGGGGATTTTCGTGTTAACAATGTAATCGAGAGAAAAGTAAAAAATCAATCTACTTAACTTGAATGATTTTTACTGAAGTTAAAAATACTAGGAATGATAATCAACAGACAAAAGGATAACTTGACACTGATTTTAGTGTTACTGGTTGCAACTAAGATTTGAAATAAACTTGAGGGAATGTAAGAACACCAGAACGGAACAACGACCCTATCTACACACCCTTGAACCCCCTATTCCTTATGAATTTCGTAGCAACCTTTAGTGATCATAATTTTCTCCGCTAACCTTCATTTTTCATGAGAATACAGTCTAAAGTGGAAAAAAACCTATGAATGCCTCGCAAAAAATTTCGATATATAGAGACTTTTTCGATATATAGAAACAATTTTTCTATGTAATGAACATAGAAATTTGCTGGGATTTCGATATATAGAAAATTTCGATATGTGGAAGTTCGATATATAGAGGTCCGACTGTACATAGACCTTACGCTTAAAATATTGTATTTTTGAATAACATTGGTAATTTGAAACATGGGCCAAAGAAAAAAAGGCTCTTTTCAGTTTACTTTCATGCTTAGATTTAGTTTATATTATCCATATAACATTGTAGCCACATCCATAAATAGAAAACTACCCCGAGGAAAAACAAAACTAATGCCCTCAGAAATTATAAGGAAATAAAATCTTACTGCAAAGTAAGATTACATGATCGGTCTCTACAGGTAAAATAAAAACATTTGCAATACATATGAGGCTGTGAGAAGCAAAGGGATGTCAAAACTAAAAATTTGGAGATAACCAGTACAAATGGTAGGAGTGCCTTTCCTCAGTTTTGGGGCTAGACAAGGTGTATAAAGTACAACACAACATGTATAAAATACAAATTAAGTATTAAAATAGAGTTTTAAACTTAGCAAACAGCTGTTTCAGGGCTGTCAAATGCAAGCCCCTTCATCAGTGCATAACGAAAAGCCCACACAATGTAGACAAACGACAAATGAATGATCTCTTTCATTTCACACAATGTAGACAAATGAACGATCTTCTTTTGTCTACACTGTGTGGGCTTTTCATTCTTCTTTTATGCACTGATGAAGGGACTTGCATTTGACATCCCCGTAACAGCTGTTTGCTGTGTTTTTAACCCTATTTTAATACTTTATTTACGTTGTTGATTTTTACTCACAGCAGTGCCGTATGCAAGGGGGTGGTTTATAGGCTTCAAACCCCCACCAAAAAAAAATTTTTTTCCAAAGAAATGCTTCCCATTACTTATTTTATTCATTTTTTTGTGACAAAAATAATGTTATTATAATTATTTTAATTTTATTTGTGAAATGAAATTAGTATGACTGGAAAATTGTACAAACTCATGGTGTGTTTATGTTTGTTATTGAGAAATTCATTCATTATGCAACAATATGGCGCTTTTTAAGAACAGCCCCTCCTTCCATTTAGATAATCTATTGTAACAAAAATCAATAGAATACACATGAAACCAAATTTCATCGATCATATAAATGTTTCAAAAAATATGTTTGGTAAAATCCCCTTTAAAACAAAAGTCTGATTACGGCCCTGACTCACAGTATTAGTAGCTGTGGTAGGGGCTGCAACACAGCATGAATAAAAAATATACATTCATTGGAAAATCTATAAGTTCAATCCATTAAAAAAAGTAACAATTACAAGTTAAATTTATGTATACAATTTTAAACCCATGTGAGAACTTAGCGTTGTGTCATATTCAATTAACATTTCTACTAATTTGACTTTATTACTGCAAAAATTCATTCCAAGCAGATATTTTAACAATCTACACAAGGGACTGGAAGAATGCATAACATTTTTTGCATCAATTCTATACCCCAAGCAAGTATATTTTGTTGAATTTTATGTATGGCAATCTAAGCCGAAAGTAAAGTCTTCCATCGAATGTATTTTGAAGACAATGGGGCCTATTTTTCAAATATTTATAGACTTCTCCAAATTTTAATACCATTGTTTTGATCAGGGCTGTGGAGTCGGAGTCGGAGTCGAAGAGTCGGAGTCGGACTGATTTTGGCGTAAAGGAGTTGGAGTCGGAGTCGGTAGAAAATATGCCGACTCCGACTCCGGTCTACTTTTTTTTCTTTAATTTTCGCTGACTCTCCTGGCATTTTTTGAAAAACTGACTACCAGTTGATTCGATTACATGTATAAAAGCCTACTAATAAGAAAACAACTGTCATTAATAACCAGCTGGCTTGATTGTTCATCGAATTTTCTGTAATAGCCACCTACGCTGTTCCCTAGTTTGCTTGTTTTTCAACATTCTTGAAATAATAGCAACTGTGAGCACGGTTTTCTTACCTAACATTTTATATTTTTTTAATCACTTTAAAACAACAATAATAATTTTTTTTTAAATCACTTTAAAACAACAATAATAACATTTTTTTTACTTCGACCTTAGTTATAAAGGAATGTACCCCTTGAGCAAGTTGGAGCCCGTAGTTCGAGAGGTGTCTTACGGTGTTCTGTAATTCAACTTAGTGTTGGCGTGCAAAGGCGCAAATCTAAAAGACATGATAAAATATATCTGTCTTTTCAATTTAAGGACAACATCTACAAGCTTGATTCTCAACAAAAGTATGAAATAGAACAAATATCTTGGTTACAACACTCAAATAATTGCAGTTAATCTTAAAATCTTCATTTCAAGATTAATTCTAAAGCAACCAGTAAAATTAAAATTAAAAATTGAGGGAATAATTATAGGAAAAAGAAAATTTTGTACAAAGCTGTATATTGCCGCATTTTCTGTAAAATTTTCTCCAAGCGTACATGTACCCCATATTTTCCCTCAATACAAGTATAGTGCCTTATTTTCGTTGAAATTTTATAGATGAAATATAATTTCAAATTTATTGGGGATTTTTTTTTCAGAATTAAAGTATGTGTATTGTTTTTATAAACTCTGAAATATACTTGAGGTGTCACCCACCAGATGGATCTCGGCCGGAGCTGACCGCCCTCGCTCTAGAAAGGTTTTTTGACTTAGCAAAAAAAGCGTTTTTGAAAATCACACGATTTGATCAACATATATTCGTTAAACATTAATGGGGAGCAAGTTAAACCTTTTCAATTTTTTTTAACAATAGGATGATTATGTGATTTCAATTTTAAAATCGTAATTATTGGAACAATTTGATTTTCAAATTCAATTTCTGACGTTGTATGCTTCTTAATTTTACAAAAAAAATACAGCGCTTAAATTTCATAAGAAACAAATTAATATTTCAATCTCTGTATAGAGGTTTTCCTCCCTTCTCATGAGGGGGATAGGGGTTGAATTGAAAAATAAATAAATAAAAAAGCCGGAGTCGGAGTCGGGTGTTTCGAAACCCCGGAGTCGGAGTCGGGGTCGGAGTCGGCTATTTTCCTTCCGACTCCGCAGCCCTGGTTTTGATACAGTAGTGAGTTTGTACATTTTTTAATAATGCCAATTTCTTTTTTTAAATAAAATCAAAAGGTAATTTTTTTCAAAAAAATATATAATTATAAATTATATTTCTAACATTTTTGCAAAATTTTGGAGAGGTTTTGAACCATAAAAAACACTCCCTTGCATACGGCGTGTTCACTTGCATCCATTTGTTTCCAATGTTAGAACTAAGAATTTAAATCTAGGCATCATGATGGTGCCTAGTTTAAGTTTCTAGGCATCAATATGAACAATCTAGATACCAATTTATATGAATCATGAATCCAAATATAATTTTTTTTATAAAACAAACTTCTGATACGAGTTGCTGTATGCAACACACTGCAAATAGCATATTTGTAAAATATACAAAAAAGGTTTTTAAAGAGGAAACTGATTGCACATGAAAATGACTTTTACAAATTCATGGTTCCGGTCATTCACACGAGTTAATCACAATGAGTCAGGAAAGAAAAGCTTCAATGTTTCAATAAAAAGTTTTGAATAACATTGGATTTTTTGGAGGATTGGAAATTTAGGCATCGAACTGAAATTTCTGGGCACAAAATGTGACTAATGTCTGCTTATTTCTAACACTGTTTGCTTCTTACTGCCTCATATATAGTACACACAAGAAACCACAATAAACATAATTAATTAATGTTTCTTACCACATCTGGGAATGTCAGGACTGCCTTTCATAAACAGCATCACTGGAGCTTTATTTATCAATTTTTTCAATCGCGAGTTTATGTCCTGGAAAGAAAAAAAAAATCAACTTAAATTGTATATTCAGTAAGCTACCACCTTATAGCCAGAAATACGTGAAATACACCGCAAGCTCAGTCATTTCCAGCCGAGGACTGCAGTTTCGTGCTTATTAGCACTCATCAGTCCGGCATAGGAAGTGACTGAGCTGGAGAGGTGGAAAACCTCTTAAGGAAGCCAAGAGTGCCAAACAAACTGGTAGCTAATATAGGATTAGCACTGACCAGACGAGTGACCGAAGCAATGGTTCATTTCAGTGTTGGACCGGCAGTTCCTATGCCGGGCTGATGAGTGCCAATAAGTACGAACTGCAGTCCTTGGCTGGAATTGACTGAGCTGGTGGCGTATTTCATGTAACTTAAAATGTATTCTATCATAAATGGATGTCCATAAATGATGTCAGTTTTTTGAACAATTTTGGACCCCCCTCCCCCTCAGGCAATTGTCATGCTATTTTCCATAAACATATTCTAGCAAAGAGAATGAAGGATGTCACACAACTTGTTGCGCCCCAGTCAATTTCAGGAAACCCTATGCCTTTTTCAAAGAGGGACATCATTTGAGGACGGCCCCAAGTTGAAAGTATTGAACTTTTTTTCAAAAATCTTTAACTTTTATTTTCATCTAAGACATTTTTAACAATGAAACTTTGCAATTTTGTTTTAACATACAAATATTGGGTTGTTCGGAAAGTAATTTCGTTTTTTCCCGTCAGAGGACTTAATTACGTTTTTTCGAAACCAACTTCACACTTAAGCCGCATAACCATTATATGTCTTGAGAGCTGATATTGCAAGTCTTGTGTGTGAAAAAGTTCTATTAATTCTACGCAGTAGTTTTTGGTTGGTGCCCTTTTAAATATGGAGAGCAATAAGCATCATTTTCGTCATATTTTACTTTTTTACTTCAGAAAAGGTAAAAATGCTGTCCAAGCGAGAAAAAAATTGACGGATGTGTATGGAGAAGGCGTGTTAACAGTACGCCAGTGCCAGAACTGGTTTGCAAAATTTCGATCCGGCAATTTTGATGTCGAAGATGCACCACGGTCTGGAAGGCCGGTCGAAGCTGACAAAGATGCGATAAAGGCATTAGTTGATGCAAATCGGCGAATAACCACACAAGAGATCAATGAGAGATTAAATTTGTCGAATTCGACTGTTTATGGCCATTTGAAAGGCATGGGCTTAACCTCCAAGCTCGATGTGTGGGTGCCCCATGTCCTTACGGAGCGAAATTTGTGTCGTCGCGTTGACGCGTGTGATTCGCTCCTCAAACGTCAAGAAAATGATCCATTTTTGAAGCGGATTATTACTGGGGACGAAAAATGGGTTGTACACAACAATGTTAAATGCAAGAGGTCATGGAGCAGAAAAGATGAACCGGCTCAAAGCGTGTCAAAAGCCAACATTCACCAAAAAAAGGTGATGCTCTCCGTTTGGTGGGATGTCAAAGGAATCGTTTTTTTTTTGAGCTTTTGCCGGACAATACAACTATTAATTCAGAAGTCTATTGTCATCAGCTGGACAAATTGAATGATTCACTTAAAGAGAAGAGGCCCGAATTAATCAACAGGAAGGGTGTAGTGTTCCACCAGGATAATGCGAGACCTCACACAAGTTTGGTCACTCGCCAAAAACTTTTACAGCTTGAATGGGACGTACTGCAACATCCACCATATTCTCCAGATCTGGCGCCTTCCGACTACTATTTGTTCCAGTCCCTGCAAAATTTTTTGGATGGCAAAACCTTTACCTCAAATGAAGATGTCAAAAACCACCTGAACCAGTTTTTTGCAAGCAAGGACCAAAACTTTTATGAGAGGGGAATTATGTTACTGCCAGAAAGATGGCAAAAGGTGTTGGACCAGAATGGCCAATTTAATAAAATATTTATTCATTATACGAAAACTGTCTTTCATGTCCCCCCCCCCAAAAAAAAACGAAATGACTTTCCGAACAACCCAATAGTTTATTATTTTCTAAGATTATTTTTTTTCTGTACAGACATTAAACTTTTTTACATTTAGAAACACAAAAAGGATCAAGAGATCCCATTCGGCCTGTACTAGGCACCAATTTCTTATTGTCCAAGCCAAATTTGTTTTGGGCAGTTCTCAAAAGGTGGGAACAAAAAAAGTTAACTTTGAGCAATTTAAAAAATTTTCAAATTTGACATCAATTTTGCTTTTATTGTATAGTATGCATACCTAGAACACAATATATGAACATGAAAATACAGCAGGTATTTGTAAAAATTGTTAATTAGCAAATTAAATCAGCAGTCTGTAGGTACAGATTTTGGACATCATCATAATGTAAGTTTCACCATTTTTGACAATTGTTAATCTGATTTTTAACTTTTCCCAATGAAAATTTTATTTACTACATTTTGAATTTTGCAATTTAATAATAAAGAGGATATTAATGAAGTACTTGAATGGCTATACATACTGCTCTTTACATATAATAAAGTTTTAGAATGATTTTGAAGAAGTTGATGAAAGGTAAAAAAAAAAGCTTCATGGAAATAACTATATAAACTCGTAGCTTCTTTTATTAAATAACATTTGTATTTCTTTGGATTATTAACTTTCATTTTCTGCTGATATTTTCCAAACTTAGAATGTGCTTCTACCAGAACCTCATGTTTTGTTCTACTTCTAGAAGACATAATCTTGTGTGAGTATTAAACTTTGCAATAAATCCTTTTGCAAATAGGTATTAAAAATCAATAATGACTTCAAAAAGCATATAAATACAACACAAATTCCATAAAAGAACTTAATTAAATTGTTTAAAGCACTTTTTCAAAACATGTTGTTAACTGAAAAAACTTACTATCTCTCAAATCTCAAGATAGAATGAAAATTACCAACTGATATTTGTTCACAAATCAACTGCAGATGTTTTTTTTAAACTCTAAAAATTCAAGAATTAAAACAATTATTTAAATTAAAAATAATACAAATGTAAAAAGTGACATCAGTTTTAAAAATGAATATTTTTTCTTATGTCATAAGAATTAAAACCATGTCTAAAACAAAATCATTGAAAAAAGAAATTCGTATTTCTATTTGGAGATTGTTAAATTATGTTTCCAAAAGAAGAGAAAAAAAAAATCCTAAAATAATAAAAGCGGAGGGAAAAAAAAATGCTAGCGCAGGGGATAAAGTCGCCAAAACTGGTGCAGCTGACAATAAACTACATTTGTCAAACTGGAATTCCCCTCTGGTAACCTTTAGCTTATCGTATACTGTGTTGTCACCAACGGTGGTTTGCTTGGCGATTTTAGCGCAAAATGGCTTTCATTGCAATCATAACCAGCCATGTTTCTACTGTTATTTATGTATTGTTCAATGTGTAATGTATTAATTATACAAAATACCAATGGATTAAAGAAGATAACATTATAATAACCTTTTTTATTGAGGCTAGAAGACAGTGGATCATCAAAAATTATGATTAAACGGACAGAATTATCGGCGTCAAAATTGTGACGCCATTTGGACATCTCACATGTATGTTTAAGAAAAATCATTTTTCTTCTAAGATACTGCTCAAAAGCTTATGAAAACACTTTTAAACAATTAAAAATTGATTCTGAGGCTCGATAAACACCTTTAAAATGAAAACATCATGTACTTAGTTCTCAAAAAATAGCATTGTAAAGATCATAAATTTTGGACATGCATCAAATTTCAAACTTACTATTTTCTAAAATCGTTTACAAAGTGAATAATCTGTCTTTACTTTTGTTATTTGTGTAAAATATTAACAAAAAATTATTCAGTGTAAGATTCATACCTTTAAATTTTTTTTGAAACGTATGGAAATAATTTTAAAAAAATTTTCTTTAATGGTACATTTGCTCAGTTAACGTTTTGGTATGTCCAAAATTGCGCCTTTTAGCAAAGAAAATATTTTTTTAAGGGCATTTAAAGAGCATTTTTTCCATAATTTATTTCAATTCTTGTCTCTATACAGTATTATAATTTAACTCAAAATTTTTTGAGTTAATTAAAATGAAAGTTATTTGGTGTTGAAGCTTCAAAGTTGAGGTCTGTGTTTGCTCCCACCTTTTGAGAACTGCCCTTTTGTTGACCTTGCCAAACAGTGCATTTCTTTGCTTACTTCTAGTGTTTCCCATAAACACAGTACAGTAATTATTTTGCAAAGAATTTAAAATACTGTGGGGAGCTATGATTCACATTAAACAAGAAAAATCAATGTCTCCCAACACTTTGCTTGATTAGGGAATTGACTTATACAAAGGAATGAATAAATAAATAAATAAAATAAAAAATAAAATAATAGTTTAAAAAACTAAAAAGACACGCTTTCGTAGCAAAATGAACTAAAAAGTGAAAAATAATCTTTGGATGATAGTAGTTGACCAATCACTTAATTTTAATGTAATACAAAAAAAGCGTGGGGTGCTGTCTATTTACATTTTTGCAAGGACAACAAATGGAAGGAATTTAAGACAACTGATAAGAAGCCCCCCACGCTATTTTGTATTACATTAAAATTAAGTGATTGGTCAACTACTATCATCCAAAGATTATTTTTCACTTTTTAGTTCATTTTGCTACGAAAGCGTATTTTTTTAGTTTTTTAAACTATTATTTTATTTTTCTGTTTTTTAGTCTTATGTTGGAGGATTATCAGGCGACGAAATTATTTATAAAACGAGTGCGAGGTAATATCTTAAATTTAAGACAAGGGCACCCCGATGGGAAGCTACTGTGAGTCATCGATGTATGTTTTCGGAAATCATATTTATATTACTTTGAAAATTTGA
The DNA here is from genome assembly GCF_026930045.1 of Uloborus diversus. Taxonomy (NCBI): domain Eukaryota; kingdom Metazoa; phylum Arthropoda; class Arachnida; order Araneae; family Uloboridae; genus Uloborus; species Uloborus diversus. Next base: position 204,753,516 of record NC_072732.1, on the reverse strand, counting down.
GATGCATTTGAATAAAAGTTTTGTTCAACAATGATCTGATCAGCAATGAATTTCCAATTGAAGGCTCACCTAAATTTTGGCATGAAATTAGTTAAAAACAATTATATTTCATGTTCTAATTACCTTGGAACATTGGAACAAATTTTGTCTGATGCAAAAAAATTTAAGGTTTTTGTAGATATTTTTAAATAATTTTTGCAAGCATTTTTTAATGTATTTTTTAATTTTTTTCCTTTTTCACATTGTTGGATTTATGCCGAAATATTGATTAAAATTGGAGGAAACTAACAATTAAAAGAGTTAATTAATTAATTTGATTATAGAATATTGCATAGTCATCGGGTCCGAGGTCGCGTGCCAAATTTCAAAAGAATCCGATCGCAGGAAGTGGGCGAAATTTGAGCTGCAAGATTCCGTTACAAGATACATACATACATACAGGTGAAGCTAATAAAAGCGTGTTAATAATAAAAGCTTACTCCTGCAGGATTGTCTTCAATTTTGCTTAAATTCTCTTTCAATTTTTTGGATAGCATCGGGACATTAGCACCTACAAGCATATCAATCAAGCATTCACCCTAAAAATATAATAAATAAAGGTTAATTACAGAGTGAGTACAAACGCAAGCAAAATATATATTTTAAGCTATGCAAAATACTTACAGAATAAAAAAGAAATGTAGGAACACTAGAAATATTATTCTTTTTACATACGTCTTCTAGTTCAGATGCATCAACCTGCAAATTAATTCAAAGCATATCAAAAAGGATAAAAATATTACAAGTCAATAGGAAAGGAACATATTAAACTGAGAAATAAATAGAAATCGTAAATTCTATCACAAGTAATTAGTAAACTAAAATTTAAATCTAAAAAAAGAAGACAGATTTTGCATTACCCCCATTAAAGCTTAAAACTTATACCCCTAATTATACCACTGCAAAACACAAGAGAGAACATGAAATACACCGCCAGCTCAGTCATTTCCAGCCGAGGACTGCTATTCCGTGCTTATTAGGACTCATCAGCCCGGGATAGGAAAGTGACTGAGCTGGAGATGGAAAACCTCTTAAGGAAGCCAAGAGTGCCAAACAAACTGGTAGCTAATACAGAATTAGCGCAGACCAGACGAGTTTTAAGTTACATGAAATACGCCACCAGCTCAGTCAATTCCAGCCAAGGACTGCAGTTCGTACTTATTGGCACTCATCAGCCCGGCATAGGAACTGCCGGTCCAACACTGAAATGAACCATTGCTTCAGTCACTCATCTGGTCAGTGCTAATCCTATATTAGCTACCAGTTTGTTTGGCACTCTTGGCTTCCTTAAGAGGTTTTCCATCTCCAGCTCAGTCACTTTCCTATGCTGGGCTGATGAGTGCTAATAAGCACGAAACTGCAGTCCTCGGCTGGAAATGACTGAGCTGGCGGTGTATTTTATGTATTTCTGCTTTTGCCCTGGCTATTGGGCGTTAACTTACTGAATATACAAGAGAGAACAATTTGTCAGCAAAAAAAAGTACTTGGAATGTTAATTTTAATGGTTTCAGAAAAACTCAATACAGGGGAAGAAAAAAAAAAAATCCTCCTTTTTATTTAAACAAATTGAGAATTCAATACAGTCGAACCTGACAGCCCACACCACAACCTGTGTATCTAGAAAAACTGCATAACTCAATTTTTTTTTTTTTATAATTTGCCAGCAATTTCAATTATTTTCTCATGCTCTCTAAAGCAGAATACTTTGTGATGTTCTGCAACGTAAAATCATTTGACCAAAATTATTCTGCAAGTACTTCTTGCATTGTACACATCGAATGCTATAAAATTACTTGATCATGAAAACTAGAAAATCCAAAATTTGACCCCGGTAAAACCTAAACCTTTTAAGATTCTCCAAATGAAAGATGGAGAAAAAGCAAACATATAAAATTTTATTAAAATCCTAGTTATTGTGTCAAACAAGGTTTTTTTTCTCTTTGGTAAATTTTATACTATATGAAAAAGCAATTAAATTAAAATAATGTTAATAAATAAATGAATTACTAAAAAAATACATAAAATGAGTCGAGTAATAGCATTATATAGTAAAATACCTCAAAACTTACAAAATAATTGATACATTTTTAGGATGCAACAGGATTGAAATCTCAAGCAAGACAAGCAATTTTCAGCGAGACAAGTGATTCAATGTTGGCATGTTTCTGAAGCATATACGCTCATGGTAGAAATTGTAGTGAATGAAGATCAATTGGGAAAAAATAAGGAAATGGAAACCAAAGATGCAAGAAAAATCAGAATCTTTTCAGGTTTATAAGAAATATATATAGGATTGCTCTGAGGTCTGAAAAAGTGAAACAAGGGGGAAAACTTTACAAAAAAAAAAAAAAAAAAAAAACACAGAAAGTTAGTATTCTGGTGAAAGCTGGAAAAATCTCATCCCGTATTGGGGATTAAGGGCATAAAGCAGGTGCAGGCAGTCAAAGATGATTTTCTGCAAATATCTTAATGTTGCACAAATTTTGCAGATTTCTCAAGTTCAAAGTAAAGTTTCTATAAATAACACATACAATTTTGACATTTTGCACTAGATTTCCACCAAAAAAGCGTAATTTGCGAGAATTTAAGATTTTCTTCTAATTTCAAGAAATTTTCAGGATGATATCTTTAGTTGGAAGTTATTAGCAGAAAATTTGCAGTTTCTGCAGAAATTCAACAGAATTCTGCAGAAAATTTGCCAGAGTTTTCCTCTCTCGTTTGAACAGTATTGTTCTGCATGTCAGGCATCTGTGCTGTGACGTACATTGCAAATTTAGTAGCATTCTTAGGGGGTGGGTAGAAGGAGAATTTACAGCGAGTGCAAAATTAAAGATAATTGTAGATAAAAAAAAGCTGTCAATCATCAAGCTTTGTTAACCGATTTCCTCATCGAGGTATGTATTATGGTATTGCATTAAATCAGTATGAATTGTTTATTTAATTAATCAATTTTTTTTTCTTGTATATTATATTTTTTGCTTGAAAAAGTCCTGCACCATCTGTGACTCTAGGAGCCTTAGGCACCTTCTAAAAAGAAGACACTATATTACAAAGGTCCCATTGCAGTTAGCGCCACCACTGTCCGACAAAAAAGCAAAGGGGGATGTGTTTACTGATTAAACTCAAAAAACGAAAAAAAGCATCTCAAGTGTTGCTTTCCTCTTTATATTATCACCTTCCTTGAAAACATTCCTACAAATCTCCTGCCTGGGGTTGATCCCCATTAGAGACTTCCCCACTTACAGGATTTTTGGAAGAAAAGTCAAAGAATTTGGGGTCATATTCTATTTTGTGGTCATCACAATATTTTAGTACTTCCTTTGGGGATCTCAATCGAACTTTCTTATTCCCCGCAATTGTGTAATAATAGATATCTTTTTTCTTCCCCGTTTTTCTCTTCTTCACTTCCCTAATCCATTTAACCTTATTACAAGGAATTCCCTGAGTACTTTCCTTAATTCTTTGATCCAACTCAATTTCACTTATAGGTTTGATAAAATTAAAATTTCTTTCTGATTTGGATCTATTTAACGATTCCCCCCATTTGACATTTTCATTAAAGTTAACATTCATGGTTTCTGTAATAGTTCTGGTGTTAGGATCCCAAATCCGGTATCCTCGAGTCCGAATGGCATATCCCACCATTATCCCCTTTTTAGCTCTCATATCTAATTTCCTTAATTTAGACTTTGGTAATCCTATGTAGGCTAAACAGCCAAATACTTTCAAATGTCTAACAGAAGGCTTATTCCCACAAAAAAGCTCAAAAGGGGTTTTCTTTTCATTTCCGACTACAGTCCTGTTTCTTACGTAATTAAAGCACATAGCTGCTTCTGCCCAAAATTCCTCTCCTAGCCCGGAATCTCTTAACATTGCTCTAACACCATTCATAATCGTGAGATTATACCTCTCCACAACGCCATTTTGCTGAGGCGTATAAGTGTTAGTCCTCTCAATTTTTATCCCCTGGCTAGTGAGATAACTTTCAAATTTATCATTAACGAATTCTCTCCCGTTGTCGGAACGAACAGCTTTAATTTTCCTATCAAGAAACCTCTCATTTCTTTTCTGAAAATTCAAAAAAACATTGAATGCCTCGTCTTTACTCTTTAAGAAAAATACGAAAGATTTGCGAGAAAAATCATCAATTAAACAATAAATGTATCTTTTTCCCCCTAAGGATTCAGTCTGAAAAGGACCGGCCAGATCCATGTGAATTAGATCAAGAGGAACTTGTGACCGACGCTCAGGAACAGACCTAAAAGAGCATTTTCTCTTTTTACCCAATTTACAAGGTTCACATTCAAATCTGGGCCCCCTTTTAATTTCAAGACCTTGGGTGGCTCCTAACTTACTTGTTAAATTAATAGTGTCCATATTTGTATGAGCAAAACGTTTATGCCACAGCTCCATGTCTACATTCACAGCATTGGCCCTTTCAAAGTGATTCTTAACAGTAGGGGTATCAACAAAATTGGTATTTTCACAATTTACATAAAAACTTGGTTTTACATAATAAAGTTTATTAATTAAGACTGCAGTAAACAATTTAACATTTTCTTTATTAAAGACACAAATTTTACCCGGATACCATCTTATTTTAAAACCTTGTCGGTCAATACATGATCCGGAAAGTAAATTGCGGCGCAATGTTGGAGCATAGAATACATTATTTAAAGTTATTGTTATCAGCTTCCTATCTGACTCTATTTTGAAAATTACCCTACCTATTCCTTCTACTTTACTTTTAATATTACCAACTGCCACCTCCATTTGGTTATTTTGAACAGGTTTTAATTCTGTGAACAAATTTTTGTCCCGGCAAAAATGTGCCGTACTTCCTGAATCAAAAAGCCAGGAATTTTCACATTTTGGAATAGTAGAGTTAGCCGAGATTTCGTCAGATTCTTCCACTGAACAAAACATGCCAGCAGCTTGAGCGTCTGATTTAGATTTATTATTTACTTTTTTATTTTGACTATCTTTATTCCTGCTCCAACACCGCGAGGCAATATGACCCTTTTTCTTACAATAATGACAAATTTTGTTTTTAAAAAAAGGTTTACTCCTTTCATTTGCCACTCCGTGTCTGTTGGGTTTAGAAAAAACATTCATTGCCGAATTTGATGTATCAGGTTCTTTAGTCAAATATTTGATTCTACCCTCCTCGGCTAATAACTCATCTTTTACTTTGGAGAAGGTAAACATACTTGCGTCCCACCGGTAAATAGCCTGGACAATACTGTCAAAGTTGGAGGGCAGATACCTAATCAATTGAAAAGTCCGAATCTTTTCTTCCATTATATAACCATTATCAACAAGTTGTTTATGGATTCCCCCCAACCTGGCAGCGAATAACCCAATTGATTCGTTTTCATTTAGTTTACATGAAAAGTAGGACTCCCACAATGTCGCCATCCTGGCCAGAGATGGGGGTTCAAAATTACCTTTCAGTGTATTCCAAGCTTCGCTTGGGTCTTCTATATCGTCTATCAGCCTTTTTACGTCGCCTTCTAAGTTTAAATAAATTATTGCCAAAGCTTGACCACATTTCTTCCGGTCAAGTGCAGGAATGTTTTCCCCCTCTAATTTCTTTTGGGTTACTTCCCATAGGTCTCTTTCAATAAGGACCATCTTAATATCTCTGGACCAGGTGGCCCAATTATGGGATCCCAACTTTTCTATATTTCTATAATCTTTATCCATTATCAAAAAATATTTTATTTCCCACGGGCAGACCAAACCACGCTCTGCTACCACTTGTTGGGAAATGTGTCTTTACCTTAAGTTCATAGAACTAAATGAAAAGGTTTACAGAACCCCAACATCAAAAGGCCGTGCAGTCTGCCAGTAAGAAATAAAACATACTCAAAGTAATTTTAAATAAATAACATTTATTAAAATATCACAGTATACAACAATAAACATTTGTTAAATACCAAAAATAATTTAGAGTGTACAAAAACCCCCAATAATCACAGAAATTTCAAAGTTAAATTACTAAATAAACACTTTTAGAAAAACGCGAAACATTTTAGAAAAATTGTAAAAATGTCACCTTCCAGCGCTAAATGCGCATGTTTACATTGCTGAAGACTTCTTGACCAAGTGTAATCGAAGAAAACTGTTCCATCATGCACCGGCCGATAGGCTTGCTTAGTTCTAGCAGAACCTCTTCAAATACCGGAAAGCAAACTTGTGCATCCACAGGAATCACACCGGAACTTTCTGGAACTCTGGTAGGAACGTCTAGGAAATCCAATCATGAAGGTCACTCTGAAGGACATCGATGATTTCAAACTGATGACTGTCCCACACCACCACAGGAGCACCGGTAAATCAATCCAGGTATTGGCCAAGGTTAAGTGTTATGCCTAATGGCAATGAACTTCATCTCCTGCGAACGTCTTCAGCAATGTTGACATTTTTTCCCTCCATTAGCCGGAGTAATTTAGAACATTCTTAAACAATACTTAACACTGAATAAAACTTATCTCAAGCCCAGCTTGAATTCAAAAACGTTGCATCATCAACGGCTCAAGCGCGCCGCAACATCAATCAACAACCTAGCATGGTTGCCAAACCTTCAAAGACCAATCCCTGATTGGTCAACAAAAAATGGCAAGACGCCAATGGGGAGTAAACACAAAACAAAAGTGAGCACTGAAAATATTTCGATCAATCTATTTATACGTTCTATGACCGCGATACGTCATCCCATGACACACCCTACTTTGCATTGGAGATATACATCTCAACTATTCCTGATTGAGTGATTCAACAATCTTTCTATTCGTTTTTTCGGCTCAAGGTAGCCAAAAACATCTCAACCATCGGGTGTTAAGTCATAGGATGATTCCGATGTTGCACGATCATGCCCGAATCAATTTCAGTTATCCGCCGCTGGGACACAAGACGCGGAGTGGCAAAAGCATATCGGAGGTAAGTTTCAAAAAAAATACTTTAACATTTGTAATTGAATTAAAAGCGCTCCAAGATACTGAATAAAGGCTTTTAAGCCCAACACAGAGGATGTATCCGCGCACGGCGTGCGTCTACATTATCTAGCTCTGCCCAGTGTAATGCAACAAATATTTTGCTCATTTAAAGACAACTACTGTAAAACCTCTTATTTTCAAGAAATATCAGATACCTTCATTTTCCCAAGCTGAACATTTCGCGAATTTCGTATGATTAGAACCAAAAGTTCACTATATATAAAGTTCAAATATTTCGAGGGGGCTTAAATTTTAGTAATTTCGATTTAATCACAAAAAAAAAAAATGCTTTTGCAGTATTTGAAGGCCAAATAGTCAAACATTTGGTCTTGATTAGGCCAAATGTTAGTATTTGGCAAAGACACAAATAAAGTATTTAAAAAAAAAAAATGCTAACCTTCAAGAAAACAGTATTGTCATATTCACCAGTGTTTTTCAGCTCTGCTATGACATCCGACATTTGGTTGCACTCAGCTGAATCTTTCAAATAGAAATACATGACCTTCAACTTTCTAGGAAAAAAAAAGTAATTAAAAATAAACTCAAAAGAAGAAAAAGAAAATTTATGCTCACACTTTCTCTGTAATAAAGATTAAAATAACTGAACACATAAAATTATATAGTGCAAATTACTTTTAGCCTTTATATTATTCATTAATTATTTTTAATTGTAGTTAACCCTAATTGGCTATTTCGTGCCCTTCTTTTTGGGTAAAGGGCAATTCCACAAAAAGTGGCCATAAGATTTGAAATTAAAAAAAAATTCTCCTGCAAATAATTTTGCACACCTCAAGGATGGCCATATAGGGGGGCAAAAGGGGGCTGAAGCCCCCCCCCCTTTGAGATGAGAACTTCCTTGCTTTTAATGCTTTTCTCTTTGCAAAAATGTAAAAAAAGAAAATCTTTTCTATCCATCAATGAATAAGTTATTAAAAATGTCAAATTTTAATAACTCTAATCTGTACTGAAATCTGTTTTCATGGGGAAAATGTTCTGCTAAACCACTGGGAAAATTTCTGAGCACCCCCCCTCCTAGAATTTGGTTATGGGCACCTATGTCACACCTAATAGTTTGACTCCCACTCCCCAAGTAAGGGAGGTATGCAGAGATTTTTCATACCCCCATCCCCCTAAGGACCTTTATGTAATTAATGAATGGCCCCAAACCAGCTAAGTTGAAGAAAAAATTTCTCATAATAAAAATTTCTTTAGTCATTTTGGCTACTCATATTTTGTTACATTTTAATCAAACCTTTATTGTTTTTTAAAACAAGTTAATATAATTATTTGGTATATTATTTCAACAGATTCAATTGAATTATTTGGTGGCTTATTTTCCATTTAAATCTGGTTATGTTTAAAAAATAAGTAGCTAATTTGAAATTTTATTATGATTGCTTTTAGCAACATTTGAAAAGCAATTAAAAGTTTTGTTCTCCTTACTTTGGTGAAACACTTTGATATTATGTCAAGTGTTCTACTTTAGGATACTTTGTAAAAAGACTGCACAATGAACAAATGCTTAAAAACAAAATTTTATAACAAACATTAAAAGAATATCCAGGTTTTAAAAATTTATATTTCAATAACTATTACATTTAGCACTATAAATGATACATAAAAATGAAGATAAACTGCAAAAGTTTTTTTTCACTCACAAATGTTCAATGTGTGCTCCTTGAGTAATGTGACACACATCTACAGGGTGTCCTGAAAAAGACTGATTGTTTTCAAAAATTTATAACAGGAGAACGGTTAATGATAGAAAACAAATTCTTGTAGAAAATTTATGTGGTGGGCGCTAAATTTTTCCCCTCAGAGTTCCAAAACATTTCAAAAAGATGGCGCTGCACATAGTAAACAGGTAAGTCGGAAAAGAAAAATCGAAATTCACAGATTTTTCCTCTGATTGCGACATGGGATTACAGCCGACGAGTGTTTGAAAATATTGTTTTGTTCTTTTGTTCATTATTTTCGAAAAATTATGATGTAATTTTTTAATTTACAGGCTTACTATTTGCAGCGCCATCTATTGGCAAAACTTTCAACTAAAATTTGGAACTCAGGAGAGTAAAATGTACGGCCCACCAAATGAATTTTCTGCAAGAATTACTTTTCTATCATTTATCGTTCTCCTGTTATAAATTTTTCAAAACAGTCAGTCTTTTTCAGGACACCCTGTATAACATACATTATGGGGCGATTCACTGTCGAGTTTTCGTAATGCTACACACATGCTATCTTTCCGTTCTTGCAATGTTATAGGTAAGGTGGTGTAGATATAATCTTTGACGAAACTTCATTAAAAAAATTACATGGGGTTGGTTTGGGGGGTCTCACTGGCCTACGCATAAAGGCTTAAATTATCATCACTTGCACGGTCAATCCAGCGTTGTGGAATATCAGTGAAACAGCAAAAAAAAAAAAAAAATTAATTTGAATTTTGACATCTTGAATTCAAATTATGTTTTTCGTAATCACGAGTGTGTGTATGTAGGCATGTGTGTTTGTTTGTGGGGGGGGGGGTTGTGTGTACGGTGTATGTGTGTTTGTGTCTGTGTGCTGGCATAAGTGTGGGGGGGGGGGGGTGTATGTGTGCAGGCAGGAATGTGTGGGTAGTTGTGTGTGTGTATGTATGTGTATGTTGGCATATGTGTTTGTGTCTGTGTGCAGGCATGAATGTGTGGGTAGTTGTGTGTATGTGTGTGTATGTATGCGTGTGTGTTTGTGTGTGTATGTGTTTGTGCGCGTAGGTGTATGTATGCGTAGGTGTATGTGTGTAGGCGTATGTGTGTGTAGGTGTATGTGTGTATGTTTTTTGTGTGTGCGTGTGTGTAGTTGTGTATGTATGCGCGTGTGTGTAAGACATGGATGCAACCTGGAGACGGCTTTTGCTAGAGGTGCAGCATCGTGAGGAGCCCGCCTGTCCACGGTGATGGTGCAGAGGGTGGCGGTGGGAAAATAAAATGATAGGACATCAAAAACAGTCAAATGAAAGCAATAAGCAATCGTGATTGCTCAAAAAAAAAAAAAAAAGAAACAAAAGGAATTTGCAACTGTGCTAGTGCAGAACGTGCACGATTGAGTAGTTACCTACTCTGTCAAAAAAAACTTGGACAGTTTACCTTTATTTTTAGTTTTTAGGTATCATTTATAGCGGTAAGAGTTATACAGGGGTCTGTCCAGGATTTTTCACAGGGTCCGTTTTTTGTGAAAAATCAAATAATTTTGTGAAAAATGATTTAATTTTGTGAAAAATCAAAAAATTTTGTGAAAAATCAAAAAATTTTGTAAAAAAAAAATTTTTTTTTTTAAACAAAATTTTAGAATTTAGAGATGGCACAAACTGCATCAATTAAACTTAAAGTTGAGTGTTTTCCTCTTCTACGTCGAGAAAACCATTCTGGATTTTTTTTTCTGATATTTGGCTGGGGGGGGGGGGCATCGCTCTTTCAAGTATCAATATTTATCTACCATTCTACATTATGTTAAATTATACTAGATATATTTCTGTACAGTACTTAAAATAATTGTAACAAAAATATAAATAAATAAAATAAAATTCAGAATAAGGTTCAGCATTCAACTTTTTGACCCAAGACTCTTAAAAAGCACAGAATTTCGTTTAAAACTTATAAATTCCGTGATTTTAACAAAAATAAAGAGTTATTTCACTTGTTTACCTTTTAACAAAGCGTAATAATCATCAAAAATTCGAAAAATCGTATTCCCATAGCGGATGCAAAGATATCGCAATTCTCAAAGTGAAGGCATCAAAAGTATGAAAACGGCTTGTAAAAAAAATATGTTTGATAAAATTATTTTAAAATTGCATTTTAGAGTCCTATGATAAACATATCATTAATGTCTGTGGACACAGTTGACCCAAAAAATAAAATAAAATAAACCATCTATTCAGCATTTTAATATTTGACTCATAACAGAAAATGAAATTTTGCTTTAAAAACTTGAAATGAGAGTTCTAACAGAAATAAAGAGACTTTTCATTTATTTGAATCCTAATAAAGCGAAGTTAGCTTGAAAAAAGAACAAAATATGATTCTCATATCGGATGTTAAAAGATTGCATTTTTCAAAATGTAGACATTTAAAGAAAAAAAAAACATAATTAAAAGAGTTTATTTAAAGTTAATCATCCTTGTTACCATCCAAAAATCAAACCCATATAATTTTTTCCCAAAATAACAATTAAACATTGCATGGCACCGTAAAAACGCAAATATTGACAAGCTGGCAAAATGATGAGAATATTTTCTAATCAAGTCATTATAAAGGTTCAATGCCAGAGGCTAAGTGGTGATAATTTTGAAGTTGGTAACCCTATCTGAAGGGATCATATTTTTTCCTCACCCTTACTATCCCTTTGCAGTTCTAAGTTCATTTCACAGATATATATTATTATTGTTTATTAAATCATGAGCAGAGAAAAGTGCTTACCAATGCCTTTTCAGAAAAGTTTACAACAACACCGCTGCTAATTAGCTGTGATAAAACAAACAACCATTATATTTATTTGGCAGTAGCAATTATTTATCGCTTGCAAGAGCATCCTAAGAGTGCCGATTTTTTTTTCTTCCAAAATTAGCCGATTTTGTATAAGATAAGCTGATCCTTCTAATTTGACTTAAAAAAAGGTTCCAAAAATTATCGGTTTATACACAGAAATATACATTATTTTGCTTTCAGATTTGCTCTTTCAATAAACAATTTGTGACAGATCCGATCTTGTTTATCAGAATTTTGTGAAGGGTCCGTTTTGTTTGATCGGGATTTTGTGAAAGGTCTGTTTTGGTTGATCGGATTTTTGTGAAGGGTCCGTTAACGGACCCAAATATCCTCTGGCCAGACCCCTGTTATAGTGTACGAAATACAATTTTTTTAAACCGGGGTATTCTTTTATGCTAACCATGGATAGTACATATTGAACTGCGATGGGGGGGGGGGGGGGGATTCAAGTCTGGGACATTCTCCCCAAAAAGGTTTTTTATTATAAAAAAAATGCAAATGCAATGTGTATTGACATCAAACCACCATTTTTTTCATTTAGAAAGTTCCCCTAACATTTCTTTCCAACTATAGCACTGTGTATGAACAAAAGCATCTTTGCCTAAAGCTGCCTGTTAGTAGTATTTCTCGGAGAGGGAAAACTGAAAAAGCCTAGGAACCCAGAAACAAATTTAAAATTGTAACTTGTAGAAACAAAGGCACCCATATGCAAATTTTGAAGGGGGGGGGGAGATTTTTCCCCATAGAAACCAATTTCAGTAGAGTTACCGATTTTAGTTAGAGTTATTAAAATTTGACATTTTTAATAACTTATTCATTAATTGCTGGAGAAGAAATGTTTTGACATTTTTGCAAAAAAAGTACTAAAAGCAGGGAAGTTCTAATTTCAAAGCGGGGGAGAGGATTGAGCTGCCATTTCCCCCCCCCTAAACGGTCGCTCTTGTTTACAACCCATTCTAAACAGGACTCGTTTTGAACTTTTTCAAGGAGATGGGGCAAGCATAGCAAATTTCCTCGGAAAACAACGAAGACCATGCCCATTTATGTGCAAAAACATTAATTTATCAAAGTCGGAAGAGAGGGGGGGGGGGGGAGGGTTGATTCTAAACTTGACTTTTTGAACGGAATCGATTTTTCCATTTCAGCAACCTTTGTGGAATTTAATTTAGAAGAGGGATGAATTGTTTTATTTGAGTTCATAAAAAAATCTAAGGCCTTTTTAAAAATCGACTGCATGGGGTTTGTAGTGCTGTTTTGGAAATTGGTACTGGGCACTAGAAAAGCAACTGCTTTAATAAAGTCAAAGAAAACATGTTACTTACTGTGGATCATGTAAAAGAAGTTCGAATATTTGCTTTTCATTTTCAATATTGATTAACTCCATCTTTTTTAGAACTATACTTAATCAAAACGCTAAAAAGCCAAACTAAACCGTGCAAATTTCAATTTTTAGTTAATCAATGCAGTAGTAGTAGAAGTGGAAATCCTTAAAGGTTGCGTTCGACGAACCTCACCGGTCTACCGGTAAGTAACCATTTACTAACCGCGTCGTTCTATGACCGGTTACTGCAGCGGTTATTATTCTAAGCAGTTGATTGGTTGATTGGAGCACGTGATCATTAATTGTCACGTGATTAACTAACCGGTAGCTCCCGGTCGTGCTCGTCGAACGCACTCATAAAGTAGTTGTAAAAATATTGCAATGAATAATTTAAGTGTGATAAAAATATTCCTTCAACAATTATTAAGAATAAGACCATTAAGTTGTAGTTTCAGCGCTGTAAGTGATTTATACTTCTCACAAAAATTAATTCACATCAGCAAAAATAATTTGGCAACAACATATGCGTTGCCTAGCAACTATTGTTACCGGTATGAACGTTACGCACCAAGTTTGATGGAAATTTAAACATTTTTACAGTTGCGAAAAATGAGTTTTGGTGATGAAAAGTTTGATGGAATAAACTGAATGTTTCCTTAAATTATTATTATCATTTTAAATTTTCATTTTGTGGACTTAAAAAAAAAGTAATGTGTATCGCTTTATGTGAACATTTTATTTTCCCCCATATATATTTTTGAAAATGCCAATAAGTACTTCCTTCACTCAAAAAAGAAGAAAATTCGGTAAAACTTGTCATTTCACTGATGTGGGACCCTATCTTGTTGTAGATATTGATTCAGATCCAGAACTAAAGAAAAAATTTATTAAAAAAACTAATATTGACAAAGGAACACAATGTTCAAGCGAGATGTCTCAGCATCAGGTATACATCATTTTTAAATCAATCTTTTTTCACTACAGCTGTAATATAAACCTTATTGGTAGTACTTTGGGGGTTCATTTGGGAGATTTTTTTTTTTTTTTTTTTTTGTTAATATGGGATACATTTTTCGTGTAATTTCAGTTTGTTTTCTTTATATTATAAGAGCTTCTATGAAACACCATTGTTGGTCATAAAAAGCACTGTGTGTATCCTATCTGTAAGTTTGTATACCTTGGTACATGTCCCAATGTGCTTTGTTTTCATTTGTAAACTAAATTTCAGCTGAAAAATCTGAAGTTAAGATAAATTTGTGAGATTTTAGCTACAAAATTAAGCAATTGAACTTACAGCTGGTAAGACTGAAGTTTAAATTCTAAAAGAATGGTAACCCAATGTGAGATGAGGGATGTTGCATCAATTCTAAATATTGTTGTATTTTTCATTATTTTGAACATGTTACCGATGATTTAGAAACTTTTCCTGTGTCATTTAAATGGATGTTCACAAAACAATTTTTTAAAATTAAGTATGCAGATATAGCATTTTACAAGTTACTTTTTTAAAAAAATTTATAGTTTTTTGAACAGAACAACTTTGATTTATATACTTTATCTGAATCATTTAAAAGGAGGTTCACAAAACAAATTTCAAAAATTGTATAACATATCTGCATAAATATGCAAATATGTTGTTACACAAGTTATTTTTTTAATGTTTTTTTAAATCATATTAAATTATTTTTTTTCCATTTTTATAATATTTTGAATATATTACGTATGATTTAAAAAACTTTTAATATTTTTTATATACAGAATTTTAATATACAGGATTCACTAGTTATTGGTATTGTTCTAACTATATATGTTCTAACTTTATTAAACCCTCTCTATCTAGAAATTTTCTTGCTTGAATTTCAAAAAAAAAATATTATATTTCAAATTTACCTATAATTTGTGCAACTAAAAAAAAAATTAAAGTTATTTTTTTAATTTTTATTGATGACAAAACTTCATCCTTATACATATCAACCTATATAAAAAAAATGTTTCAAATTTATCTATAATTTATGCAACTAAATAAAAAGTGAAAGTTTTTTTTTTTTTAATTGATGACAACTTCATCCTTATACACATCAATGTATATGTTATGGTTTTTATTTTTTTATTTTTGTTTTCAGCATTATGTCTTTGGAACCAATTTTAATCATTGACAGAATCTTGATAAAATAATTTGTTTTTAATTGTCAACTTCTAGATAAGTTCCATAAAAGATTTAAATATATATATATATATATATATATATATATATATATATATATATATATATATATATATATATATATATATATATATAAATGGAGTTTGGTAAATTTGTTCCCTAAGATCTCAGAAACTACCCGGCAGATTTGGCTGAAACTTTCACCGTTTGTTCAGTTTGGTACTGGGAAGGTTTATAGACCAATTCGAAAAAAATCCGATTGATAGTTCCCTTTTTATTCCAATTTTAGTCCCAATTTTCGCATAAATGCCCCAATATGGGGGTGGAAAAAAACGTGCACATATTAACATCGGGGCTTACGTCCATCGAAAGCGCCAATCTTTCTGCTGAAGATAGCATCCGTTCGAAGTTTCTAAGTTGTATAAAAAACGAGTTATGAGCTTTTTGTTCCCTGTTCGAAGGCTTTCATCAACCCAAGTCATTATTTAGTGTGTCATCTCAACTCCCAAGAATTGTTGTATTGTTGAATATTTTTGCGTTTCGTCAGACTTTTTGAGGCTTTTCTCAAGTCAAATCTTAAAGTAACGTTTTTCCACAAGATTGGCTAAAAATAAATGGATTTGGCTGATAATTTTACTTTTAAACGGAAATTATGTAATTAATGGTTTATTATTATTATTTATGCTGATTGGACACTTGCTCACTATATTCAACCAACCAGCAGAAATATCGCCAGAATTTTTTCAGAAAGATTTCAGTAGCTGATGCATTTGACAGTTTTTTCCACTGTCGCTGTTTTTGAGCCCAAAGACTACGTAATAATGTTTCTCAGCTTTCACCATATAAACAAAATATCGCCAATCAAAGATACTTAAAAAAAAAAAAAAAAAATATGAAAGAAGAAAAGAAAATTATTTTGAATTCTGAAATTTTGAATTCAAATTATGTTTTTCGCAATCACGAACTGATACAGGACCCTACTCATTGGAGTTATTGTTTCTAGAAACGGCTCCTGTTCCCCCCCAAGTCTGCCTCTCCTCCTGGGCGGTTACTTGAGCATAATTATGTGTGTGCGTAGACCTGTGTGTATGTACGTAGTATGTGTGTATGTGTGTGAACGTGCGTGTGTGTAGGACATGGACGCCTCCGACCAGGAGAAGCGGATAGCTAAAAACCGGAGCAGCCGCGCCGCGCCGCCAGCAGATGACGGTGGGCGGTAGTGCTGCAGAGGCTTCTGGTCCAAGTTGAAAAAGGCACGGACACCAAAAACGGTCAAATGAGAACAATAAGCAATCGTGATTGCTCAAAAAAAAAAAAAAAAAAATACTGTGTAAAATAATTCAACAACTAAATTAGGCAAATCCATAAACCGCACAAAAACTTCCATTAATTTTTCTTTTTGCACGATTTCAAACAATCGCCAAATTTTACTACTTATTTTGGAAACATTTCGGATGAAACCGTTTAGCGCCATTTTATTTTGACCAAAAGTATCTCAGCATCTGGCGACAATATTTCTATAATAAAAATTAGTAAGGAGGGGGAGTATTATCGAAGGTGTCCCAAAATGATTCTCGCAAATTTGGTAAGATTTTAAACCGCACCAAGTGCCCACAAAAATTGAAATTTCCCAAAATAACTAAAGCAAGTGTAAGGGGAACACGGGCGGCTACATTTTTTAAAACAGTTCGTGCATCAATAGCCATACAGAGAAGGGTTTAGATTTAAAAAAAAGTACTAACAGATAAATCTTTTTAAACATGTAAAGTTTAATTTCATATTTCGGAAATTCTTCAAATTTGTATATGCTTAAATGTCGTGCTTTCGTTTCTAATTGAATACTATTTTGTTCTTTATACTTATTGCTATTTTAGTTTAATGCGTAAGGAAGAAGCTCGATTTTTAATCACGTCAAAAAGGTTTGTTTTAAATTCTTTCGCTTAAAACAGAAAACAAGGGCAAGTAACGATTGTTTCTCATAATTATTACTGACCCAGGCAACGCCGGGTATATTTGCTAGTATATATATAAAAATGGAGTTTGGTAAATTTGTTCCCTAAGATCTCAGAAACTACCCGGCAGATTTGGCTGAAACTTTCACCGTTTGTTCAGTTTGCTACTGGGAAGGTTTATAGACCAGTTCGAAAAAAATCCGATTGATAGTTTTCTTTTTGTTCCAATTTTAGTCCCAATTTTCGCATAAATGCTCCAATTGGGTGTGGAAAAAAACGTGCACATATTAACATTATATGTCCATCGAAAGCGCCAATTTTTCTGCTGAAGATAGCATCTGTTCGAAGTTTCTAAGTTGTATAAAAAACGAGTTATGAGCTTTTTTGTTCCCTGTTCGGAGGCTTTCATCAACCCGTCATTATTTAGTGTGTCATCTCAACTCCCAAGAATTGTTGTATTGTTGAATATTTTTGCGCTTCGTCTGACTTTTTGAGGCTTTTCTCAAGTCAAATCTTAAAGTAACGTTTTTCCACAAGATTGGCTAAAAATAAATGGATTTGGCTGATCATTTTACTTTTAAACAGAACTTATGTAATTAATGGTTTATTATTATTATTTATACTGATTGGACACTCGCTCACTATAGCCAACCAACCATCAGAAATATCGCCAGAATTTTTTCAAAAAGATTTCAGTAGCTGATGAATTTGGCAGTTTTTTCCACTGTCGCTGTTTTTGAGCCCAAAGACTACTTAATAATGTTTCTCAGCTTTCACCATGTAAACAAAATATCGCCAATCAAAGATACTTGAAAAAAAAAAAAAAAACTGTGTAAAGTAATTCAACAACTAAATTAGGCAAATCCATAAACCGCACAAAAACTTCCATTAATTTTTCTTTTTGCATGATTTCAAACAATCGCCAAATTTTACTACTTATTTTGGAAACATTTCAGATAAAATCGTTTAGCGCCATTTTTTTTTTTTTTTGACCAAAAGTATCTCAGCATCTGGCAACAATATTTCTATAATAAAAATTAGTAAGGAGGGGGAGTATTATCGAAAGTGTCCCGAAATGATTCTCGCAAATTTGGTAAGATTTAAACCGCACCAAGTGCCCACAAAAATTGAAATTTCCCAAAATAACTAAAGCAAGTGTAAGGGGAACACGGGCGGATAAATTGTTTAAAACAGTTTGTACATCAATAGCCATACAGAGAAGGTTTTAGATTTAAAAAGAAAAAAAGTACTAACAGATAGATCTTTTTAAGCATGTAAAGTTTAATTTCATATTTCGGAAATTCTTCAAATTTGTATATGTTTAAGAGTCGTGCTTTCGTTTATAATTGAATACTATTTTGTTCTTTATATTTATTGCTATTTTAGTTTAATGAGTAAGAAAGAAGCTAGATTTTTAATCACGTCAAAAAGGTTTGTTTTAAATTCTTTGGTTTAAAACAGAAAACAAGGGCAAGTAACAATTGTTTCTCATAATTATTACTGACCCAGGCAACGCCGGGTATTTTTGCTAGTATATATATATATATTGAGCATCACATGAATTAAAAAATGTTTTCATCATGGTTCATATTGTAGTAGAATTTTTATATTATTCTACGACTAGCAACAATGCATTTTTGTAGAAAAAGCCCCCCCCCCCCCCAAAAAAAAAAAGCAATAATAATAATATTGGTGAAATTTGCTAACTTAGGCTAAAATGAAAAGCAAACTTGTAATGATAATTTAAAATGCAGTGACTGCCTCAATAACCATTCTTTTACTTATGATTAATTTAAAAAAGAGAAAAAAGATTTAAATTGTTTAAAATTATTTTATTGCAAAATATTTTGACCTCATGAGCACTGAGCAATACAACAACAAAATACTATTGATTTTGTATTGTAAAACCATAATAAAAGTTTTTGAGGTATGATGGCATGAGGTATGAATATGAAAGAGTATTCAATATCACATTTTATAGTTTTATGATTCTAAACTCTACTTCAATTCGTATTTTTTAGGCAAACACAGTTTTATGCCCAACAAAAAGTTGTGGCATGAATCATACTGTGGGCGGGTGGCCTAGTGATGTGGATCCTAAAGATGAAGATCAAGTAGCAAGATTTAAAAAGAAAATTCAAAAAGATGAAAATTTTATCACTACAATCAAAAGACTTGGTGATGTAAGTATTAGACATTTAATGTTGGCACTCAATGCATCTCAAAATTGTTAGCATTAAAAATCATTTTTCCACTTATCAGTAATAGCAGTGAAAACTTGCTAATATTTGTTGTTACATTGTGAGTTGTAAAAAATGGTTTAAAAATGGAAGCAAATAAAATTTTACAATGGTTTTGGTTTATGAGTTTTCCAACCCAGTGATAAAACTAATAACTTTATAGTAAAGTTCTTTGTGAGTGGGAGAGGTCAACCACGTATTTTTAGGCATATGTAGATTGATATAAAAGGATAGGTGATGCACCAATGTATATATATAGTAGGTAGTACTGTAGTTGAGGAGGGGGTGAGCTGAAATATTTGGTTTTGAGTTTGAAAATAATGTAAAGTAAAATAATGTAGACATACTTTTAGCACGAAACTCCAGTCTTCGGATGGAATGACTGAGCTGGCGGTGTATTTTATGTATTTCTGGCCTTAGCCCTGGCTTAGGACGATAAACTAACTGCAAAATGTAAATTGGTTTCAAACAACCTTTTTGTTTTTGGCTCGTCTCCCCAGATCGCAAGGTGAGTTCCAACATTTTTTACAGTTATAGCACTTTATATAGGTAAATATGTTTTTTAAAGCATATAGTCAGTTCTTTCTGCAAAATAAAGTTTGGGATATGCTTTGCGATTTCATTGATTAACACATTTTAAAATAAAAACTGTTTATGCGATGTTTCCTTGAAAATTAAAAAAAGATTATTTATAAGTGTATTAAGTACAGCAATAGTTTCATTTTATTAAGGAAATTTTTCCTTATGATGTGACTAACAAAATGTACAAAACATAATTTTACTTGCAGATAACTAATGGTTTGATTTACTTTTCAGATTGTGGAAAATTTTGTAATGGAAAATAATTCAATTAATATTTATGAAGACTATTTTTACAGTGAAAGTACAAAAGAAGTTGAATCACAATTTAAAACTTTAAGTGTGTTTAGGTATGTTCATTTTTTTTTACTCTCACATAATTATAAGACTACTATTGTGTGTCCTCTTATGAATACTCATCACTATTTATAAGAGGTAAACTGTAATTTTGCTACCGGCCGATGTAATGCCAGCTTCTTTTCATACCATTCAATAATGCTCTTGATTTCACATTTTGCTAGCAACATCTGACACAAATACAAACTGTGACAACCAGCAACAGGCTCTGTGCCCAGTTAGGCTGGTAAATTAGTTCTGAATTAAGGTCACCGGCCCTCTTAAAGCTATCTACCCCCCTTCCCATTACAACCTCTTCTGGTAAGCATAATCTATTCCAAGTGCCCTCCATCCTATTAAAGTAGTAATTATCCCTGATTTCTAGGTTAGCCTGAGATTTGATTAACTTACAAAAATGACCTCTTGTCCTGTTTTCACAAGAAATGTATTCCACAAGAATAAAGCTACAAATGTTCAAAAAATAAATAAATAAACAAATTAATAAATAAATAATGCAGAAGGCATACTGTAATTGTTTGCTGTTTATTAAGCATTCTCTTTCTTGAGGAATTCAAAAGTTACCCAACTTCTTTGCAAATGAACCAGTAACTGTAAAATGTAGTAAATAATCATAACTGCATATTTAAAGGTATATGGAAGGAAGAAACAATCTTTCAATAGAAATTAATACTTCTTTAAGAACCCCTCAAATATAACAGGTTCCTGCTTCCAAGCAGGCCCGCCCCTAAATATTGGGCTGACCCACCTAAAAAAATATCCCAAAACACCCCCCTAAAAATTTCAGTTGTGTAGTCTGCACCATGCCCCCCTCCCCTCTTAGGTGGGCACCCCTGCTTCTAAGAATTAGCATTTAAGGAGAAAAGTGTTATACAGTAAAACCTGTCTACAACGATACTGTTGGGACCTGAAAAAGTATTGATATAGACAGGTTATCCTTATAGACAGTTTGATTATTTATGCTAAAATTTTTTAACAAGGAAAATACTGTTTATAGACAAGTTTATTGTTATAAACAGTATTATTATACACAGGTTTCACTGTAATGTGAACACAATGTGTTACTTAAATAGTGATATAATTGATCTCTTTGAAAAATATTCTTAAAAAGGTTATCTTTTTTAGGGATTACTCTTCATTGAAAAGAAAATCTATCGATCTTTCATGGTCTCTGGACGGGTGTAAAATTGCTGTAGCACATGCATTTAATAGTGAAAATAGCAATGTCATTAATGCATGTTACGATTCTTATGTATGGGATACAGGTATGAATAACAATTTCGTGTTTTTTACTTTATAAGGCATTAAATTGCTGCTTTTGAGCTTCAAACAAAAAGAAACATTTGGTGATGTAAAATATCTCTTTTTCAATAAATAGTTTTAGGAAGCAATTGATTTTCTTAAATTTTGACCAACAGTAAATTGAATTATCAGTTTAAATCTGATGTGCATAGCTGTTATGTGCTAGAAAGCAAATGTTTTACACAGTTAATCTTACTTCAGTAATTATATAAAAAAAAAGCACCACTTTGATTTAAACATTGTTAAACAATCAGTGAAAATTAAAATTCTTTTTACATGGAATATTTTCTCCTATAAACAATATAAGCATTATACCATACTTATTAACATTATTAAGCTTTATTTTGTGCATAAAATTAAACATGTTTCAAATGTGAATTCTTGTAGTACCAGCTTCCTTAACTATTCCTGTTTAGATTATAAATTTTTTCAAAGGAAAAGAAAAAACAAAATTTAAATAATTTAAAAGCATTCTAATGCTGTATTAAAAGTATTCACACAAAGTTACATTCATTTGAAGGATTTGTAAAACCTATTGTTAGGGCAGTACGACATTGACAGGTTAGATTTGTCCCAACAATAGTTACTTTTCGTAAAATTTGTAAATCATCATAACTAGGATTTTTTCTTGCAGAAAATTCCAATTCTCCTTATGCAATTTTGTTGTCAGATGTGTCTTTAAACAGAATTGAATTTTCACCGAGAGATATAGAACTTCTTTTGGGAGGATATACTAATGGACAAATAGGTAATTATAACAAAAAAGCAAATACTTATTTCAGTTCCATATTTTCCTTTTTTATCTAAATTTGTTTTGGTCATGATTTGACAAAGTGAAGATTAGCAACAATGAAAGTCACCAAGAGCTGAGTCCATACTACAAATGAGATAGATGAAATCCGTCCATTAAATTTTGTAAAATTTATAGCAAGGTATAAGAATGGTACATCATGATGCAAATTTACAGATTCTAGCACCACAAAGAAATTATTTATATTATAAAGCATACTAAATACGCTGTGCCACAAAAATAAGAATAAGTTGTTTTTGAAAATTGTATAAATTTCATATTTTTGTAAAACATTTTAAGTTTCTCTTTCTTTCTTTTTTAGGGAGGGGGGGGGAGGAAGGGTTGACACAGCAAAATACCTACCCATGTGACACCTGTGCTAGGAACTCCACTGCTTGTAACACCAATCATTGTCTGCATTTTTTGTTGCTATTACGCTCTTTAAATTTTGCTTTTTTTCTAAAAATATATGCGCATTTCTTATATGTTTTGGGAGAAATAAAGGTCAAACTCTTTGTTCCTTCATTGTTTAACAATGGCTTAACAGTTAAGCCAGACTGGATGGACACACTGTTAATTTAACATTAGTGTGAAAAAATTAGAGATTAAAACGGCAGCAACACAGGATCTGTCACTGCACACCAAAACTGTCTGTACACCTGAGCAGTATCGATGCATCAGTTTAGGGGAAAATTTTAAACCGGTTTAACGATGTGGGATCCACACCGGTTTTTCATGATGCATCATAGAGCCCTACTTCATGGAAAATATAAAGGGTTAAAATTTAATGCACTTGTTTTCTAAATTAGTTATCCTTTAGTGCACTCCTTTAGTGTAATCCTTTAGTGCACTCTTATAATCCTCAGTTTTCTTTTCTTTTTTTTTTTCAAGGATTATGGGATGTTAGAGTAGCTGGACACCCACAACAAATAACACCTGTTGGAGAAAGTCATAAAGAAAGTGTTTCAGACTTAAAATGGATAAGTTCCAAGACTGGAATGGAATTCTTTTCTGGATCAGTTGATGGAAAGGTTGATTATTGCTATTTGTTCGGAAGTATGAAACTTTGCATGACTTTTAGACATAAATTATCATTTTAATTATCATACCAATTAACATACCATTTCTGATGAACTCTGATCATTAATACAATCAAAAGTTCATTTATAAAAACATATATAAAAAATTACCCGAAAAAAAAAATCTTTTTTAGTCTACCACTTGAATCTTTCATGAATACTATCTAACACCTTTGATTCTGTACCAGTATTTTTATTTAAGAAATACTGATTGAAATACAATGAAAATACTTTTTTAAAATCATTTTCTTGGGGATAAATTGGAATTATATAGTTTAAAGAATCACTATTAGGGGCAAGGGCGCCCATATAGGGGGGCAAGAGGGGGCTTGAGCTCCCCCTTTGAAATTAGAACTTCCTTGTTTTTAGTACTTTTTTCTTTGCAAAAATGTAAAAACATTTCTTCTCCAGCCATTAATGAATAAGTTATTAAAAATGTCAAATTTTAATGACTCTAATCTGCCCTGAAATCGGTTTCTACATGGGAAATATCCAGCAAAACCACGGGGGAAATATTTGAGCCCCCTTCCCCTTTTAACTTTGCATATGGGCACCCGTGGTTAGGGGGAAAAAACCTTTTGACCAATTGTTTTATTTTTCCTTTTTATTAAATGTGAGGTTTGTAAGTTGATGGAAGCTAAAATATTCAATAATTTTCTGGTGGGAAAATTTTGTTGTAGCCTTCTGTTGATTTCTTTGTGATTATTTTAAATTCGCTTTAAATTTTTTTAGCATAATTAGCCTTGGGTCTACGCTGTATTACCACATGGCATGAATGCATTTTTGGTCCTTAAAGATTACTTTTTTACTAAGAGAGACCATTAAATATATAAACCCATTAAATATATATATATATGGGGGGAATAGCTTTTTGATTTGCCAAATCAGTAACTTAATAAATTTTATTTAAAATAAAGCTTTAAATGACACTAATTCACATTTGCAATAACGTTATACTTAAACAAAAAGTAAAATTATACCAAATCTTCAAGTTATTCAATAAATTCTAACAGCATTTTTTAGTCAGTGAGTTACCCAAAATAACAACAAACCTGTTTTGTATGTACAAATTATATTTTCAAATAAATGACAATGATTATAAGGTTTTATTTTATTATTATAGCTATTTTGCTGGGATTCTCGAAATATGAAAGCTCCAATCATTAATTTTGAATTTAACCAAGGGATTCAGGAAAAATCAAACATGAATAAAAGTTATGGCATAACATGTCTTGAATATGATCCTACATTGGTGAGTAGAGTAAATAAATTCATATCTATATTTTGATTGTATTTTGTGAAGTTTCAGTTTTAATTGAAAAATTCATTAACACTTTAGAGGACAAAGAAATAGGTTCTGCCTGTTACAAATAAAGTATTTATTACTGTACAAGTTACCAAAAATGGTAAACAAATAAATAAAATTTAAAACTTTTTCATTCAGACCTGAAATACTGGGTTACTTGAATCACTTGTCAAAAATTTTATGATTATTTTCATTGTTAATAATCCTTTCTTCAATGTTAACTATAATTAAATTACAAACTTTGATTTGAAATGTGTAGCTAAAGATAAAATTCTTTCAAATTAAATTTGTTTCCTCTTCCCTAGACAAATTTGCAGTCAAATTGTTAAAAATTATGGAAGATTGTACACTCAAGCTTCTTCCTTATAACTCTTGCAAAATTATAATTTGTTTTATTATAATAAATATTAAAATGGAAGCAAAAAATACCGTTGTAATCACTTTCTGCTTTTAGCCTAATCGTTTCATGGTTGGAACAGAGCAAGGTATCATATTATCGTGCAACCGCAAGCATAAAGATCCGAAGGAAATGATACAAGCTTGTTATGATATACAGTCTGGACCAGTTATTGGCATTGAAAGAAATGCATTTTTTCCAAAACTATTTGCTTCTTGTGGTTCTTGGGGGGTTAAAGTAAGTACCTGTACTATTTTATTGCGTCTAAACAATTGAAATAATTTATTATTATTTTTCTAACAAGATATTTATTAAGTTTCATAGATATTGCACAATCCAATAAGTGTTAATTGAAACTTAATCAATATTATAAGTCGGATCATTCACCGAAACAAAAATACAAGGACAAAATGACATAACAGAGCTTAAAAATACCCGGGAATAAAATTCAAAGTAATAAATTTAAAGCTTAAAAGGAGAGAGCAATTTTACTGAAAACTCAACTACAACATGTTCGAACCCTCCAACAGAGAGCACACACATCACCTGTTTGTAATAGGCTAGATTCAAGTTTGGGACATGTAAGCAAAATTATATTGATCCATTTTCTTTCTTACAAATAGAGTATATTCTAGAATTTCAAGTTTCTGTTCTAGAAAGGTGTTCTTTCAGGTGGTTATGCCTAGTTCTTAATCTAAAGTCACAGACTTGTTACATCTTTATTGACTACATTTTTTTCAAGTAAGTCTTAATAATCTCCAAGATTTTATAACTAAAATGGAATGATAAGTCTTTAGCTGAAACTGTCCTAACTCTGTCCCACATACTTCAGGGGCAAAATTACATCCTCTGTATGATTCCTTTTTATTATTTGAAAAAAAAAAAAAAAAAATTTTTGAGCTGTATCCAATTAGCATTTTCTTCAGAAAATAAATGCTATAGTCAACCAATGCGAGAATATAAATAAAGAGCATGTTTTTCTTTTAGCTAATTAAACGTTGGCCTAAGCCTTAAAACGCAGTCAAAATTTTCAACAAAGTATTCAATCTCTGCATTTCCTAAAAAGGAAGGATTCTCTAAAATATTTCTCAGAATAGTCTCACTTTGAAAGGACAAAGGAGAATGCCTCATTTTCCTTTCCTCAAAGCAGCATTCTATTCTTAAACATGCAACGATTAAGAATGTTTATTCTATCAAAATAAGAATTTTTCAATTGAGGAAACATTTTTTCTTTTTTAAGATTAATACTTTTAGAACACACCCTAGTGTTTTCAAATCTTTCTCCCAAGACATAAGCATTTTCAAAATATTGAAGTTTTCGGTTGCAAATTAGGTAGCACATTGCATTTTGAACAACATCAACAAAAAAATTCTGCTAGATACTTTTGTAGTAAGCAAAAAAAATATTTTTAAGAATATTAATTTCATACAAAACAAAATTTTTAGGGTGTTGGTTTTTAAAAGCTTCATGAAAGTTATTCATTTAATTTAGTAACAAAAAAAAAAAAAAAAAAAGAAAGAAAAACTTTGCAATTACTTGTATACTTACAAGTAATTGCAAGGTTTGCACTTTTCTAACATTGAGTTCATTCAAAAGTTCCCATAATTTAATTTAATAAAATTTAAACTATAGGAAGTTCTTTTCATTGTTTTGAAATTTATATTTAATTAAGTTTATTTTTAAGTATTAATGATGACACAATAATTACGTGTGTGGTTTTATAAAACAAGATTTCCTACATAAAAATGTTGATTGTTTTCAGATATGGTCAGAAGATCTGGCAGTCTCATCTATGTTGAATTTACAGTAAGTAAAATCTATATGCTTAGAAATTCAGGAAGATATCCAATGTCATTCAATTAAAAGGATATTAAAAGTTCGAATAATTGCATCAATGTTAAAGTTCAAACCAAATGCCTGTCATAGGGGGTAATTTGCTAACAGAACGATAATTTTGATGGAGGTGTAGAGGACAAAGAGCAAATCGACGTCTTATAACATTGAAGGGTCAAAAAATGCTTTCTTTATGTGATAGAGGTAGTGGTGCAGTCCTGAAAAAAAAGAAAAAAAAAAAAAAGGTGGAAGCAGATACAGAAGCAAACACAAGAGTGTTTTAAAGAAGAAAAAAAAAATCTCAGTTCCTGCATCAATAAAAGTGGTTCCTCGGCTAATGAGTTTTTTCCTTCAATCTAGAGCCCAACAGAAATGGTCAGGGAGGTTTAAAATTCAATGTCAGGATCTTTTTTTCTACTGGTAAATAGAGGTTTGGGGAGACTCAACAAAGAGAAAAGGTAGATTGAAACCAATTCGCACTATTTGGACAACATAAAAACCAAATACTTTTGGAACCAGCATCACCCCCACTACACCACTGGCTATGCTACTGAACAGGTGTAAGTAAAGGGACTTTAATATTTTTTCATTTATTAAAAAGTATAAATTTAATAGGCATACAAGGAAGTCATGTAGTGTCCAAGAGATTTGGCATCATTAGCTAATTTGCTCTTAATCTTGTGATAATTTTAAGTCATCATTCTAAGCTTTTAGTTGTGTCTTTTTGATTCAAAAAAGTGTATTCAGTTTAAGGGGGGGGGGGGGTATTCATAATTCATTTACTAAATGTGTTATTACCTTCATTATATATAGAACGCATGACGAATATGTGACAGATGCAGCCTGGAGTGCTGCCCATGCCTCTTACTTGTTTATCACAAAAACTTCAGGTATTTTAGAGCTGTGGGACATTCTTGTTAAAATGTATGAGCCGATTTTGTCTGTAAAAGTAAGTAATGTCATTAGCAGTAAAAATCCTAATAAAATTCTCATTGAACACAGACGAATTACTCCTTTTTTTTTTTTTTTTTTGCAGTTAGAAACTGAATCTTTGCTTTGTATCAGACCTAAACAGCAAGGTGATCAAGTGGCATGTGGTACTTTGTCTGGATGTATTCATTTGCTAGAAGTACCAGAATGCTATACGACTACATCTAAACATGAAAAGAATCTTGTATCAGCTGTAAGTAAAATTTTCTTTTAGTTTGAAATCTTTGTTAAATAAGAAGCAGTACTTAATACCTTCATTTGCAGTTGCCAAGTTGAGAAAAATCTCAATGTGTAAAAAACTTAGGTTTTGATTATAAACATGTTACAGACTGTAGTGACATCTGGATTCTTACAGACAGCCGTAGCTCAATTCAACATCTACAGGACTGGAACCAAGTAAATGACCTAGTAAGCATTCAAATCATCAATATGCTTAAAACTATTTCAAAGCGAAGAGATGTCCACCTTCAGTGGATCCCCTCCCACGTCAACATTCCGGGAAATGAAACCGCGGATGCTTTGGCAAAAAGAGGCTGCTCTGAGATGGCCACGACTGATTACGACCTAACCTTTGAAGAAATTTTCTCTGCGGCGAAAAATAGAGACCGGCATGTCTGGCTAGCTCCTCCAGCTCATTCTTGGTACAGTAGACCAAAACCAGGAGGTGCATTACGTTTCAAGGCCGACAGACAGGACCAAACGGCCATCTCAAGACTCTTCAGTGGGCACCTGAAATGCATGTCATTTGAATCCGGCCGTAAAGTCTTCCCAACGTGTCCCAAGTGCCATTTGCTGCCGGCCTCCCCGCAACACCTCCTGGATTGCTTGGGGCTCACTCTTGAGGATGTCCGCGACAACCCACTCCTGGTGCTCGACTTTGCGAGGGTGCATGGAATTATGGATTTGATCTAGCTGTCGCTAGATCCTGAAGGATTGGACACAACAACAACTATATTTCACAATTCCTGGAAAGACATAGTCCTTTTCCATCATCTCAAAAAAGATTTTTTGATAGAAACATTTTTAGAATTATATCATTAAACTAACATCATTATCAACACACTTTAGTGTAATTTTTCCAGAAGAAAACCCTTCCACCTCAGAAATCTATCACTATCCTAAGCCTTACACACATAATTGCCAAAATCTGTGATCGGGTAACGCTGTGATATCCCCAACAATGAAACTTGTATCATGGCATGTGAGACATAATTTCATCGTTAGATTACCCAAAATAATATATTTAAAAATTTGATAAATTTTTTTTGCAACGTTTGACAAGCAGAGTCGTGCTTTTTTTTGGACTAGATTGAACTATGTAAACCCAATAAGTGAACTATTTTGCTGGTACGGCATTGAGAAGAGATAAGTTGGCTGTCTGTTTTAAGCTCATGCCAGTATGGCAAAACAGGATACAGGTTTTATCCAGCTTTTTTTTTTCAGGCAATGAACAAAATAGGACTGTTTTCTATTTATTTTATTTTGCAGCTATTTATGTTTTAACACTACATTCCTATTAAATAAAAAAAATAATAAATAATAATTACTTTTATTTAAAAGAAAGAAAATCATCGGTAAGCTAATTTTCCTCTGAAAGTTTTAGTTTAGAAAGTCTTCCTTTGTGCACATAATTTACTTGTACGGTGATTATTTTTAATAACCTCAGCTAAATCGAAATTTTGGATAACCTGTTCAGCTTGATTTATTCTCAACATAATCCTGACACTAGTGCAGCCAGAAAGTTTTTAGAGGGGTTTTTTATTCAAAAATACCTTCTGGAGGGTTTTTTTTTGTTCAAAAATACCTTCTGGAGGGGGTTTTTTGATAAAAAAAATACCTTCCGGAGAGGTATTTTTTCAATCAAATATACCTTCTGGAGGGGTTTTTTTTGATCAACAATACCTTCTGAAGGGGATTTTTTGATCAAAACAGCCTTTTCATATGCATAAACTACTGAATTAGAATTTGTATTTAAGTTAAAACCAATAGCTCTGGGGGATGTTTTCACCTCCAACCTGCCCCCCTTTTCTGCACCACTGAATTTTTATATAACAAGAGGCGGTTGTCAAAAAAAGCTGCAATTGATTTATTTTCATTGTCATAATACATTTAATTTATGTCCTTGAACTTCAATAAATTATTTTATGCTAACACTCAGCCCCTTTTTAGATGATCGACAGAGAGGGCAAGCGAGAAAAAGTTCTTGAAGGGAAGACGAGAGAACAAAGGATGCGGGACAGGATTATGGATGGACAGTCGAGAAAACTACAAGCCAATGATGCCGAAGTTGAGAAACTTCAAGAAGTAGAAGACAAAGCTGATAATGCTGAAGTGGTGAAGGAATTTGAATCAGAATTTGATCCTAGTCTGAAATGTGCTGAAGATGAGCTAGGGGATAGCAGCACACCAGAGACACCAGGTTTTGATATGCAGTTTACAGACACACTTGAAACAGTTTTAGATGCTGCAAAATAATTCTTAGACATTAGATGTTTCTTGAATAACCTTGATGATGAACACTTTTTTTTTGCAGTGAAATGTTAAGTACTGAATACAGGACTTATATCTCCTACAAGTTAAGGGGAAAAAAAAAGACTTCAAAAGGAGTTTTATTTAAAAGATATTCTTCAGGATCTGAATTTAATCTTTTATAAATCAATAATATAAAAATGCAAGACAGTATAACCTATTGGGGATCTTGAGCCATTAAAACCAATGCAAACTATGAATTTTATTGATTGAAATTTAGACAAAATTCAGTAAATATTGCATCAAAATGACTAGTCCCCCCTTTGAAAATATATCCCCTTGCTTCACCAAAACTGTAGTTAACATCCTGTGTATTTTTATTTTTACGACTGTCAATTAAAGGAAATCTTAGCACAAAAGAAAGGTTTTTTGCTCTGCACTTAAAGAACATTTTACTCATGGGGGGGGGGGAAAGAAATAAATGAAGTTTGAATGAAAATTTAGGAGCAGAAATATTAAGTTATACAAATTTAAAGACAGTTAAAAGTAATAATCAGAAAAATCGGCCAAAAAAGGGACATTTTACTACCGATTTGGTACTTTCCCAAAAATCATGTACAAAAACTGATACTTTTGCAAAAATAATGTAATAAAATCAGGAATTTTACAAAAAAAAAAAAAAAAAGTGAAAATCGGCTCATTTAAAAACAATTAAAAAAGAAAATCAATATTCATTTAGTGTAACTTTGAGCTATGCCGGTGAACTTTGTGCCTATTCAAAATTTTTTAGCACATTTGACAATAAAGAATAATTAGAAGGCCAAGTTCTGCACTTTTCCGGCAATGTCGTGAAAACTTTGATATTTATATTTTACAAAAAAAAAAAAAAAAAAAACAATGCTGTTACACGGCAAACTGCACAATCCAGTAATTCTGAAGTTACTATTTGGAAGTTACTTTTTAAGTTGGTGAAACTGCTTTTTTTACATTGTAATATTCTATGCAATGTTATAAGCATAGAAATATTGTGATGCTGTGAAGTACAACGTGAGAGCTTTTAAACATATAGAAATCTTATTTTGCTTTATTAAAGTTGCATCTTACTTTTATTGAAACAATTTATTTGGCATCTCGTTTCTGACAAGCCAAGCTTATAGTTCATTTTAAATGGAATTAGTAATTATTATTTCTGAATTTTGAATAAATATATAATAGTTTAGGAGTGTTTCTTCCATTTTATACAAAAAAAAATATCAAAATATTAGTTGGGCAGTTTAAAGTAGAGAAAGTGTGGCTCAAAGTCACCTTAAAACCTACACAAAAATCCATATTTTAAAATTAAGAAATATATTTACTTATAAAATAGAATGCTAAACTGGTTTATATAAACATGCATGAGTAACAACTTTTTAATTGCATTTTGACTCATTTGATCTGTTTTTGGTCAAAATGCATTTATGATATTAGAGTGCAATCTTGTTGCATTTTTTCTGATGATTTCCTGAACTTTGTACTGCACTATACAAAGCCTATTGAGCTTAAGTTCCAAAATTATTTTTATATTCCTTGTGGTTTTAGCCCCTTTCCGTTCCTAAAAAATCATATTTGAAATTCATTGCACTTTCTGAACTAAAATTTATGCCACTCCAATTCTCTTTTGTAAAAATTATGTTGTTCAAAAAAAAAAAAAAAAGCTATAATTTTTTCTCTCCGAAAATAGTAATGCTTTCATAAAACTAGATAGTTAGATAAAACCCTGGACTGGCCTCTGAGAAGATAAAAGAACATGAGAATATTGTGTAGTAATGTGACAATTGAAAAATTAACAAAATAATAACTTTTTTACTTTGTATTTTTTTTTTAAATTTTGATGAAGAAACAAAGTATTATAAGTTTTTATTAAAATGGCAGTGCACTTATATCAATAAAATAACATATAAAATGTAATTTTTGAAATAAATTATAGAAAAAACAGTAATTGCACATTTAACTTTAATAAATTTAATGTTTTCAAAAATGTTACTTATCTCCAATTCAGATGCCACTAAATACATTGTTACAGTATATAAAAAATTGTACTGTTAAAATTGCAAATACAGCTATTTCCCATAAAGCTTGAGTTTAGTTCAATAAAATTTGACATGCTTGAATGAATACACAACTTTAATTTGCATACAAAGTAAATTGCAAATAGTAAAATTCAGTTCAAATACAATGTATACTTTCAAAATCTCTTGAAAATCATTCAAATGTTCTTCAAATGAAAAATTGTAAAATAAAAAAAATGAAACATTAAACAACCAACACAAATTCCCTAAAAAACGGAGGTGGGATTAACACAGTTGAAATATTTTCTCATATTTTTAGTGCAAAATAAAAATTAAAAAAAAAAAAAAAAAGAAAGTAAAAAAAAAAAAAAAACACACACACACACACACACACACTTTTCCACTGGTTTTGGTCAAGAATGAATCTTAATATGTTTGATATTACTATAAAATTTCAGTGTTTTATCAGTTTTAAAGTACTTTTCAGAATTTCAATATGAGAAAATGAAATGTTACTGATTTTCACAAGGATCATGGAAATCATTAGTCACAAAATAAACATAGTTTCCATTTTAATCTAGTATGATTAATTCTCCCCCCCCCCTCCCAACACAAGTTTGCATGCAAAAAACAGCTAGAGAAAAGATGTTGATGAAAAAGTAAAGGGAGCAGTCAAATTTCATTTGCAAATGGGCTTTATTCTTTGTATACCCGTGGAATGGTAAGAGAGAAATTTCCTTTTGATGACATTTCACCGATATAGGTGTTTGAACAAGAGAAGAACTACGAAACCTCTTTTAGGAAACTTGCATTCATGTCAGAGGAGGAACACACACACACACAAAAAAGTATAAGTAAGAATTTTAAAATTGAGGCAGTGAAAAACAAAGGGATATAAGTGGCAAAATTAAAAATTTGGAGGTAATCAGTACAAATAGTAGGAGAACCTCTCCTCTGTCTTGGGGCAAGAGGTAGAACTAGTGGCCCTGGTAGGTGTTGCTGTATAGCATGGTTTATAAAAAAAATTCAATGAAAGCCTACCTGTAATGTTATCTTTTAACGCATTTTACTCAAAACTTGAAAATGTCCACTTACATCCCTTTGCTTCTCATTGCCTCAATTATGCTTGAACAATAAAGGATGGGAAATAAGTCAAAAAATAAATATTTCTCAAAGCTGAACGTGTGAAATAGCATTCAAATTTTTAGCCTCAAACTTATCACATTTGAGATTAAAATTTTGCATAGTTAAGTTTAAAAAAAAAAAAAAAAAAAAAAATACATAAAATAATACTCACATTTTTAAAATTAAGATTGGGGGGGGGGGGAACAATTGTAAAAAATAAACAGTACATTTAGATACACTACAAAATTTTGGCAATAAATAACCATATGATACAGAACATCACTTAGCGAATATGAAATTACAGAAAAACTATCTTCAAGGTTGTTTAAAATATGGAATATTAATCTTCCAAATCAGAGTTTAATTTGCATGAGCATGGGAGCCAACAAGAGCTCAGCTTCTGTACTTGTTTTCAATGTTATGGAAATTTTTGCATATTAGACGTAATTCAGACTACTCAAGTATGGAAAATAAGTTCTGAAGATTAGGGATCCCTCACTGCTCTTGTTTGAAATTAAACTCTGCTTTGGATGGCAGGACCATATTCAACTCTATGTTTAACTCCTTAGACAAAGCTAAATATATATGGATCTGGCAGGCAGTAGCGTAACTATGGGGTCTGCGCCCCTGGCGAACTAAAGAAATTGCCCCCAGGTCGCCGACATGGGAAGTCACTAAAAGTCATTGTGACTTCCAAAAAATTTTTTTTATTATTATTTTGGAACATTTTAATTGATTCGACAAATAGGAGGCAGCATAGTATTTTTTTTTCTCTTATTTTCTTTCTTTTTTAAAATTGCTTTTAATGATGGCCAATGTTCCTCCTCAGCACTCCTCTTTAATACATAATGCATATTTTTTTTTAACTTTCAGGAGGAAAAAAAATAGTATAAATACACTTCAATGTCAGTTTAAATTTCTCCTTAATTACAGCATAAAAACATATTTCAAAATAATACTTCAAAAAATACACAAGATATGTCAGGAGCAACTCAAGTGTACCAGCAAAACCGACTTCAATACATTTTTGTAATGCCTGGTCCTAATTAGGATATGGATATTGCTTTCTGCTTTTAGGTAAAAGAAGCTAGTCAAATTTAATCACACCAAATTGTTCAAATCATGCAAAATAATAATAGTATGCATAAAAATCTAACTGAAGAATGATGATAATATAATGAAGTAAAAGATTTAAGCTATACAGTCAAGTCTCTCTAACCCATATAATTTGCAACCAGGCAATTTGCAGATTTTAGAATTTTGCAGATTTCAAAAATTGTCATTGATTTGTTCGCGTGTTTGGAATCAAACAGGAACTTTCAAATCAAACAGGAACTTTCAAATAAATAAATAAAACTAATGTATGAAAGAAATATATAGCTAATAAATAAAGCAAATTTTATACATATTTTGAGTCATGTCTTTTGTTTATTTTTAATTTTCAAACAATTCTTGTTTGCTTATGGTTTTTGCAACGGACTCAAAGTTTTTATTTTTTATGTTATATAGTTCTAGAATCTAGACATATCAGAGAGAATCTAAATTGAGATGGAGTAAAGCAAAGGGATGTAACCAATTTTTTAAAAGTTTTGAGTAAAAAGTTCAAACCATAGGTAGGCTTTCATTGAATGTTTTTAAAAATTATGTTGTATAGCAGCAACTAACAGGGCTTCTATTGCCATTTTTTCCCAAAAACAGATTTTCCCCTACAATTTGTAATATTGTCTCTGAAATTTAAATTTTGGCTCTAACAACTGTTTAATGGTCGGTGCTTCAGTTATAAATTTAGGTCAAGTTCAGACTTCGAGTGAAGTGAGAGTATAGAATCATTAAGTTTGATCAAGTGGTCTCCTTTGAAAATCGAAATTAAAATAATCAAACAACCTACAGCCATTGCCTAGCAACAGAACTATAGCAAATATAAAGAGTCGGTGTCCATGACAGATTTATAAGAGTGGAATCTGTCAGTTGGGTATAGCAAAAGAAAATCATGGATTTTTAATTCAAATTATATTGACACAAATTGAATCTTAAAAATAAAAAAGTTATTTCGATATTTGATACTCATAATGTTATTTCTATCCTAAACTCCCTGAATAAAGCATTCAATTAAATACAGGGTACTCCGTTTCAACCTGCAAGACCTTAATTTTCGCAACCGTTAGTCCTAGATGTATACTTCCAATAGCAAAAATTTTCCAAATCAGATGCAGAGTTAAGATATTGAAAGTTTGAAGTAAAAATAAATCAACAAATACAAAATGTAACTTTTTATATGGGCCCCAAGTCCCCTTACTTATATTTAGGGAAATTTTCTCCATTGAAAAATCATTCCAACAGAAAAAGTTCAACATTAGTATGACCAATATTCACCGAGCTATGAAACGCAATGTTTTGTGAATTACACCACTTTACACTTGCCATCAATAACACCTTTTGGGGGAAAATACAGCAGTTAACAAGGGTTTAAAATTATATGCGTGCATATAGTGTGTTTTTTCAAATTGTTCAAGGTTTTGCAGTGTGCTTTTGCGTATCATGACATAACATTTGCATTTATTTTGGAATATTAATGAAAAATATAGATACTTATTTTATTTACTTCGATAACCTGACATTCCTATGAAAGGGCGATAATTTCCAATCTTATCTTTTGTATGGTCCCTTTTTAAAACTTTAAACTCGAATATCTCCTTGAGTTTTGGTCGTACAAATGTCATGCTTTTTGTGTCAGTAATAGTTTTCAATGGAGATTATTTTTCTAATTATTAGTTAGAGGACCTGGGGCTCGTATAAAAAGTTAAATATTGTATTTTTTGGCTCATTTTTATTTTTGATTCACACTTACAATATCTTAACTCTGCCTCTGACCATTTTTTGCAATTGAAAGTATAGATTTAGGACTAACGGTTGCGAAAATAAAGGTCTTGCAGGTTAAAACGGAACACCCTGTATATTACTAATTACATAGTCTCTTCAAAGCATTAGTAAGCTATCTTAGTGTAATTCCTGGTATTCGATGTTTTACCGCTGCTCTGAGGTGGCGACATCCTGGGTTTAATTTCTGACAAAAGTAGTGTAGAGGAGCTCTATATTCTTCAGAACCTATTTTCCTACATAAATAGTTTTAACTTTCGTCTAATATGCAAAAATTCCCATAAAATTGAAAAGAAGGGCAAGAGCTGAGCTCCTGTGAGCTTTTGTTTAAATTAAGCCTGCCTTAAATCTCATATTTTGAATGGATGTTAGGCTATTGTGCGTTTCAGATCAGCGGAACTGAGAGAGTTGACTACCATATAAAAGAAATGTAACATTAAAAATAAATATTTTTTTACTTGTCAAACAGTTTAGATTTCTCATTGGTAAATACAAATACCGTTAATCAAACCTACATTCTACTCAAATCTGCCAGACAAAAGTCAAGTCCAGGACGTACCACATAACTCATAATTTACTAGATTTGCCCAATTTATTTACTACGAATTCTTTCAGTTCGCAGTCAATGCACTATGGGTTTTAAACAAAATAATGGTAGTGGCCATTGAATACAAGTATCAAATCCTATTGTTACTACACTTAGGTGCACTTATGATACTTAGAGTCCTAAAACTTGAAAAGCACATCAATATGTCATAGCAAGGCAATTTCATTTTGATGGAAGTGCATTTGTTGCACAAAACACCTCACAAAGAATTCAAATGTTATATCCTTGTTTCTTAGGATGAATTATATAAAGAACATAAACTTGAGTTTTATAATGCGATATAATATGCGATGATTTTTTAAATATTAATTTTTTGGCTTGGTAACGGACATATCTTATGAGACATGTTAGTCACCGAGATAAAAATTATTTTAAAATAGTTTCTTGAAATCTGCCATTTTAATTGCATTGTATTAAATTATTGAAACAACTATCTAAAAATATCGAGTTTTTGTAGCGTGTTTTGAGCAAAATTGATGCATCCGTTGATGTGGTATTAAACAGCAATAATAATGATAATAAAAAAAGCTCCTTATGACAAATGAAATGTACAGATGAGTTCAGTATAACAAATATTGCAATCCAAATAGAAAACCTTATGATATATCATTGGGGAGTCCAAATAATTTTACAGTGCCAGCATCTCTTTCTCTCATGTGCTTATCTTTATCATCACATGCAAAAGCTAAAAGGTATCTCTTAGGATGCCATGCCACAGTGAATGTTGGAGATTCACAAGGTACTTCAGCTAATCTTTCTCCTGCAGGGACAAAAACAAATAATTTTGTTTTTAATCAGAAAAAGTCAAAGATAAATGTAGAATGAATTGCAAATAAAAAATTACAACAAATGGACAGCTGCAAATACAAATTTTGTGCAGCTTATTAGTCAGAAGTCAGCATTTACTGTGGCTTGGTGTTATGTATGAAAATGTTTGCTAAATGTTATTATTTGCAACAAACGTTAGCAAGGACTGATGGTAAATGCCGAATAAACATTGTTATGTCAATAAATAATTGGTATCTTTTTGCTAAAAAGCATAAGCATAAACAACAATACCAAAGAAGCACACACAAGGTTTTTTTCAAATGTCATTTGATCCATAAACTCATTTCTTTGCAAAAGAGTTCCTTTGTTAGCCTAAGAAACACATACTTGCTTTTTTTTTTGGAGGGGGGGGGAGGTAATTTTGTACTCTTTTAATGTGTAGTTATATTTTTACTATGACATTGAGATTGCTGTTTTATTCGCCTCTGTGACTGTGTCTAATTTTGACCCTCACCAGAGCTTAATGTTTGTGCTTGTCTACAAATAAAGAATATATATTTTTTAAATGTATGGTTTTATGGTTTAAATCTAGATTAAATCTTGCACCAGCTTGTTTGCTATGTATTCACCAGAGAAAAACTGACTTGTGCTTTTTTTCACCTCTTTATCTGAGGTTTTAACAGTTGCTTACTTTTACACTATCAAAAGTACACAAAACAGGGACGACGAGAGCTAAGGCGGAACCTTGGTCAGTTTTGTCACTTGGTCTCCTCTCGCCACAAAACTTGCAAAATTTATACAACTCCGCCCCCAATAGGGCTGGGCCCCTAGTTTCCGACTAGGCTGACATGGTCTCTTGTCGGCTCTGACACAGAAACCTCACATCGTAACAAATTGGGCAGCATAAAGAGATTGGTGTCATTATGCAAGTAACATCATACATTCATTTTGTATGAATTTGGGCGATTTTCAGCAGCTGGGATTCTTTTGCTTTAAGAGTTACTTTGCTCCACTGCTCCACTTATTTGTAAATTCTTTTCTGGAATTAATTATAACAAGCTAAATAAGAATTTAAAAGAATAGATAAAAAATACTAACCTGTTTTAACATCAGCAATATCTACAATATGATCTTCAGATGCAGATGCCAACATTAAACTGTCATGACTGAAACTAATGGTACGAACTGGCCATTCCAATCTTCAACAAATAGAAAAAAATAAAAAACAATCACCAAAAGTTAGATAGAAACAAAGGAAATTGTTAATTGCAAGCAAAACGATAATTACCGTGAGAATGTCCTTACACAAACCAAGGTTTCAACATCCCACAAACTTACAAGTGCATCTACACTACCGGTAGCAAAATATTTCCCAGATTTGTCAAACTCAATGCAAATACAATTTGCTGGATGAGCATTTAGTATTTGCTTAATCTGCAAATCAGGGTACCTGCAAGTGAAACATAAATGTTTGAGCATGTGTTAAATATTTTACATAGGGTAGATTAAAATTTCAAACATTTTTGGTACTATAAGCGAATTATTTAGGGCTAAAATTTCAAAAATTTCTAACCTAAATGGTGAAAGAAATATTTGCATGATTTCTAATCTAAACATTTTCTATTTAGCTTTTAATTTTTTTATTTTATTTTTAATGAAATATGGTAGTTATGTGCAGGACAATCATTTAAACATCAATTTCAACCTTTTTCTTTTTACATTGAGCAAAGGATGCTCTATTGTACTAATGCACTTTTAAATTATTTTAGTGTATACTCTTACTTGCCTGCTCACTACTTATAGTGTAGTTAGCTTAATCAAACAAGTATTTGTACATTCTATAAATTTTTAAATACATATTATGGGCGTTAATGTCACAGTGTTATTTTTTTAGTTCAAGGAAACATACAGTTACTTGTTAATATTAAAAATATTATTCAGTTCTTTTCAGAAAATCTCTACCTTCCTATAAAAAAGAGCTTTGAAATGTAAAATGGGTTTTTAAAATTAAAACTACAGGACTAGTTAACTGTATACAGTAGAACCTCGTCTTACGCGGGCTTATTTTACGCAGTTTTGATTATACGCGGTTTAAGTTTTGACAGCTTTATTTTATTTCATGCGGATGAGTTTCAGTTTTACGTGGATGCGGCAATGCCAACAGATAAAATTTTCCCCTCTTTCAAAATTGATTTAAAGATTGCAGTTTACATGTAATAAACTGCATTTTGGCATGCTAATAATCGAGCTTGGCCACTGGAGACATTTTACCTGATTGGTTCCAGAGCTCTTTTCAGAAGTAAAGTTATTAAACTCACACAGTTTAGAGCTCACTGGAAGAAGAGCTTTTAGGAGTGACAAAGGAAGATAAAACCAAATTCTTAATGACTGCCAAAAGTCATAGCCAGCTACTTTTTATAAACAGAACACGAAGTAAATTTATGCTTTCTCTATGCATGTTGTGCACAGAAATCGACACAAGTACACATTAAATTCATTATACAATTACTGATCACTAGAATAAATTTTTTTTTCTACGGAACCTAACCCCTATTTTAACACTAATATTAAGTCTTAATTTATGTGGCATTTCCATGGAATGTAACCCCCACGTAAAACAAGGGTCTACTGTATATGTAAAAAAAGCAATTTTAACACAATGATAAACCTAAGTGCTGGTGAATATTAAAAACAAGAATAAATAATATCAAACTAATATTTATTCAATGTTCAGTGTAGGCTAGATGAAGTAAGGCTGCAATATTTTAAAAATGTTTACTATCTCAACAGTACTTTGATGCATTAGTATTAATCTCTTTTTTCAGCTGCTCTGTCTCTTCCTCACATGTATGACTCACAAGCAGATGTTTTCATTGCTGCATAAGATATGGATCTTTAACACTTTTATTGCATTGCACAAAAAAAAAAAAAAAAAAAAAAAAACACACACACACACACAGTGAACAAATTCACAAGATACAATATGCATTTTGAAAACAATATTTAACACATGTGCAACAGTAAGAGTTAAATGGAATGCAAAATATTTATAATTAATTATTACTTAACCAAGCTTCTAAATAATAACATAAAAAAACTTTAGAATCTTTTTTCTATTATGAAGATGAAAAAACTCATGCAACCCTTTTATTTTTGAATTTCTAAAATTTTCAAGATTGAGAGAGAGCACAACTTATAAGAAAAAGTGTAACATTTAAATGTGAAAAAATATACAGCAATTTTTGGGTTGAATTAATTACTTGAAAATTACAAGCAGGACAAATTTACTTACGATAAAATGTAAATGCATCCTTGACCATTTGTGAGGAAAAAAAAAGTATTATCATTATTCCATGACAGTTCATTGACCTCAAACTTGAATTGTTGATCAGCAATTATTTTGTGAGTTCTAACATCAATAAATGTAACCAAATCTTCTTTGTTTCCTACCGCAATTGTCTGCCCATTTGGAGACCAGCATATGTTGATATTCTCTCCTATAATAAAAGAAAAAACTCAACAATGAATATACAGGCAATAATGTTCGTAATAAAGGACTAAAAAACAAAGCACTTTGTTGAAAATAAAAAATTATTAAAGTAAAAACAGCAAATAAAAAATTTGAGAAACACACGACAAATATTATCATTATATTCATTCTTCAAATAGTGAAAAGGGAATTAACTATTTGCTCTTTTAACCATACAAAGTCTTGCAGTTTACTACATAAATGGAGAATCTCTAGGAGGGGAGAGCGTCTTGAAAAAAAAGAAAAATCGAGGGTATTCTGGAGTCCAAGAGCAGTTCCAGACCTGCTCGTCATTTATATCGACTCCTTCACCACACAAAAAGCAGTGCAGTTAGGAGAGTCCACCAGTCTAAATTGGTGTAGATGAGCATGAAGGAGGTCATGTCCTATCAGCTGGTGGAAGGAATTGGGGTGTAGTGCGACAGGCCTCCTCTTGGTGCACCCTGGATTAATGCTAAATCTGTCATTGCATTTGTGTTTATCTTTCAGATATTATGGTCCACCACAGGTGCTATTGTTGAAGAATCAACAATTTAACAGATGTTAAAAAAACAACTAACACACTGAACTGCAATCCCTTTTGG
Source organism: Uloborus diversus (assembly GCF_026930045.1). Taxonomy (NCBI): domain Eukaryota; kingdom Metazoa; phylum Arthropoda; class Arachnida; order Araneae; family Uloboridae; genus Uloborus; species Uloborus diversus. The sequence continues at coordinate 204,711,638 of NC_072732.1, read as the reverse complement.
AGCAACTTTAGATCTTGCTCTCTCCATATTATTCGGCGACAGCTTAATTTTGGCTGTAGGGCCCAGATTTAAGATACTACAAAGCAATACAGAAATTCCTACAGTTGGGGCAAACCTAACCTAGCAGCCTCGCAATGCTCTGATTAGGATCTATGTAGCCTTCACAATGCTTCCAGTTTAGGTCTGCCTTTTCTGAAGCATCTACCAATTAGCATAAAAATCTAAGTTATTAATTTTACATTAAAATATTTTTTCTTAATATTCTTTTGTTACTCTGGGGGGAGGGGGGCACCAGTGCTTTGTCCTCAGATCACTAGTAAGAAGCTACTTTCATTTCGTTTACTTTAATTAATAGTTATTGTTTAAATTATTTAGTCAATTTTCATGCTACATACAGTGTATCTATACTTTCAAATGTTATTTATATTTTTCAACTAAGATTTCACAAAAAATAAAACAAAAATTTAATCATTCATTTTGTATTAAAACACTATCAATTGTTGAAAGGAAAATACTCCAACTCTTGTAAAGGACGCAGAAAGATTGCAGTGAAAATAATGTTTTTTCATGGAAAAGTTTGAGGCTTAAGTAATTTTACAGCATTGCTGCAATTGAGTAGCAAACTTAAATTATGAGAACTGATTTAAAAACATGTAGAACACCATTACTGCAGGGCCGGAAATTCAGAAAATATGTCACTGGTTCAATGAACCAGTTATTATAAACTTTACTGATCTGTACATACTTTTGATGATTCATTCTTACATTCTGGTTTAAATAATGAAACATTTAAGAAAAAAGACAAAAACATGTAAAACAAAATTATATGACAAATGGAATGGATTAGCAATTTTCAATAGAAATGTCTGAAACACTGGGGAAGAGAAGGAAACAAAACAAATCTCTTTTTGTTCAACAATTGGTAAAGAAATTAAGCCAACAAAATCTTACCCATGTGGCTGTTTTGAGAGGAGGGCTATAGAGTGGCAAAAACAATGCACCGTAGAAATTTCTCAACACATTGTTTCTTGCAAAGAAAATCTATATATTGTAAATAAAAATGCTAATTCTTTCTCTCAAAAACTTCAAAAAAAAAAAAAAAAAGCTTAAAGTTTTTGGAAGGAAACCAGGAATAAAACTTCACTGGTCACACGGACAAGTAAAATTTATATTCTGCTGGTGTGAAGAATGTTTCAGTGATCCTAGGTCAGCGGACCAATGTTAATTTCGAGCTCTGTAAATGCAGTTTAATTTGCTTCCCAAGTTAGTAAGAGTTTTATATTTTGTGGGCAGAAAAAGCCTCTTTACAACTGAATATATAAAACTGTTGTACTTTATAGGAAGTTGCAAACTTGGCATTCATGCAGTGAGGCAAAAAACTATGGTAAACCCCCTGCTCCTGACATGAAAATCAATCAACAAAAACAGATTTTGAATCAATTACATTAAAAAAGGGTGGATATTTAGAGTAAAATGACATAGGATATAGTTTTACAGAAGACCAGAGCATTAAAATCAATGGCTTAAAGACTCAATATGCCCAGCACTTTTAGTTTTTTAAACATCATTCGGAATTTTTTAAAATTCCAACATGGTAGAAAACAGGATGAAAATTAACGAAAACAAAACTAATGGTTAAGCGAAAAAAGATTAAATGCACAAAGGATAAGCAGAAGATCAAAACAGTTTTCACCTTTAGTCTGAACTGTTGCAATAGACTTTTGAAACTTTGCATCCCAAATTCTAACTGTTTTGTCAAGACTAGCAGTAGCAAGGAGATCTTGGTTTGTTGGATGCCAGCAAAGTTGATCAACACTATCACCATGACCTTTAAAAGTGTATTCTTTACTCTAAAATAAAAAGAAAACATGAATTTTAACATTTTCTACGTTAATTTTTGAGTCATGTGACTATACAAGTAAAATATAAACAGAACAAACTTGATAATGAAAATATCAGAGATAAAACTTTTTACAATAAAAAAAAACAGTATATGTAAAGTAGGAGTTACTATCAAAAATTTCGGCAGCGATTTGAAATTGCGGAAAAACCATGGTTGGCAGATTTCAGAATTAACTTAAAAAAATTATATTAAATAAATTTTAAAAACTTTGCAACATTTTATCTGTTTGAATTAAGTTTCAATTTTCCTCATGAAACAATGGTGCATTCAGTAAATTTTTTTAAAATAAAGATTATTTACAGCTCTTTCCCCGGGTGCAGCTTATACACCCGAAAATACGATAGTCTTGGAAGGAAGAAAGGGGAGGGGGGGGGGGGACACACTTAGGTATGAGAGTTTAAAAAATGAAATAAAAAAAGAAGTGTAGAAATGCTTGTGTTCAAATTTCAATACCTGGAGGATCCAAGCAACTGCATTACCCCTTTTCTCCAGTTTTGATGCAGAGTTTTCCCTGCTGGTTGCCATAACAGCAGACCAATTTAACAGGCATCTTTGCAGCAGAAATGTTTTGATATTGGACGTTCTACCCTCAAAAGTGCAGACAATTATTGGCATAGGCGGATTTAGGACTGAGTTCCTGGTGGGGTTTTTTTTTGGAGCAACATTTTTAAAACCCTCCTCACCCCCATGTTTTTGTTTTTTCCTATGATGCATAAAGCCATGCTTTTACTTTTTTGCGTGTTGTTCATTAATGTATTTGTATGATGTCCTTTTTGAATTGACCTTAAGATTGACCAATTTTAGGGGGTGCAGGGTATCCCCTGGAGGAAATTTTCTAAATGGATATAAAGTTCAGCATTTTGAAGTCTTGTAAGGGGTAGTTGGATTAGATGGAAACTAGGAAAAAAATGGTCAAACAATTTTTTTTTAAAGTTTCATGCTTTAAATACACTTTGTAACGTAAGTTAATACTTTAAAAGAAATGGTAAACAGATTTAGAAAACAGGTAACAAGAGAGTAATATACTGCCCATTAAAAACAATTCATAATTTATACACTGGATAAGAAATAATATTGAAGAACACTCGAAAAGGAATAGAGGTAGTATAATATTTTTTCGGGATAAACAGATCAACAATGTGCAGTAGAAGTAAGATAAAAGCAAGCAATGCAAAAGAATTTCCAAAATACTGCATTCAGGATTAAATAAATAGCAAGATATGAAACATGTGAGCCCCACAAAAATTTATTTCAAGTAATATGTTACAGAAATATGAGAATCATGATTTTTTCATTTTTGATGCAAGATGTAGCAAGGAGCTGAATTTGACATATTTTGGCATTCCTCTGTTAGAAATTTTAAAATTTAAGGTTTGCAGTCAATTTTCCAAAATTTCAAGCATTTGAAAATGGAATTAGTTTTTTCCAGCGCTTTTCATTTTTTAGGAACGATTCATGAAATTTTGCAGGAGTTGGAGGCCCACCTCAAAGCAGGGTTCTTAAACTATAGTTTGTTTAATTCTTAGGCAAATCTAGCCTTGTTTGTAACTCACTCTTACGTGAAGATTTTTGTTCAATTTGTTGTAATTTTTATAAAAAGTTCTCAGTTTTTACAGTTTTACTAAAGGATTTTTAGGATTCTAGCAATCTGTGTTAGGTTTATTTTTGATTTCAGTGGTGCCGACTCTATGGAGCCTGAGGGGGCCCGTGCCCCCTCAAAAATATTTTTGAGGGGGCAGAGCCCCCCCCCCCCAATAAATCAAGAAAATTATTAGTTATTATGCTTTATAAACTCACAAATTTATCTTTTCTGTTCCTTGTTTGAAGATACTAGATGGTTTACCTTGTATAATACATTCAATAATGAGTTAAAACAAATAATTATTAGGGTAAAGTAAGCCGGTTAACTGAAAACAAGTGGTGTTAATAATGATAGTGTTACGGTGCTGCAAGCTCATTATTAATTTGTCCCAGTGCGCAAACTTACGAGTCAAGTCTATTGCCGGTGGGCAGCGCTGTAGCACGCTCATCTAAGTGTTGCTGATCTGGAAAAAATAAATGAGGGTTTGATTTGTATATTAAATGAGAGGCGTGATAGTTCTGAATACTTTTGGGAATTGTGTTTAAAAGAAAAATCTTCACAAAATGATGACTTTTTGCTTCCTTGGAATCTACATACCAAAGAGGTATGAAAACAACTAAGTCAGCTCACCACACACTTTCAAAATCCCTAAGGAGTTACTTCAAGGCACTTTACATTGATGTTTGTGAAATGGAGCAATCTTACATTATTGGGCGGTTTACATTAACTGGACTCACACAGGTCATTGCAGTTGCACAAGAGTGCTTGCTTTTATTAACCCATTCCATAATCGGCCCGAAACCCCTTAACGCGCATGCCGCAGATAACAAACGGAGTTGCATTTTGCTACTTTGTAATAGCGCTTTTCTCCCCATTTTGCTCTCGGGATTTTAATGTTGTTTTTGCTGTTTAGCTTGCATTCGAAAATCGCTTCGCTTTATTAGTTTTTTGGCACTGAATTAAATAGTGCAATAAAATACAAGGTTGTTAATATGTGCTGAAATATTTATTAAATTTACACAGTACATAACAGGAAAATAATGACAATCGAGGATAGGACGAAAAGCAATTATTTTTATAACACTAATTATTTTATTGATTTGTTTTTCTTTTTGCTTTTATCTCAGTATATCATTTTTTTCTTTTTATACACTTAAGAAATCAAAACTGTTAAATGTAAGATGATCTACCTTTCAAAAGGGCTCAACAAAACATTCTTCAAACAATTGACTGATCGATCCAACCTGTGAGCAAGGGACATGTGAGCGTTTGAATGGACAAAAACGCTTTAACTGTGGGAATGATTTTCTAAGCGGATAAAAAGTATTCTTCGGTACCTTTTGATACATTGTGACCCTTCAAAACGACCAATAAACACAGAGACATCTCTTTGCTTTTCGGTTCTTTTATCGTAATTGCGATGACTTTCAAATCCCTTCTGAGTGTCCAGATATCAGTTGCTCAAGCGTGGGAAGTATTTTAAAGCTAAATGCTCACAAAAGATCAAAACTTGCGGCTAATCCCCTATTTCCCTAAAGGGTACTTTTGTGCATGCAACTAAAAGACCCCAGCTGAGAGAGGAATAACAGAGACTGCCTGGGCGGGTTCCCTAAGGAGATGTCCCCCTTGGTGTCTTGTAGTCAACCCTTCCACATTATTTTCTTACAACAAAACAGTTTGATTCAGAAAGGAATTTCAAAGCAAGCTTTACTGCTTGTATTTGAGAACATGTCTTCAGAAGAAAAGAAAATCTTGCTTGAAATCGAGTCGGATTGTTTTTCTTATTTTAAAACATATTTGGATACATTTTAGTTAGTTTCATAGGATTATTTACTAATTAAGGCAACTTGATTATTGAAAAGAAACCAAATATTTTATTTCTATTTTTAAAATCTCATAAAAGAAGGTGCAATTGGAGCTATTTTAAAACAATAAATAAAATCTGAAAAAGAAAGGGAGAAAAGGAATGTTTCGTTTCGTATGAGTAAAGCGAAAAGAACTCAAGATATTATCATTTCATTTGTACTGTAGTATATATTTTATGTTTTGCATGGTCAACTATTACGTATAATCAATGCGGTCGTCATAATTTTTTTTTTTTTTTTTTGTGAAATTAAAAATATTCAAAACTGTATCACTAAAAATCCATCAAAGGATGCCGCGAATATAAAAAGTTAGAATTTAAGTTTGAAAATATCACGATTTAAAAATAAATAAATAATAAAAAATAATAATAGTATACAAATAAATAAAAAGCGTAGTAAAACACATTATAATTAAAAAAACATACTCGTACAAAATTAAGATGTGTAAGATAATTTTTAAAAAATGTTGTGTAAAATAAATTATAAAATTTGAGGATTATGAACAATTTAGTGAAGGTTGCTTGTGTAGAAGGTGGATTTTTGATAACAAGAAAAAAAAATTTCTGTTTATTTGCTTTATTCAGGCATAGAAATATTGTTAAATGTGTAAGGAAATATTTTCACACTTGTTCATCAGGAGTTCAAATGCCAGAATGCTAAGAAACAAAGCTTCCACGAAAAGATAAAAATATAATGCCTGATTAATTGAAGCATTATACGTGTCCCATCCAGGAGTACTTGAAAGGTTAATATCTCAGTAAAATAAAATAAATTACAACAAGTTTCGGGAAATACTATAAGTTACATCCCTTTTGTCTAAGGAAAAGAGCCTGATTACCGCTCCCCTAAAAGCACCAGAACCCAACAGAGAAGCGCAATAACAGTGTTCTGCCCCTGGAAGGATCGCCATAGGCGGATTTAGAACGAAGTTTCTGGGGGGGCAGGATTTTTTTAACAACATTTTAAATTGCCCCTCACCCCCCATGTTTTGGTTTGTTTTCCCGTGATGCATAAGGCCATGCTTTACTTTTTTTCGTGTGTCGTTTTTACTAGTGTGTGGTTTCATGCTGTCCTTTTTGAATTGACCTTAAGACAGCTGACTAGTATGAAGACAGTGACGCAAGGCTCCCTTTTAAGTGGGATATAGAATATCTCCAATTTTAGAGGGTCCGGGGGTTTCTCCCCCGAAGGAAATTTTGTAAAATGGATATAAAATTCTGCATTTTGAAGCCTTATAAGGAATAATTGGATAGACAAAAATCTCGGGAAAAAATAGACAAATATTTAAAAAAAAAATAGTTTTATGATTTAAATGTGCTTTGTGATGTAAGTTAATACTTTAAAAGAAATGCTGTAACATGAAAATATGTAAACAAAATATGTAACATGAGAGTAACATACTACTTATTAGAACAATTCATAATTTATACACTTGATAAGAAATAAAATAGAAATGCACTTTGCTTAGGAGTTTCAAACACTAGTCTAATTATTTTCAAGGTTTGGTTGGTTAAATTAGGTGTTTTGCCACAAGAGCCCTAGTAGGTTATACTGCACCAAATCTTTTCAAGGATTTTAGAACATTTAATTATTTAAGGCACCTCATTTGCACTTTCCAGTCTCTGAAATTGAGTACTAGATTATACAGTTGTACTGTACAGTATTATTCAAGCTTTGTAAAAAAAAACAGCTATTTTAAGTTTAAAAGAAAAAATAAACGATAGAATTCTCTCATTACAACAACCTTTTTTTTTTAATTATAAGCAGTGCAGAAAACGAAAAGGAATAGAGGTAGTGTATCATTTTTTCCTGGCTAAACTGATTAACAATATGCAGTAGAAGCAAGATAAAAGCAATCAATACAAAAAAATTTCCAAAACACTGCATTCGGGATTAAATAAATAGCAAGATATGAAACATGTGAGTCACAAAAATTTATTTCAAGTAATATGTTACAAACGTAAGAACCATGATTTTTACACTTTTAATGCAGGATGTAGCAAGGAGCTGAATTTGACATATTTTGGCATTCCCCCCCCTACCATAGTAGGCTATACTGCGCCAATTCTTTTCGGAGATTTTAGAACATTTGATAATTTAAGGCACCTTATTTGCACTTTCCAGTCCCTGAAATTGAGTACTAGATTATACAGTTGCACCACAGTATTATTCAAACTTTGTAAATATATATATATATATATATATATATATTAATTTGAATTTTTGGCATCTTGAATTCAAATTATGTTTTTCGCAATCACGAGCGTGTGTGTGTATGAATGCGCGTGTGTGTTTGTGTAGGCATATGTGTGTGGGTGCATGTGTGTATGTATGCATGTGTGTGCGTGTTGTGTATTTAGTGCTGTGTGTGTAGGCGTTCGTGTGTGTGTGTATGTAGGCATAAGTGTTTGTGTCTGTGTGCAGGCATGAGTGTGTGTAGGATATGATGGATGCAACCTGGAAACGATTTTCGCAAGAGGAGCAGCATCGTGAGGTCGGTCAACGAGGCGGCGGTGGTGCTGGTGCTGGCAGAGGTGCTGGTGGGAAAATAAAATGATAGGAATTACAAAACCGTCAAGTGAGAACAATAAGCAATCGTGATTGCTCAAAAAAAAAATAGCTATTTTAAGTTTAAAAGAAAAAATAAACTATAGAATTCTCTCATTACAACAACCCCTTTTTTTTTATTTAAAGCAGTGCAGAAAACGAAAAGGAATAGAGGTAGTGTAGTACACTTTTGATGCAGGATGTAGCAAGGAGCTGAATTTGACATATTTTGGCATTCCTCCTCCTACCATTTGTTAGAAATTTTAAAATTTAAGGTTTGTTGCCACACGTTTCCAAATATTCAAGGTTTTCAAGCACTTGAAAATTAAATTAGTTTTTTCAAGCACTTTCTATTTTTTAAGGAACAAATCATGCAATTTTTTACGAGTTCGGACCCACTTCAAAGCCGTGGCCCGAAGCTATAGCTTGTTTATCTTATAGGCAAATCCGGCCCTATATGTAATTCACTCTTACCTGCAGATTTTTGTAATTTTTACGAAAATTCGTCAGTTTTTACGGTTAAAGGATTTTTACAATTTTACCAATCTGAATGTGTGAATCCTTAAGGCTCTTCAAAATCTTTCGTCTGTAACAACACAAAATATCTAGCTTTTGAAATCACACAAATTGAAAATAAACATTCTGAAAAGAAAGAAAAATCATAACAAGTAGATCATTCTGTTAGCTCAAATGGGGGAGGGGGGTTCCCTTTTTTTAGGTTATAATTTAAAAATATTTGTCAATTATTATAAGTGTTGCAGCTGAATGCATAGCTCGTTTAGCCTATATTTTCATTTTTATACTTGCCCAAATGGTTTTCAGTCCAAAATAATAAATTTAGGCAAATTTTCAGCGCCCCAGTGACAGCTGTACTATTTGTATTTAATATTCTTTTTGTTTTCTTTTCTCCCATCAGAGAAAGACATTCGCTATTCTCTTCATTTTCATTGAACTATTCAAAAAAGAAAAAAATCATTTTGTTTTAAGATTTTGGAAGATGTATTGTTACTTTTTTGAGGTCCTCCCAAAACTGGGGGGAATTGCCCCCTATGCAACCCCTCCTATAAATCCACCCATGTCCTTCTGAACTAGTCAAAAAAGAAAAAAATAATGATTTTTTAAAAAAATTTTTGGAAGATATGTTGTTACTACATAAAGTCCTCCCAAAACTGGGGGGGCATTGCCCCCCTCTGACCCCCATAAATCCGCCCATGAGGATCGCCGACACATATTCGGCCGAGGCAAAAACTGCTAGAAACGACGTGACGACACAGGTTCGTCGAAGGCAGTTAGGAACCATTTTCTTGCGACGAGCCTGAATCGGCCGGGGCAGTATTAACACAAACTGCGCGGCCGATCCTGTATCGGCCGGGGCAAAGAATGGGTTAAACAGAGGTGAAACAAATTTTGAAAAGTCAACTGAGTTTTTGAAAAATGACCAAGACATTGAGAGATTGCGTTTACACTCGAATGTGTTAGCTGATATCACAAATGAAAAAACAACTTTTCTTAAAAAAGATGCGTAAATTAAATGTCTTTTTACGATAAAACTGTATGTGTTTGTATTTATTTTTTTCCTTTTTTCAAAGCCAAAAATATGTGCCATGCTTGTCAAGTATTTCGGGGCTCTAATGTTGATGATATGACTTTAAAATACTGTAAAAAAAACATTAAAACTCACTATTGTTTATCTCAAATTTAGAAAATTTCCCGCGGCAAGACCCAACAGTATGTCCCCCCCCCAATATTTTTTTACTTAAATCGGCATCTCTGGGAGTGCTCTTCCATGCAAGTTAAGTCATGTGACCTTATACCAATGTCTAGCTACGGCACTGTACGGCTCTCCATAAAATAGAACAAAAAAATGTCTCTTACTAAGACAAGTGACATGATATAGTTTGAACCAGAAAATTCGTATACCAATTTTTAGATTGTTTTACTTTGAAAATGCCATGTCACATACTGTTTGTTTGTTTAAACTATGCACACCAGAAAATATGGCATTTTAAAGGTACAAAAATCTGACATTTATTTGGGTGGGGGAGGACCTCCGTGCGATTACATAGCCCCCAAAACCCCTGGTGATGTCTGGCCCCCTCAATAATTTTTGCAAGTCGGCGCCCCTGATTGATTTTAATCAAATTTCAGCAAATGTTTCCAAAACTTTTGACAACTAAACTATTTAGATTTCAATAATGACAATGACTGGCTTATTTAGATTTAGATGGTTATGACTTACCATACTTTTTAAACAGTATTAAAAAAGTAAGTAAAATGGTAATTTCCCCTCTCAGTAAAAAAATCAGAATACTCTGGTAACCAAAACTTATTTAGTTTGCAATAGCCCGCTCCCCCCACCCCCGATTTATTTTTTCTCTCTCTCTCAAAAAAAAAAAAAAAAAACTAGCTGAAAAAATTTCTGAAGTACCTACCGTTCTTACTATTAGTTTTGTCTACATATTTTTCTCCTTTAAAAAATAAAGGAAACACAGTTATAAAAACATTGCATCAGGTAATGAAGTGATCTTACAAGAAAAGTGCAAAATTATGCCGGAAATACATCTCCCTTGCCTTTTCTTTTATTCAGATGTTTTCTCTACAGTCTATGATTCTGGAAAATATGAAGTTTAGTTTTGAACTGCCAGTAATTGATATTCTATTTTTTTTCTTAAAAAATCAACACCTTGTTCATTGTGTTTTAACTTTCTGTTTGTGCAATGGCTGGACAATTTTTTCAGATTTTTTGTTTCATTGTTCATAAATTCGTTGAGAATGCTTGCCTAAATGGTTCTCAGCCCAAAATAGTCAACGTAGACACATTTTCAGCACCCCAAAGAGCTTTACTATTTGTATTTAATGTTCAGTGTTTTTTTTTTTTCTTTCTTTCTCCCATCAGAAATGAAATTCGCTATTCTCTTCATTTTCCCTTCTGAAATATTCAAAAAATGAAAAAAAAAAAAAAATATTATTTTCCGCTTTAAGATTTTGGAAAATGTGTTCTTTCCACATAAGGCCCTCCCAAAAACTGTCCAAGGGGGGGGGGGCATTGCCCTCTATGCCCCTTCCCACATAATTCCGCAAATGATTGTTGGGTCTCTAATAACTAACAAAAACGCTCTGCTTTCGCATTTTTAAAAATGATTTATTCCTTTTTATTTTTTGATTTCATAACTGAAATAGGTCTAAGTAAAGGAGAAGTAATGAGTCTTAACTACTTTGCAATTTAGACTATTATACCAAACATTAAATTTATGTTTGTTATAGAAAGATTAAGGAAACTAAATTTCATCTTTCCTTTCCCCCTCAAGACAGAAGTCTGTTCAATCATATGATGGGATTTCTTATATATTTAATATATAAAGAATAAATCAAAACAATAAAACAATTTATTGCATCAGAGTGAGATATACAACAAACAGCAAAATATGATGAAACATTTGGAAAAATGAAGATTTGATTGAACAATTATCTTGATTAAAAATCAAACTCTTACAGAACAGAAATTCTAAGTTACGAATTCTAATGTAATACCAGTGTTCAATCTAGGTTGTTGCTTTTAGGTCCACATTTTGTGAAAAAATGAAATGCATGTGACCTTTTTACTTTTTGTGAGAAAAATCCTGTCAGATCGTAAACAGCATGTTTTTTAGCTATCAGATATCTAACATGAAATCCCTTTGGCCTAAAAGACTTCACTGGGACTGACTTGGAAGGCGGAGAGATTTTTTACTGATATTTTCCTTCAGATGAATTTTGAGCTTAAAAGCGATAAAAGAACTGTTTTTACAAATGAAATTCTGTAAAAGGTCTAATGTCAAAATTCGAAAATTTGTCAAGCGGCCACTTATACGATTTAGAATTTTGCGAAAAGGCTGCAAAGCAGATCCAATCTGCTTTTGAATTGACCTATGAATATTAATTAATAAATAAAGTTAAAAAAAAAGATTTTTTATGAATTAAAGCTAAAAGAGAAGTATTGAAGGATGGATACAAAGGAGGGGCGGGGTGATCGCCCCTTCCTTGATGGAACTCGCACAGGCATTTTTTTCCCATTTCAGGTCCTAAATGCAAGTGCAGGATATCTTTGATGACGTTAAGGATAAGAAAAGAATTTGAATCTTCTTCAAGGAAACTTTTTTGAAATGCAGTTCGAAAAAAAACATTTTCAGACAATCTTTGCCGATGTTAGGAGGAGTTTTGGAGGCCTTCCTTCAGGACATTTTACAAAATTGAAGTCTTAAAAGACGAGATTGTAGAGATTTCAGGTAGTGTTAGGGGCAGGAATGAGTTCAGTGACTTTCCTCTAGTAAATTTTAGAAACTGAGGTTCCAAAAAGTTTTTAGACGAAGTTCGATGATGTTAGGGAAAGGGGTCTTGAAACATTCCACCGAAAGTATTACAAAACTGAAGTTCTAAAACAATTTTAGGCTACCTCTTTCAACGGAAAAGGAAAGAAATAGCAGGGGTAGAAGTGATCGACTTGTCACATATAGGACATTTTCCACAAAAAATATAGGACAAATATAGGACACATTATATGAGTAATTTTGCTATGAAAAAATAAATAATACATATCACATATTATTCAGTTATTCTTATCAATGATTTTGTTTGAAAAAAACCTGAAACAAAATACCTTACATCTATAATGACTTTCCTGTAGTTGAAAGAATAATTTTTGAAAAAAGTGTACTTTACAGACTAAATAACTAAACAAAATTTGAACAAAGATAATTTTTGTTTTTTCTTCCTCACTCATGACCCAAGTACTAATTCCACTGCTCTTAGATTTTATATCTAAACTGAACCCTTTACCATTTCTATTAAGAACAAACAGAGCTTGGGAAGGATCCTTCTCACATTTTTCAGAGGTTTCTTTATGCTTGAATGTTTTAGCATGCTGCCTCAATTGCGAAAATCCACTATTGCTTATGGGCACTGAACAGTTGCAAAAATGGCAAAAAGCGGTAAAATCATCTTTTCCTTTAGTGCAACCAGGAGGACATTAATTCTACAAATTATGCACCAAAATTTGTAGAATTAATGTCCTCCTGGTTCAACAACTCCACACGAAATGTTGTTAAGCGATACGATTTCGCCATTATAATTCTACTTATTACAACAAACTACGTTTTAACATCATAAGGAACTAACCATTCCAAGATCCTAAAATTCCACAAAAAGAAAAGATTGCAAAAAGAAAATTAGAACATTTCGATCAGAAAATGCACTAAACGCAAAAATATACCAACAAAAACCATGATGGAAAACAAAACAAACGGCTGTTCCCCCCCCCCCCCAAATGCAAAATTCTAAAACCAACTTCAGCATTAGTTCTCGAAACTCCACTCACTATAGAATGACGTCACATTGCTGTAGCCAATGAGAGAAGATGCCTGTTGCAGAATTTAGTCAGTTGAGTATTTTAATTTGAAATTCGTTTAGGCATGTACTTTCAGCAAAAAATCCGATGTCAGAAAGTTTATTTACCGTTCTTTTTAAAAGATATATATGGTATAAAACAGAAATATAGGAAATATAAGACATTTTTGAAAAATATAGGAAATATAGGATGATTTTGATGCTTTTTTTGAAAATATAGGAAATATAGGATATATAGGACTACTTCGACCCCTGAAATAGGTTCAAGGACATTCTTGGATAAATTTCTAAAATTTTATTTGTTTTTTGATGAAAGAGTTGTGGCACCCCCCCCCTCTGAATGTGTAAAACAGATATATAGTAAGAGGTATGTTAAAAACCAACCGACCCCTTCTTTGAAGGATTTGACCTTTTTTGAAATGAATTGATATAAAGCAAGCTGAAAGGTTTGACACAGCATTTATTAGCTTTTACAGTACTGAAATTGACATATTCTTTTTTTTTTTTAGTAGTAGCAGCATATAAATACCAAAATAAATTCTTTTTTCTTAAAAAAAAATAAAAAATACAGCATGATGTTCAGAAAAGTTTTTAAATAAATAATATATTTAAAATATAAATAATAATTATTATTTTGTGATTACAAAAAATATAGAGACAGACTTCAGTTTTCTCTCAAAAACAAATTCATACATATAATTGCATGTTTTTAAAAATACTTTTTATGATTCACTATTCAATCCATTTTTCTCCGAAAAATCCCGCAATGAGCACAATGCACCATCTAAATTTGGATAATGCTGAATTTCTTTTCGGATCCACTTAGATAGAGAATCAATATAGCGCTGATTTTTTTGAAACCTTTCATCAACAAGAATCAAAGCTCCAAAGTCATCTCGGTGCCTAATACACCTACCAAGAGCTTGATTCAAAGCTCTAAATGCTTGCATTTGATACCATTCTGATCCATTAACTAGCTTTCTTGAGGAACTGTGAATATCGTTATACTTTCGCTTTAAGTCAACCTGAGCATCTTTCACGGCAGGAAACGGAATTCCGATAGTGATAACAGCCCTGGCATTGTTATCGGGAAAATCGATACCTTCACTGACTTTTCCACGACAGACAGCAAAGAGAAGAGCTCCATCTACTCCTTCAGAAGAATCCTCGTAAGTTTTCACAGCTTCATAAAAATCACTGATAACTTGGAGAAAATTCCTATTCTGTCCCTTAGGTTCACATAAAACAACTTTCTTGGTCTCAAATTTATCCCACAGTCCAGTTATCTGCCATCGATTGACCAGTTTATCCAGCATACTGTAGGATGGCAAAAAGCACAGAATACCATGCCTAATCACAGAGCAAATGTCAAAAACTATATTGCCGACGTCGTCTTGAAACGCAAATGTATTAGAATTTTGGAATGTAGCAGTGACGCTGTTGTTGCTGGGACCTCTACCAATTGTGCCGACCCACATTTGAGCTTTGGAAACAACATGATTAGCTTCTAACGTACTTTGAAATGGCAATCCCAGTTCAGATTGAAAAGAAGTAAGGGGCGACAAAGTGCCAGATGCCACAACCAGCGAATGAATACTGTCCTTCATGTCTGATAACGCTACAGCAGGATTCAAACACCAAAAATTGATGGTTATTTCAAAAGCATTTCTCACAAGAGCATTTCTGTTTCCCTCCGAAGGATAGCTTTTATCTTTACGAATCACAAACCGATAATCAGGAATAAACTTCAAGTCAGATTTATACAAATAACTCAAAACTCCTGTTAAACTCTTCAAGCATAACATAGTTGCGCTCGATAGTTTATCTTTGGGAACAGGATTCTCAACTTCCTTTTTCTCAGTATCATTTTCCTCACTAAAAATCTTTTCAAAATATTTTTGAAACTTTGGGAATGTATCTGCACCCAAGCCAAAGTAACTTAACAAGGCCACCATTTCATCACCCTGCCAAACTTTTGAGGAAGAGTCATATGAGACATAGTCAGGTAAGTCTTCCGAATTCGAATGTGCCCACCTGATTAAATTACTTAGAACTTTTGCATTGTGCAAATAACACTCAGATATAGTGTCACTATTTTGACCAACTCTCAACAGATCATTTCTTGCCTCCTCCACAGCAGTTAAGTGCAAGCAACAACTACCTGCCTCTTTCGCGCAATCTTCAATATTATGAGCTTCATCCATGATTAATATATTACCTTTTAACGAAATATTCATTGCATCTCTTATTAAAGGGTCCACAAGATAATTATACGGACAAAACACAACACTGGCTGCAGGTAATAGATCTCGAGCTGTGAAATATGGACATGTTCTCGACCTTTTACATGTTTTAATTAGATCTTCCAAATCAAATGCTTGCTGCAAATTTGACGGATAATGATTATTTCTCATGTAATTGATATAGAACCCACACTTTCGCCCTTCTTCGTCTTTTACGAGCTCATCACACACCTCATTTTTATTTTTTGCTTTTAATGCTTCAGGATGGATGCAAGATTTATCTCGACTAGACAATAAAGTCATTTGAATGTCTTTGTACATAGTTTTTCTCAGTTCCCTGATAATCTGTTCGATTTGCTTATGCGTACGAGTACCGAAATATATCACAGGAGTTTTTGTAGGAAGTGTATCAGATGCATCTACGTCAGTTTTTGCTTTCCCACTTGCAGTCGGTTCATCTTTAGCTTGCTCAAAATTAACTGGACAGTTACTACACGCAGCTTTATCAGATTCATAACATGATTTTGGGGTAGGCGATTGGAATTTCGAATTTTGTAAACTGTCACCCTCATCAGAAAAACTATTATCAAAGAAACTAGGTTTTGAAGATACATCTGGGTTTATGTTGAGATCTACAGCCTTCTTAGCGTAAGGAGAATCACACGAAGCGACATTTTCAGCAGGAATTACATGATTAAAAGACATGGAATTTCTTGAGCATGGACTACATCTTTTAAATGGTTGAAAATCGTCCATATCGTCATCAAATTCTGTAAAAACTACTCCACGTTTTTTAGAACCATTAGCCGTTCTGGATGAAGGAACGGGACTTGGATCCCCTGTCAAATCAATTACGTTTGGAGCCTCCGAGGTAGATTTTGGTGTAACTTTCACTTCTTCTGGTTCAAAATTAGGATTGTTACTAAAGTTGTCTTCATCATTGATTACAGCACCTTGAGCATTCAAGTGTTTTTCCAATTTTGCATTATTTTCTTCGATTTCTCTAGAAATCTTTTTTTGCCAAGCTATACTGGCACATAGCAAGGCTAAACTTTTCCCGCTACCAGTCGGCGATTCTAGTAAACAGTTATGTTTTCGATTCAAACACTGGATAATTTTGTTCATCATAGCTAATTGCGAAGGGTAAGGTTTGTAAGGAAACAATATAGGAACCCCACCAACAACAAGAGCTTTTGAGACATTACACGTTGAGGAAGAAGCATCATTTTCAACCGATGAACGGTTCGCTTTGGGACGAAATTTAAACTCATCAAATAAATTCATATTTACATATAAATTAAAGCGTATTTACACTATGAAATTTATTATAATCCCTATTTACACTCATGAGCGAAATGTAAACACGCAAGAGCTGCATACAGTAAACATTTTCCCGCCATTAATAGTCACGTGGGCAAGTCCCGCATTTTTCAAATTGAGAAGTAAACACCTCCAACACAGAGCAAACAAATGAATTATTTTTAAAAATTAAATATGTAAGAAACTTACCAATCTGTCTCGCTCAAGAACGAAAAGACAAACAGTTCTATCGTAACTTCCAGAAGCCAGTCGTCGACCGTCGGCACTCCAGTTGATAGAATGTACTTTAGAAGAATGTGCTTGGTATTCTCTAATACGATTGTTGTTTTGAAAGTGAGTTCTCATAGATTCCACATATGGCGACACAATAGTCATTTTAATTTCGATAAAATTTACTTACAAACTTAAAAAATGCGAGCAACAAAAATTAAAAACAGAAGAGTATTTCATTTCAGTTCATTTTACGGAGCAGCTGACTTGGAGCAGAAAAACTCACTGGAGCACTGCAGATCGGCGGAAAAAACCTTGCAGATAGTTCAAATACTTGAGTTGTAAAATTAACCTAAGATTTGTTACTTCATGAAACTGAAAGCTTATTTATGTAAAATATTATAAAATGTACACTCCTACATAAATTCGCTCTTTTTCAAGTGACCTCTGACCAATCAATGGCAACAAAAAGAAAGTTTTGTGCATCATTTCTTCAGCATGGCGTCTGCTTTACATCGAATGCGACCAATATTTGTAAAATTTAATAATATATCATGTAAAAGATTTAATTGCTTTCCTAAAACACTAACAAGAACTTATCTAATATCAAGTTCAAATGTGGTCAACATATATGCAAGTAAACCTGTTAAAAGTGCACTGTTTTCCGATAAGGTGAATGATAATGATATACATGTTTTTAAATCAAAATTACGTTAAATATTAAAATTACTATATTTTTATATAACTAATGGTATTTTCTCCTCGTAAACATATTGACTGTTAAGCAATCTTAAACTAATTTTCTAGAAGCCGGTTTACTTATCTGGTTCACGTTCTAGTGTCTTGATAATCATTTCAATGCATCATGCAATAAATTTTTCAAATTAGTTGGGCTCATCTGCTCTTTCACATAGAATCAGTCGTTTCAGAAGTATTTATTGTATTAGCAGATTTGTCGTCTGAAAAAAAATTTGGGTAGAAGATTTTGAAATTTAACCCTCCAGCTGGCGCATATCTGAGAGATAATCCACTAAAAAGTAGTTTCGTTTTGTAGCTTTATGCTATATATCGTCTGACTTTAGCTATTCTTTCCCCTCCCGTAGGCCTACTTTTAGTCATCATTGGACTTTCAGGGGTCGATCCAGGTTTTACTTTTTGGGTCCCCATTTTGTGAAAAGGCAAAATATTTTTGTGAAATTTCGTTATTTTTGTGAAAAAGCAAAATATTTTTGTGAATTTTCTTTATTTTTGTAAAAAAGACCTTCTCGTGATTTTTTTCTTGAAAAAGATTATATTAAAGCATTTTTAGCTGTCGTATCGTTATAGAAAAGCCCTAGACAGGTTTCAGGGGTGATTGCAAGTTCTTGAAGAATACCTGAAAGCTGTCAAGAGAAAATGCGCTGGGGGAGGGGGGAAGTAAGACCCTTAACATTTTATTCGTAATTTGACACATACATTACATTTATTGCTTTTTACAAATATACATATGCAAGGCACACTTTCTTAAGGTGAAAGTCTCACAACAGATTTCCTGTTTGCCCCTCTCAAATACTTTAAGAGCAATGAAAATTGCACATGCTGCTGAACGTAATGATAACTCCTAATAAATACAATATGAACAGACTCAAAGATATCACATATTTCTTAACACAGAAGTGAAATACTCATTAAAGATTCCATGTATGTGTTTGAAAAACTTAAAAGTAATTAAAACCCAAAATAATACTGCACCAGCATTCAGCGTTTAATTTTTTGACTTTTGACGTTCTTACAGAGTAGGTATTTCGTTTAAAACTTTGCAATTTAATGATGTTAATAAATACATAAGAAATTTTATTTGTTTGCCTCTTAACAAGGTACAGTAAACATCAAAAATGCGAAAAATTCGTTTACCATGTCCGATGTAAGGAAATCAAGATCTTCAAAACAAATAAAAATATAAAAACAGCATGTAAAATAATTTTATTTTAAGTAAAGTTATTTTAGAATTGGATTTTGAAACTCAACACAAATTAATACTAAATATATATTGCGTAATCAAAGTAAAATTTAGGATTTTCCTGAAAACAAGCTACCAATCACAAGTGTCCCTCTCCCGTCCCCCTCTGACGCTCTCAAGCAAAAACACCTCACGCAGCAAGCAAAAAGATAAGATGGGGGAAGGTGGAAGAGGCTCCCGCGTAGATGCGTACACATTTGCGGCTAAAAAATATTGTGAAAAGGCTGCCTTTTTATAAATTTTTGTGAAGGGGTTGCTTTTACGACGCGGAATTTTGTGAATGGGGCCGCTTTTGCAATGGGGAACTTTGTGAGTGGGGCCGTTTCTGCGACGCGGAATTTTGTGAATGAAGCCGCTTTTGCCATGCGGAATTTTGTGAAGGGGCCGCAAAGCGGCCCCAATTTGGCGCTGGATCGACCCCTGACTTTTTATAGCATCAGTAGCATAGGCGGCTGGCGCGCAAAAAAAAAGGGGGGGGGGGTGTCAAAAGAGGTATAAATGGTTAGGGGGCAGGGCTCCAAAAGCCAAAAGCTTTCTTTAAAACTGTGCTACAATTTTTAATTTTAATATTAATGATTATATGACTTCTAATAATGTAGAATATGGCCTCAGAATTCAGAAGGATGGCCACTGTAGACTGTCGCCTTCTAATTCTAAGCTCTATTATGAAATAACTGGAGAAAAGCTCGCTATTTCAAATTTTTGGCTTTTATTTTCGTGAAATATATCAATTCAATCAGCTAGAAATCATTTTCCAATCAATCGTTAACTTTTTATTCTGAATAGTGAGGGGGGCATGGCCCCTTTACTTTTGAAAGTGAGGGGCGGTTGCCCTTCTTACCTCCTTATACAAGACTCGGTAGAATTCTGTTCATTTGATCTTTGTATCTGGTTGTTACACACAACTGATTAAATTAGTTGTTTTGTTGCATTTGACGTTTAAAATAAAGAAAACTTATGTATTTTTTAGTTTTTTCGAATTCATCTTTTAAAAGTTTATTCAGAGTCGCCCTGTGCAATATATGTGTGTATGTATACATTGAATGCAAAAGCTTATTCCTCCATGATTTATTTTAGGTATTTGTACCTTCTAATACTTGTTTAACATTCAGAGCATTTAGTGATGATAAGAAACTTTCAAGAGAAGAAATCACTGAAAAGGTTATGGATGTCTGTAAAACATTTGATAAAATTCCTTCAGATAAGGTAATTGTAATGTATGAAATCTTTAATTTTGTTACAATACATTTAAAGTTTGACATTTTATTTAAATTTGCATTTTGTTATACTTATCTGGGTGAGCAAACATTAATTTTCATAGCAAAAGGCAAAGCTTTACAAAGCATAATGCTGTGAACAATGTACTTTCATGGTATTAGAATCATCTTGCCATTAAAATGTTTTATTTTCACATCATTAGGATGATGATCATTTTTCTCATTGCTACATGTTTTATTTTAAATTATGGTGATACTGCATCGCTCCCCCCCCCCAGGGGCAATCGCACACTCCCTCAACTGTTTTGGAGCACTACCTAAGAACAAGAGCCCCCCAAAATGAGTTTAAAAACCCCATACAAGAGAACCCCCCCCCCCCCCCAAAAAAAAGAAAATTGCCCTTTAAAAAAAGAAAAAAAATCTTTTACTGAAATTGATTTGCTATATGAATAACTACTTGTAAGTTGGTTATTCGCTCGACATGTTTTCTTGTCCCTTGAGGTGTCAAATATTAAGGTTTCACCGTAGTTGTGTTTTTTTTTTTATTGAGTGAAATTTCCCTTTTTAATAAGTGTAAATTGTGATGCTAAAGCAATAATTCCTTATCAAATCAGAAAAAAAAAATGCAAAGATAGTTCTTTCACCTTAAGGGAAATCTTTGATATTTTGCCCTCTGTGTTTTAAGACTTTTTTTTTGAATTCTTTCAGCTTTGTGTGGGAGTGAAAATCTTTAATTTTTTCTACTTCATGTTGAAAACTTCCGACTGCAAGCTGAGTGAACTGACTTCAATTTGTTGATTTCATTAAAGTTTACCCACAGAATAGTTGAGTTTATTGAATCAGAATGGCTGTACCCATAGTAAGATAAAAATGTAATGTATCTGTGTTCTACGCACAAAACTCAAAAGCATCTGCAAGTATGGGAAACTCTGCACAGTGAATAGGCAACATTTTTATCAATGCATTGCCTTTTGCTTTCCATCATGTATCCAGCAAAAGGTTAACTTTTTTTATTAATTTAGTTACACATTTTGAAGATAGTCAATGTTTCATATTGACATTAATTAACAATTTTCATGTAATGCGAATGCTTACAGCAAATCTGTGTGGTGCATGTGAGTCTGTATTATTATTTACCTTACCTATAGGCCATACTTTATTTTCTCTAAAGATTTAATGAAATACTGTGGTGCGTAGAAAATGCCTTAAAAGAAAAAAAACTCTACATGAATACAGCTGGATCTTGAGAAAGTGTTAAAACAAAAATGTGTCTTAATTTTGGAAACCTATATGTTAAATAGTTCCCAATTGAAACTAATGCTTTTGAAAACTGAAAAATTATATTTTTAAACATAAGGGGTGGGGGCACGTATATGTACAAATTTATATACTGTGTTGTAATGCATTACTTTTTATGTATGTTAGATATCGTTGCCTCAGAGCAACACTAGGGTATCTTAGTGTTATTCCCGGGATTAGATGTCTTATGTTGCTCTGAGGCGACGATATATTAAAACCAAGTTTTATGTGCTTTTTTTCTTTTTAGGTAACTCTGGAGTCACATTTCATGAATGACTTGGGTTTAGACAGCTTAGATCATGTGGAATTAATTATGAATATTGAAGATGATTTCAATTTTGAAATTTCTGATGCAGATGCAGAGAAGCTTTTAAGGCCCAAAGATATTGTAGAATACATAGTCAATAAGGAACAATCAAATGTAAAACAATAGTTACCCGAGGTAATATATTTTCATGCATATTTTACAAATCTGATTTTTCTTCTTGTCATCATTATTGTCATTTTACCTTTTTTATGTTTGATAAAGTTATAATTTTTGAAAGTAGAAAGTAGTTGATGTTAAGTAGAATATTAATACACTAACATATCAAGTGATATCATAATCATTTTTTCCTCATTTTGATTCAATTGTTTCACATGGATCTCTGCATTAAAATGAATAAAAGCTGATATACAGTTAAGCACCGTTAATACGTTTGTCTTTTGCAGGGTTTGCTGATATTTATCAGACGATATATATCACGATACATATCCAATATTTATTTTGGAAATGTTTTGATATTTTTGATATTTATTTTTTCAACAACATTTTCAGTGTAAAAATTATATTAATCATACTAATATTGTTCATTTATTATTTAAAAAAAAAAACAGTTATGTACTATATTTTTATGATATCTTAATACATCATTAATGTAGCAAAGTAATATAATATTCCTTTTTCATTTTATATTCATAAAAATATTAGTTTTGTAACAGTTCACATTAAAAGTGCCTAATTAAATATTAAACTTGGGTCAGAAAAAAAAGAATGTCTGTGCTCAGACTAATGCATACTTTTTTATTTCTGAATCATATAAGTGTAAAAGTAGCTCACAGAAGAAAAACGAGTGAAAAGACTAATGCTAAATTAACTTTATTAAAATTGATAAAAATGTAAAATGAAATATTAGATATAAATAATGAAAGAAACATTAATTTTAAGTCTACATATTGTAGTTATAATTTAAGAAATTAAAGAGTGATTTGAGGATAAAGTTACTATTTTGAAGATGTGCTGGTTAAAAATATCGGATATTTTCGAAACTAATATGATATTTTTGAACCCTGGTCTTTTGTACTTTTTTATCATGTACAGTCAATTTGCAATAACTCGAATCTAACAGGACCAGTGAAAAACTTCGACTTATCGGAAGTTCGACTTACCAATAGTTTCAGTTTTCGACATATTAAAAGGAAAACCACTTCAATAAAACAAAACAAGCTTACTCATTTCCACACATGTAACTCCTTTATCCCACATTGGCTCAACAGCTGCTGTTCTTGCTTTAGAGGTCTAGTGGACAGGAATTGCAAGTGAAGGTGAATTAATTTCTCTCTTATACTGCCTTCTTTCTGTTTTTTTTTTCGTTCTTTAGAAATAAATTTCGAGTCATCTTTGAAAAAACTTCGAGTTAAAGGAAGTTAACTTTGAGATATTGAGAATAATTAGCATGGGATTAAAGACAAAGGGGTCGGGACTTGATAAAAAACTGCGAGTTATAGTAACATTCGAGTTATCACGAATTGACTGTATACGTTTTTAAATTGGTCCCTGCCGGGTCCAACACATATTAATGTGTACCTATTATACGTTTTTTTCATTTATGCTCTTTTTCATACAGTCCCTTGATTGAAAAACCTATATAAACTTGCGTTTTGGGAATCGCTGAATTCAGCTTATACTTTTCAAAATAAATGTAGTTCAGTTCTAAATATGAAAATTTTCTGAACAAACTTTCAAAATAGAAATGATTCACATTGCTTTTCCATTCCTAAGCTTAAAATTAATGTTTCTTGCTGAACACTGATTGTAATTTTTGAGCTTAGTGCTGTCAGGATAGTTGAAATTATATTTCTGTACTTCAGAGCTGGACTAGCGTAAGTCCGAAAATTACGATTTTCCGTTTATTAATTGATTGTGTGTAGAATCTTATTTTGCATCAAACCATATATTTAATAATTTACATTACCAGTGTACCATAACAAAGTGCACAAGTCCAATCCATTGTTTTTTCCCTCTTCTATTAAGTAGCGATTATGCGATTTACGACAGTCTGGCTCTGAGGTACAGATTTGTCACTGCTAAAAGTCATTGGTATAACCAATCCAGAGCACCATGAGCTTAACTTTTTGGTAAGGGGTTAGTTCTCAATTTACTGAATGAATCTTATAATTTTACGCAATGTACATATAAATATGCAGACTAGAATAAAATCCTTTATAAATACAACTATGCACATATACTTACATCTGATAGGAGATATTAGCATCATTAAAAGTAAAATTATTTAAAAATGTATTGCAATACTGTGGCCAAATTTGCAGCATTAGGAAATTTTTGGAAAGTCACAGTGACCTTCCATCAGGGAATTCTTCCCCATTATTAAAATGGGGCCGAAACAGTGTGCTTAGTGTTTATGGAGAAAAACACTAATTTTAAGATAGGGAAAAGAAAATTCCAAGGCTTAAATGTTCAAACTTATGAGAATTCAACTTAGGGATATAAGTTGATGATCCAACTGTGTAACTTAAATTACTTCTTGGGGGGAGGGGGACAGCATATCAACACATTGTCTATATATATATATATATATATATATATATATATATATATATATATATATATATATATAATACATGTTTTTAAACTCCTTTATCAATATCTTCAAAAAATATTGTAATAAAAATAGCAAATTGCAAACATGTTATAAAATTGTAATTAGAAATGCACCGTATACAAGGTTCAACAATATATATATCAGTCAATATATCACGATATATATCCCATATTTATTTCGAAAATATCATGATGTTTTAATATTTTTGATACTTATTTTTTCATTAACTTTATTAAAATTGATAAAAATCTAAAATCAAATATTGGACATAAATAATGAAAAACCTTTATTTGAAGTCTACGTATTGTAATGATAATATAAGAAAAGAGTGGCTTGAAGATGCATTTACTATTTTGTTTTTACTGTTTAACAATATTAGATATGTATCAAAATATCGGGTATTTTCAATATTTTGGAAAATATCATATTTTCAAACCCTGACCATTTATATATATTAGGGTTACCCAAATGAAAAGTGGACAGGTTTAATAAAAATAATACTTTTAATGCAAATCAAAATAAATCGTCATGGGTGTTGAAGCACAGGTCCCAGCATTGCAGCAGCAGATCGATGCCTTCTCTATAAAGATCGAGGCTGATTCCTGAGAAGAAGTCCTGCACGGCATCCTTCACTTCATCGTCTAAATGGAAATGTTCCCCTGTAATGCTCGCTTAAGTGGCCCAAAGATGTGGAAGTCACAGGTTGAGAAGTTCGGACTATACGGGGGTGCTCCAAAACTTCCCAACGGAAAATTTGTTTAGGGTCGTCTGGGTTTCCTGGGATGATCTTTGTTGATGATAGTGTGAGCCGTTCCTTTACTCAGGTTGAATTTGTCACTGATTTCACGGGTCCTGTAATGTTTCGATTAGCTCATATCGTTTCATTAATGAAGGCAATGGAATCATTGGTGATCATAATGTTTGCTTGGCCCAGTCTTGGCAGATCCGATGTCGTTTGCCACTCTTAACCATAACCGTATTACCGCGCTTTTCAATCTGGACGCATCAATGGATAGCCCGACTTTCCTTTTGTACAATTACCTCTACTGCAAACAGGTTTAACTGCTGAACGGCATTTGAGATGCATACCTCATACCACCCTTTATATACAGTTGACTCTCTGTTTAACAACTTTCAAGGGACCACAAAAAATCGTCCTTCAGTAGAAAGCGTCCTTAAATAGAATGCTTTTAAAACTATAGTGGACCATCTGTGCCGTGAAAAGCCGTTGTTAAATAGAGCATCGTTAAACAGAGAGCCAACTGTACTTGTGCAGTGACGCTCTAATTGAATCATTCATTCTGATGTTATTGCACTTGTCCACTTTTCATTTGGGCAATATATAGTAACTATCTGGTATCTGGTCAGTTTTTTAACTCGCTTGTTTCTAATTAAAAGTTAAATAATAGTTTATTAATCTATGCTTTAAGTTGTTTAATTTATAAATCAGTAGTCGAATAAATCCTTGGCTATTCCGCTGAGAGAGAGAGGATCAGTAACATTCTGAATGGGAAAAATAATAAATAAATTTATGAACTAAACACAAATGTGTAAGTCCCTTTAATTACCTTGTCTTGTGTTATAATTACTGCAACATCTATAGTTTTCCATTCATTATTACTGCATGGTGAAATTATGTATAGAGTTAAGTAATGAATTGGTTCCAAATATTTAAAAATACATAGTACATCCTTATTAGAAGTAATTTAGTACATTCTTTTCTGTACTTTAATTTAGATTAAATGGCTTTAAGGAATACTAGAAAACATTTTTTAATGAAAACTGAACTTGAATAATGTTTTTGAAACAAAGCTACTTTTTTATCCTCCGTTAACCCTTTCACAAAATTACTTCTGGATTTCCCCCCTAATTTAAGTTATTCATTTGCAGTTTTTTAAAACTTGTACATTTACATTTTTGAATTTAATTTTAAGTTCATTATTTAAGTCCAAATTCATTATATGTTTTTTTTTTCTTAAGTTGGAACAGCAGTGCCTGGTTTTAAGCTTTTCTTTTTGAGCTTACATGTTTAAAAACTTTTATTTCGGTCATTCCATGTGAAATCAACCTAGAGAGAGTTAGAAATTATTCTCAACTTGACCATCTCAAAATTTAATGAATTCAATATTTTTATGAAACTACACACATAAGTTTATCACAGCAAAACAAATGTTTAAAAAATAATACACATTTAAATTTGTAATAGATTTTATTTAGGATGATTCCTAACTTCATAAATATATTTTTTTTTAAATAAATTTTTTTTGTGTGAAGTTTTTGGGAGCATTTGCTCACTAGTTTTTTAGTTATTCTATATGTTTACAAAGTTGTAAAGTGTTCATATTATTTTGTCCAACCCCTGTATTTAAGTTACAAATATTATTGATATTGTGACATTTAAAATGTATTCAGTATTTTTGTTAGTTTCAGAAGTTTAGAAAAATTAAGTTGAAATCGATTTTGTATATGAGTATCTATCAATATGATGTTTACTTTTTTTTCTCTCTTTTAGGATGCCTCAATTTGTGATACTAAATTTCAAAATTTCATCAGCTTATTCATTTTGCCATAAATGCATTTATGAAATTGATTGTTCTGGAATCAACAAGACTGCTGTATTTTCACGAGAAGACTAAATTGCCCATTGTTCTAATTCATTTTAGTTTCCTTTGTGAAATTATTTCTGTAGATATATAATGTTGAATGAAAATAAATGAATTGTAGTTTTTGCTTAATATTTTATATCTTAAAATAACCCATATTATCTAGTCCAGGTGGGGAAAAGTTGCCTCTGATTCACAATTCTTTACTTTTTACTAATTTTGTCTTCTGTTTTTCCTAGGTTCTCTCCCACTTTTCTTCAATTTTCGCTTCTTGGAAAATACAACTATGACTTGTACTACTGGTCATTTAATAACTGGACTACAAGAGAACAACTTGGGGGAGGGGGGGGGCTTTAGAAAAGTAGTTCTTATTGGCAATTTGAAATTATATATGCTGTACTGTTTATGTCAGGGCTGTGGAGTCTAAGGAAAAATGAGACTCCGATTCTGGGAATTTTAGTCTTCCACTCCGTTTCCTTTACCCCAAAATCAGTTCAACTTCGCAAGTACGGGGAGAGTTGCAGACTTTGAAACACAATGACGGACTCTTGAAATTTCAAACCTTCGACTCCTAACTCCGACTGCTTTACCTCAAAATCAGTCCAACTCTGGCTCCAGGGTCCTGGTATACGTAACTGCCAACTCTCCCAATTTCTTTAGGAGGCTGCCAAATTTTGATGTATCTCCTGAATCTTCATGAAAACGACAAGATTCCCTAAAAAGGGATTTTACAGGAATTGGAATTTTGTAAAAAAATATCTGGGGTTTTGTAAAAAAAATCCCCCGTGCAGGGCTCCCAAATGGTCCGCTTTTCCCCGCCAAAGTCCGTTTTTTAGAATTAAGTCCGCTTTAGACCGCTTTTTAACATTTTGGTCCGATTAGTTCGCTTTTATACTGTTTTTACTTAAAAATCAGATTTTAAAAATTTTCCATTACGTTAGAAAATACTGTACACCCAAACACGCGTCCGCGGCGCCTTAACCTGACTTTCCCGTTTTTATTTTGCTTCAGATTGACTTCATAACTCCTCCTTAAACCGCTGCAAGATGGAAATCCATAAAAAAGATTTGGAGGAGGAGTTAGACGTCGAATCGCGGAGCAGGGTGCTACCGATATTTCTCGAAATTTCAGCCTTACGTTTGCAATAACGAATGAACTTTCGGATCTCGATAACTGGATTAATCCTTTATCTCAAAGTTTTCATTGGATCCCAAGCTCTTGAGACTGTTGTGGAAACTTCCCATAACTTGGAACGTTTTAGCCGGTCCCTTGGGACTTAGAGTTATCGCGCGTTGACTGTAATAGTAACGCTATTATGAACCACCCCTTTTTTTGCAAATGAATTCGGAAGTAATCTCGTGGCTCATGCGCCATTTTTTTTTTTTTACAGGCGCATATGTTCGTAAATTTTACGCCCTTGAAAAGTTCCTGAAAAAAAAGAGTTCATTTTCCAAGTGCTTGAAAGCCTTGAAAAAGTATAAAAAGTTTCTTTATTGCTTGAATTCTTTCAAAAACCATTACAAGCAGTCTAAAGCATACTTTAGATTGCTTGTAATTCTTTTAAAAATATTTCATCAGTGCAATTTTTTGAACATATGTTCGATATGCAGTATCGCGAAAAATTGCTTTCGTGTTTAAAGTTTCAATCCTTTTGCATCTTGTAAATATTTTAATGTTTTTTACAATCGGGAAGTTATTTTGACATGCCCTACCTTAGATTAGCTGATTTTTCGTTTAATTTTAATAACTAAGGAAGGAATTAGTTTGGAAACCATGACAACTTTGAACTTACTCGGACCTCGCGGAAAACTGCTTCTCGCATTTGAAATTTCAATCCTTTTGCATCTTGTAAATATTTTGATGTTTATGACAGTAGGAAGTTATTTTGACATATACCACTTTAGATTAGCTTATTTTTTCGTTTAATTTCAATAATTAACGAAGTAATTATTCTGGAAACCATGGCAACATTGAACTTACTCGGACTTCGCGGAAAATGAGTTTTAGTTCTGAAATTTCAATCTTTTTGCATCATGAAAATATTAAAATATTTTGCCCAATCGAATGTTATTTTCCCAAATGCTACCTTAGATTAGCATGTTTTATGCTTGATTAGTAGAAAATAAATAAATTTATTTTATGGGAAATATGCCAAAATTGAACTTGTTTCGTGAAAATTTGCTTATCTGAGCTGTCAATCGTTTTGCATCTAATAAATACTTTTATATTTTTTGCAATTTGAAGTTGTTTTGACATGCTACTTTAGATTAACTCGTTTTAATTTTTATTTAAATAACTAAAAAAATTAATAATTTTTTATTTTTAATTCAAATTTCTAGTTTTGCAAACTTAATTTTAATTATTATTAGCTTATTTTCGGTTATTACTGGTTTTTTACTTAATGTTTTAACATTTTAACTTAATGTTTGTATTTGAAACAAAGTTGAATTGTAAAATTTTATAAAGTTGAATTTATGGACATCATTTCATTGTCATCATGCCTTAGTCCCCCCCATAAAAGTTCAAAGCACTCATGGCCTTGCAATCATGGATTTTTTTTTTTTTTTTAAATCTAAAAGCTTTGATTCTTGAAAATATACTTTGAATATGAAAATTGCAAAACTAAGCCTCATGTGATCTGCTTCTCTTTGTAATTAAGCTTTTCAGACTTTTCAGGAAAGTTTAATACAGTAGATCTTTTATCAAAGTGCTTCTGGTAGAAAAAGCAGTTTGTTTTCCTACACTTTTTATATTACTTTCTGTTATTTATATGTTAGAATTAAATGAAATTTGCATGTAGTACTTATAGGGCGAATTAAAGGTAGTACCTTGAAAAATATTTTTTTACGCTTGAAAAGTCTTAATTTTTTTCTCCGTAAAGGATATGAACCCTGTGATAAGAGATTAAATTTAAAACTCAAATATAAAATAATTTTATCATAAACTCAGTTGTAGCTTTGTTGAAAATAAAAACAATATTTTTTTAGGTTTCAGTGTGAGTCATGGGGAAGTGGAAATTTCTCAGCAAATAGTTAGATGAAACTGATGACGATGGGAACAAAATTAGAGACTGGAGAAAACAACAAGAAAGTAACGTTTTTTCATTTGGTGTATGATAACGCTATAAAGAAGCATTACTAGAAAAACAAAAATAATTTTAAACTAAATAAAGATGAAGCGCAGCTTCATCTATCCTTCAGTGAGACTACCAGCGTCCCTGGTTCAAGTCAAAATGTATCATTTTGCCTATTTAGTTCTAAAGAGGTTGCCTTAAGTGCTGAACTAAGTGCCCCCCCCCCCGATCCAAATATTTGTAAATAATATTATTCAATGGATAAAAAGATCAGTTTCACAGGTGATAAAGGAATTGTATCACTATTATAGTTTATTAACGAATTATCTTCACGAATTTAGCCCCAGCTGGCAACTAATTTGCCTTTTGGTGCTTCTCTTGGTTTAACTTTGAATGGTCCTCCCAAAGTCCTCTTTTTGATCCTAACTGGTCCTCTTTAGTACCCTTTTTGATTGAAAATGGTCCTCTTTTACCCTTTTCTGAAGCTAAAATGTGTTGGGAGCCTTGCCCGTGGTTGTTTTACTAAGAGTAAAATAACCATGATTGCAAAAACAAAACAGCTCAAAAGTTTTTATCTTAACATAAATAACAATTTTAAATTATGATAGCAAGAAATTTACACATGTAAATTATTGCGATTTTCAGATTTCAATGTAAACAGGGTTGCCAACCTTGAAGAAACAATTTGAGGAGCATCTGGGGTGATTTTGAGGAGCATTTTGAAGTTTTGCGGAGCAATACACTACTACCAACTATGAACTACTGTAGAGTCTTGAAAGGGCGAGGTTCTGCTTAATTCGAGGTGATTTATTTATACTTCAATTTGGATTTTTAGTGCCTAAAAAAGTTTTACACAGGGTTGCCAACTGCTCTGTAAAAATAGCGAAACTCCGCAGCTCCGCAAAGAAGTAATTTTGCTCTGCATTTCCCGTTTGTTCTTAATTCAGACCTGGCTCACATAAGATTTTAATAAAATAAAATTTATTTTTATCATATTTTGCTAGTTTATGCATGTAAATATGAAAATTAAACCCTTATACTCAAGCATGACATATTGTTTAAAGTGCATGGCATAGTGTTTAAAGTGGTTAAAGTGTTACTAATTTAAAAATAATTATTCTTTTGCTAGTACTTAAAACGATTATCAAAGCTCAAATACTTTTAGATAATAGGTTTAATTTTTTTATTGATTTTTATACAAAATACCGAATTGCTCCGCAAAATTCCAGATGCTCCTCAAATTGTTTCTTCAAGTTTGGCAACCCTGTTTACATTAAAATCTGGAAATCGAAATATTTTGCATGTGTAAAATTTATTTAACTAAATTTATTAAAGTAATAAAAATAGTTTTGAGAGGTCAGTATCAACAACATTTGCCAAATGGCATGAAATATTCGTTAACTACAAGTGGATCATACATTAAAGACCAACTTGGTATATTAAACAACTTGAAATTAAAATAAATTTTTCCAGAGTAAAGAATGTGTAATACTCTTCTGGAATATCAGAGGGCAATTTTTAAATTGTTTTTGTAAAGAAAGGGTACAGCTTGCCGCCATACGCACATATGTAGATACAGACATCAGGACAAAACTCGTAAAAATGGACTCGGGAAGGGGGGAGGGGGAGTTTTAAAATGAATTTTTTGGCTGTCTACAAATTTACACATCAATAAATGCAAGTCGAAATTTGTTTAAGGGTAATCAGAATTTAAATTCGTGTTGAAATAAAAGTGGTAAATTTTTCGTTACTTTCTCTTTTCTTTTTTGGACAAATAAGAAAAGATGGAAAAAAAATTAACTCAGTATCGGGGGGGGGGGGGGAGACCCGGGCCGTGCTGACCGCACTCGAATTGCGCCACTGATTGACTGTGAGAAGGGAACGATATTTTATTTTAATTACATTCGTTGTTAAAAATTCAGATTAGTACTGGAAGGTCGCACTAGGAGCCTTAGTTAGAACCAAAGAACGACGTTAGATGTGCAAAAATTTAATATTAAGTCCTCCCACAAACCTGGGGGGCATTTCCCTCCCCCTCCATAATCCGCCTTTTCCTTCATCTCTTGATTTTTAAAAATCTTATGGGCGATGCTCGAAAAAATGTCCCGTACGTAACGCTTTTTTATTTTTTCCAGCAGTTCTTGTTGTTTTTTCCAGCTAACCAAAGCGTTCAAAAAATAATGCTGTTGGGGAATAATACATTGCTTTAATATACTACTAACTGCGTCGCCCGACTTTGCGCGAATTAAATAGTTACAGTGGCTCCCAAAAGTGTTCGTACACTTTGAAATTTTTTAGTATAACCAAAATAACGCGAAAATGAATTCGAATATGAAGTGCATTTTTTTTCACATTATTCCTATGTCATTTTAAATACAACCCAGTAGTTTTTTCAAAATATTGACGGTTTTTTTTTGGAAATGGGTCAAAAAACGAATAGACAGTGAAATAACGCGTCACAAAAGTCATCGTACACTCATATATTTTCGAATAAATTCATTATTAAAATCATCATATGTCGTTTTTTTATTATTTTTGCATTGTGTTGACCCTTAAAAGTAATTGGGTTTAATTTTTTGTTTATTTGTTCCTTCATATTGTGCTTATTACTTTAAAATGGCTGATATTCGTACATTCAACACCATTCGAAATTTGAATTTTTTCCTCATAGTAGCGGTAAATTGGTTTGAAATGTCTCTAAATTAGTTAATTTATTTCATTCTATAGTAAAGTGCTTGATAAAATGCTTTAAAGAAAAGACTCGGACCGAAAACAAGGTAAGAAAAGGTCAACCGGCAAAGAAGACAAAGCGTGATTGGAGATTTAAAGTTAAAAAAATTATGAAAAATACACATTTGAGTGCTGTAAAAGTTTTTGCAGAGTGAAATGAAACATTTTACATTTAATTTTCACCTAAAGTTGTTCGCCAAGTTCTCTGAATAGCTGAATTAAAAGGGACCTCTTGCCGCAGAAATTTTCTTGGTCTTGCGAAAAACAGAAAGCTTTCGCTTTTCGTCACAAAATCAATGATAAATAAGCTCAAAACGTTTTGGAATTAAATCCTACTTGCAGATAAAAATGAATTCTACTTTTTTGGTTAAATGGTTTTAGAATTGTAAATAGAAGAAAAAATTAGGAACTTAATCTTAAGAACTTAGTTGGATCAGTTAATAAGAATGATAAAAGGTGTTCTTGAGTGAGGGTGCATATCAGCATCAGGACTTGGTAGTTTGGAATTTTTTGATTAAATAATGAATCATGCTGTTCATTTAAATATTTTAAAAACCAATTTAAAACTCTTAGCCAAAAATTTGGTTATCGGAAACAACTTGCTTTTTATCAAGATAACGGTAAGAACCACACGGTTTTCAACGTTTGCGTCCAGTGCCTTGAAAATTGTCGTAAAGTTTAGAAAATACCCTTTCAATCTCCAGATTTGAACTGAATGTAACATATTTAGAGATAGCTAGAGGCTAGATTACGAAAATACGGCTTTGAAACGAAAATATAGCTAGAAACAGTAAGACTCGAAGTGTGGTAGAACACTTACTCAGAAATTACGCAAAAAAGAAAGAAAAAAAGAATGAGATCTATTCCCAGACGTTTAAAAGGTGTTGCTGATACTGCATGATATTCTACTAAATAATAACTTAATAAAAAGTTTGATTATTCAATAATGTATAAACATTTTTTAAAGTGTACGAAGACTTTTGTGTAATAAAATTTCCTGTACTTTTTGGTTTTTGATTAAAAAAAAAAAGTCTTAGTATTGTTTTTTTTAAAGATTTCGTTATGTTTTGGTAAAAATTGATCATAGATCTTATAATAAAATATATCTTCCGAAATATTAATTCTAACCAATGGATAGGGTCCTGTTTCATTGAAAGTCGTAGGTGTACAAACACTTTTGGGAGCCACTGTATGTCAAGTGATGCGGGTTCAACACTCAGGCTTGAAACGAAAAAAAAAAAAAAATCAGCAACATTTTGCGGCAGATTGCGGAAAAATAACCCAAAAGGAAACATTTTAAATCCTCCGATTACAGAAAAAGCCTTAACTCAGAATATTAGTTGTTCATATTCGAGAAAAAAAATGGCAACACAGATTTTTTTTTCTCAATGATTTTCTTCACCATTACAAATTTTAATAAAAGCATTGTTACGGAAATATGAGATGAAGCACTAAATAATAATTTGAATGGAGGAAAGCCTTCGAAAAATAGGGATTTTATGTAGAAATCTAAGTCATAATTGAATGCCTCACTTGCCAAATCGATTAACTACATAAAAAAAAAAAGTCGAGAAAAATGATGAAGAAGGTAGTGTTATCTATAGGAGTGAATAGGCCCTTGTGTAACATTTTCTGCCATCACGTGGTCAGAAATGTACTGAACCAAAACTTTTAACATAAATTCACATGCTAAGCATTGATAAAGCACTATTAAAGCAGAAATGAGGATTTTTTTTAAAAAGGTTAATCGATTCGGCAACTGAGGTATCCAATTAATAATATATATATATATATATATATATATATATATATATATATATATATATACATATATATATATATATATATATATATATATATATATATATATATATATATATATATATATATACATATATATATATATATATATATATATATATATAGTTTTTAATTGATATCTCCGCTAATTATTCTCGGAGGATTATGTTAAATAACCAAGCATAAAGACGGGAAAATTAGGAATCTATTTATACCTGGCTCGAAGGTCAGTTTATTGGCGTTCCAGAGAAGTAACTTGGACATACATACATAGTTACATACATAGGTACACATAGGCTCAGTTTTAACTACATAAGATCAAAGCATAACAGTTAATCCCATATTTAATTAATAGTTATACTTAAACAAAATAAAAAACTTAGCGTTACGCACGGGACATTTTTTTGAGAATCGTCCTTTTTTCTCTTGTAAATGCAGCGCTTTAACACTCCGTCGGGCGCAACTGATCTATTAGGCACACCTCGAATTCTTTAGTTAGCCACGCCTCCTCAATAGCTCATGGAAAAATGAATATTCATTTTCTCAAACTTATGTTACATTCGAAAATCATGAAAAACTGTTTTATTTCTCTTCTTTGGTGTTTGTAGTTGACAATTTTTTCGTAAGAAAATGTAAACATGCGTAGAAAAGATCAGTAGATTCAAAGTGTGCTTCTCAGGCTCAATGCGCCCGATCGTGTTCTACAACATATTGCGCCCGACGGAGTGTTAATAAATAAATAACACGGATTATACACTTTTTTCCAGAGGTTCCTAAAGTGGGTGCCACTGAGAAGGGCGGGGGGGGGGGGGGGGTGCCACGAAGTGTCCCCGGCAGGGCCCGATCAAGCCAAACTGGTGCCCAGGTCCTCAGTAGAATTTGGTGCCCCCCCCCCCCATGAGAAAATCCGCACAATTTTAAAGTCAATGTTTCATACTAGAAGCCAAATATACTAGAAACTACATTTTAAAGGAACATTACTACATTTAAAAGGAAACCTGGGATTTGAATACCAAACACTTGATAGTCACCAAACTAATCACAGTTAAAATTGCCTCTTAAGGCGAAAAAGACTTAAAAAACAATTTAAAACTGCAAAAACAAAAAAAACAAAAAAATCTTACTAATTCTGACATTAAGCTTTAAAAAGGTTTCTGGCTTTAACAGAGGCAAATGTGTCGATGAAATAATCGAAATCTATGTTTGATGTCACAGAATTTTCAATGGTCATTAAGGAAAACTCCTGTAAATTATCCTGAGAAACGCAGCTTCTCAAATGATTTTTGATTCTTTTCAAAAATGAAAAGGAACGTTCACTGGAACAGCTGCTGATAGGCAAGGTAAGAAGAAGCTGCAGGGGTGAATCCACATTCAAAAATGTATGTGTAATGTTTAGTCATCTTATCCGTTTAAACCATTCTAGCAGAAGGGTTACCTTCGTTTAAATTTGAAAGTGTGTTAATTCTTCTGGAAAATGTTCATCTATGTCATCCGAGTAATTTTTTTGAAATTCCAGAGCTAAGGGACAACGACTTCTTTACGCAATTTTTTTTTAACTTTGTGAGTTTTTGAGGCGATTTTTAAAAAATTTTGAGTCCCCTCTCCCTTAAAATTGAGAAAAAGTAAAATGAGAATTTAGGCTAGGCTATTTTGGTGCCCCTAAATTTGTGGTGCCCAGGTCCGCGGACCCGCCGGACCGTGCGTTAATCAGGCCCTGGTCCCCGGCATCAATATAAATCTTCTTAGTTCTTACTAATAATAAAGCTGAAAGTCTCTATGTCCTGATCTCTCTCTGTCTGTCAGGATCTCTGTGACGCGCATAACGCCTAGACCGTTCGGCCGATTTTCATGAAATTTGGCACAGAATTAGTTGATAGCATGGGGTTGTGCACCTCGAAGCGATTTTTCAAAAATTCGATTTTGTTCTTTTTCTATTTCAATTTTAAGAACATTTTCTCGAGCAAAATTATCATAAGATGGACGAGTAAATTACCAAGTTATCGTAACGTGGAGCCGTAACATGGGTCAGCCAATTGGCGAGAGATGCACCATACATTATTTGTAAATATACAGGCGCGAACCAAAAGACCTTTTAAGTTTCTACTACGGGCAAAGCTGTGCGGGTACCACTAGTTAATACATAAAAAAGATGGACTACGGTGTCGAGTGAAAGTTCAAAGGGTGACACGAGTCACAAAGTTTGTGAACTCCTGCACAAAACAGTATTCAACGCCTATCTAAAGAAAAAACGCCATTGCTGGGTTTGAGGTACCTTTCCAAAATTTAATATTCTAGTCAAGTCAGGAATTTATCGTGATTCGAAACAATCTGGTGAAAAGGAGTTAAAGGCACAAAGTGAATAATAATTTCGTAATCGATACGAAACGTGGAGCCGAAGAATTCTTTTCTTCAGCCAAAAAAAAAAAAAAAAAGCCTCACAACACTATAGCATAACAAAGACTAAATTATCATAAAAATGCATACTACTACAAGACATAAATTTCCCAAAAGTTTCCATGCAAAATTATTTGTGCGTCATTTATCTACGAAACACGAGGAATTTCAACAAAAAAATGCTTTATGGCTGCCAATGACGCATTTTGGGGCGTCTATTTGTTAAACGGAAATGTGTGTGTGGAGGGGGGGGGGGGTGCATCTTATACATCTGTATTATTGGTGTACATGTTAGTTTGAAACTCTTAATATCGTGGAATGTGTTTTCAAAAATGGAATTAGAATTAAACTTTATTTTAACAGGATTGTTGTTTGTATAGTGTAGTTTTATTTTATTACTTGAAAATTGAAAAATTTTCCTTGTTAGTTTTTTTTTGAAAATAAACTAAATTTGACGATCGCTCGTCTTGTGAATTTTCTGAAGAGAAGTGTGAGAGTAAAAACAGCGGTTAAAAGCTGCCCGTTGTGTATAAGAAAATACAATAGACCTTCATTTTAAGTAGGGTTTATTTTACGCTGGTGATGGCGTCTATACACAAGCACACAACACACACACATGCCTAAACACACACACACATGTGTCTACCTACAGACACATGCCTAAACATACACACACAGTCGTGAATCTTGATTGCAAAAAACATTCAAGGCGTAAAAAATTCAAATTTTTTCAAAAATGTATATTATTTTATTTGCGTCCTCGAACGCGTGCGTCTTCGTTTTTTTTTCTTTTTTTTACGCCCTCTACCTGTGCATCTTCGTATATATTTTTTTTCCGCCTTTCGTCTTACTATGTCAACTCTAGTGATAAATAATCCGCATAAATGTTAGTATCCAGTAGTTCGTGCTCGTGACTCAACGAGAAAAAATTCCTGAGACAATTTTAAACTGAAGAGTAAAAAAAAAAAAACATTTTTGATCTCTTGATTTAGTGAGACAAAATTCGCCATCCCTAGTCGCCGTCTTTTTTGAATTTGATCTAGTGTTACAGAATTTGCCGCCCCTAGCAAAGTGCCGCCCGGGGCGAGTGCCCCCTTTGCCCCCCCCTACGCTACGCCAGTGTATACGCGGTTTAAGTTTTGGTGTTTTTTGAGCAATTACGATTGCTTATTGTTCTCACTTGACTTGATGTCCGGTTCCTTTTTCAGCTGGGACCTGCAGCACCACCGCCCGCCGGCGCTGCTCCTCTGTTCCTGAGCACTGTCAAACCCGGAATCCACTTCTGCTGGGTGGTGGCGTCCATGTCCTACACACGCATGTTCATACACACTCGCCTACGTTCGCGCGGCTTTACACACATACACACGCCTATGTGCACACACGTAAACCTACACACATACGCACACACACATTCAACTATACACACGTAACCACCCAGGAGGAGGGACATGCTTGGGG
Organism: Uloborus diversus; assembly: GCF_026930045.1. NCBI lineage: Eukaryota > Metazoa > Arthropoda > Arachnida > Araneae > Uloboridae > Uloborus > Uloborus diversus. Next base: position 204,673,131 of record NC_072732.1, on the reverse strand, counting down.
GGAGGGGGGGAGAGTCGTTTCTAGAAACAATTACTCTAAAGAGTAGAGTCTTGTCGCAACACGTGATTGCGAAAAACATAATTTGAATTCAAAGTTTCAGAATTCAAATTAGAGTTAATTGGGGGAAGTGAGTCACAGGTCTTTTTATTTATTTTATTTTCTTTTACGTGGATGAATTTTGATTTTACGCAGAAGTGGCACTGAAAACAGAGAAAGTTTTTCCATTTAAGCTCCTGAGATTGCAGATTTGCAATGGACTGCATTTTAGAGTGATAATAAACAAATTTCTGCTTCCTGGAGACATTTTTTGCAATGGGGTTGTTTCCTTCAGTCAAAAGTAGTACCTTTTGTCACTGAAATTGATAGAATAAGCAAAAAAAAAAAAAAAAAACATGGATCCAGAAAATACTTTTATTTACCCAACAGTTATTTTTTAATTATTTTTTTAAAAATGTCCGATTTTTCAAACAAGGTGAGTCTTGATGACGTCACAAATGATGCTCTTCGGCGCATCTTTCTATCACGTTTCCACGTTATGATAATCAAGAAGCGAATTAAAATTTCGCTCTACTTTTGCTATCAACCATGTCGTTGCCAATACACGTGAGCAAAGATGCGAATTAAATATTTTGTTCTGTGAAAATGGCATTTTATCATTTGTGATGTCATCGGCAGAAGCATAAAGAATGATAGCGCGCCGAATCGAGTAATTTTTTAAAAATATTAAACTTAAACAAATTATTTAAAAAATTTGTCAGATCCTATATTTTTAAGCATTGTCGCAAACAATACGTGTTTCGATATGTGATTTGCAACAAATAAGGGGCACCTCGCCCTGCTCGCTGCTGCTCACGAATCCTGAATCTGGTTAAAATGCACTTTAGTTATCTAAAAGATATAAGTTGCTTGTATAAATAAAAGTATTTATGTAGTTTTTTGAATATTTTTTAAACACTCAATAGTATTAGAAAGAATTCAATAATATTTAATTTTTTTTATTTCGCTTACTTTAGCCGCTCCCCTTAATAGCTGCAGAGAATTTTTTTTATATATTTTTTATCAATTTCGATTACATTGTTGTATTACAATATAATGGAGGAGAAAGTTGAATAAAGAATTTAAAGAAATGTACTTTTCTTTTTCATTTATCATCCCCGCTCCCCCTTCAAAAAAAAAAAAAAAAAAAAACTTTTTTAAGGCGACGAACTATAAAATTATAAATTCAGATTTCAGTGAAAAAACTAGTCTTCGTTTTAGGCCTTAAGAGCAGGAAGGTGGAGTCGGAATTGAAGAGTCGGAGTCGGAGTCGTTAAAAAACGCGCCGACTCTGACTCCGGTCTTCTTTTTTTTTCTTTAACTTTCAGACTCTCATTTGCTTTTTTTTTTTTAAAGTGACCAGCAATTAATTTGATTACATGTATTAAGGCCTACTAATATGAAAATCACTGTCATTGTGGCAACCAGCTGGTTTGATTGTTGATCAAACTTTCTGTAAGAGCTACCTAAGCCGTCTCCTAGTTTGCTTATTTTATAACTTAATTTAACTGATAGCAACTGTCAGCAAAGAGCAAACAGTTTTGTTGCCTAACATTTTCCAAGCAATCACTTTCAAATAAAAATAATAATATATTTTTACCTCGATCTCAGTTATAAAATAGTAAAAGGAATGTATGTATCGCTTGAACAAGTCGGGGGAACTTCTGAGGGAGCTTGATGAAATAAGTGTTGGCACGAAAGTGCTAATCCGAAAGATTCGATAAAATATAAATGTTTTTTTGAGCAATCACATTGCTTATTGTTCTCATTTGACTGTTTTGAATTCCTATGATTTTATTCCCCCCCTTCCTCTGCAGCACCACCGTCGACCGGCCTCACGATGCTACTCCTCTAGAGAAAACCGTCTCCAGGTTGCGTCCTAGAGACTGTTTTCGCCAGACCTTAACGCACACGCATACATACAAACACGCATGCCTACACACTGTGGCATACATACACACACACGCCTAGATACACACACGCACATACCTACATACGCACACACCTACATACGCACACACCTACATTCACACACACACACGCACACGCCTACACAAAGACACACATGCTCGTGATTGCGAAAAACATAATTTGAATTTAAAATGCCAAAAATTCAAATTAATAAATTTTTCTTTTTTAAAATCTAAAGTCTTTTTCTAAGACACATTGGTTATCACTAAAAGGTACAAAATAAAATCAGCGCATGGTTTATTGGTTACAACACTCAATAACTGTAGTTAACCCTAAAATTTTCATATTAAGGTTAACTCTAGTGCTGTCAATAAAATTAAAATTAAAAACTGAGCCAAGAAATGTAGGTACAGTAAAAGCTGTTCGTACAAAGCTGTATACAGTCGCATTTTGCGTAAAATTTGCTCCAGACGCACATGTGCTCGACCTCTCCCCGCAATATAGTGCAATATTTTCGTTGGAATTTTTATGATAAAATTTAAGATTTATTATTGGAGAAATTTTTCTGAATTAAAGTATTTCAATTTTTATAAACTTTGAAATTAAGTTAAGGTGTCAACTGTGGGGGTGGGGGCGCCCCCTTTCAAGAAAAGTTTTTTTTTAACTTAGTAAAAAGTTTGTTTTTTTTTTTCTCTCAAGTTACAGCTTTTAAAAATTGAAAGCACAGAATTTGATCATCATTTATTTGTTGAACAGTAAAGGGGAGCAAATTAATCCTTTCCATTTTTTAAAATGGAATTTTGAAGTAATCTCACTTTAGAAATCACAATGGGGTTGTTTCCTTCAGTCAAAAGTAGTACTTTTAGTCACTGAAATTGATAGAATAAGAAAAAAAAAAAAAAAAAAACCCGGACCCAAAAAATTCCATTATTTTCCCAACAGTTATTTTTTAATTATTTTTTTAAACTCTCCGATTTTTCAAACAAGGCGTGGTCTAGTTGACGTCACAAATGATGCTCTTTGCAACATCTTTGTATCACGTTTCCACGTTATGATAATCACGAAGCGAGTTAAATATTGCGCTATACGCTTGCTATCAACCATATCGTTGCCAATACACGTGAGTTACGATGCGAATTAAATATTTTGCACTGTGAATGGCAACACTGAATGGCATTTCATCATTTGTGATGTCATCGGCAAAAGCCGTAAGCAATGAAAGCGCTCCGATTTAAATATTTTTTAAAAAATATTAAACTTAAACAAATTATTTAAAAAATGGTCAGATCCTATGTTTTTAAAAATGCTCTTTCAGAAAAAAATACTTTTAAAATTTTGGAAACGACCCCATTCTAACTTTTACCCTGTTGAATCACAAAGAGGTTTAAGTTGATAATTCCCCAACTCTTCATATTTCTGAGAAAGTAAATCAAGAAGTTATGATTGCTAATTAAAAGAGGAAAAGAAGATAAAAATAGCAGAAAAGTTGACTGAAAAAAAAGAAAAGAATAATTAGATCGCCTGGTGATTAGTAACTTAAAACAACCTCTTCTAATAAGTAATTTTGATGCAAAATGAATACGATAGGCAGTAAAAAGAATTATTACAATTCCCAAGGAATGTAAGAGCATGAGAACATAAAAATTTAGTTATTTTGAAGCCTTGTTAGACACAGTAAAAAATATTTATCCTTTTCTCTTCCCGTTTTTTCATCCATTTTGCAATAAATGCAATAATATATCATTTAACTGTGTTTATTACGCAATAAGGAGCATTTCTTCAAATTTCAATGCAACAGTTAAAGTTATCAGCATTTCTGAAAGAACTAGTCAGCCGCGAGTCATTTGTGATGTCATCGGCAAGAAATGTAAACAATGAAAGCGCACCGATTTAAGTAATTTTTTAAAATTATTAAACTTAAACGAATTATTTAAAAAATTGTTAGATCCTATGTTTTTAAGCAAGTTCTTTCAGAAAAAAATACTTTTAAAATTCTGGAAACGACCCCATTATTGGATAATTTGATTTTCAAATTGAATTTTTATTGCTGTATGCGTCTTAGGTTTACAATAAAAAACAACTCGAAAATTTCATAAAAAGGAATTAATATTTCAATCTCTGTTTCGGGGTTTTCCCGCCTTCCCATGAGGGGGGATTTGAAAAATAAATAAATAAATAAATAAATAGGCCGGAGTCGGAGTCGGACGTTTCAAAATCCAGGAGTCGGAGTCGGGCAATTTTTCTCCCGACTCCGCAGCCCTGCTTAAAAGTGAAAAAGAAAAATATCGACCTTGTAAGGATTTTAATTATCATACAAACCCTGAATTCGGCATTTCTCGCACTTACGAAAGAGCTTTTGCTGCAGTTAAAGTCTTCAATTAAGGTCCAGATAACATGACAGAATATGCGGATATGAATTTCTTTAGTGTTAAGTTAACAAAGTTAATTTAAAAATCGGGAAAATAACGAGATTTTCGATTTCTTTTCGAGAAGAAAAAATTTCGGAAATTTTTATCCCCTGGCAAAGGGTGACCTAAATTTGAACCTCGTTTTTTTGTACAAAATTCAACTCAAGAGCGTAAAGTTCTAAAAACTCTCAACAAAGTAATTGTTTGATAAATGTCTGCTATGCATGTTGGGAAAATTTCGGTAGTGACCCAAAGTTGGGCATGCTCCGAAATCCAAAATTGGTGTTGGCCCCGTTGTTGCCCTATGCAGTAAAAAATATATAAATAAAAGTTAGGTTTTCCCTCCCTTCTTTTCCAAAAAACATTGTCCATGGCCATACATCGGCATTTAGATGCTTTTCAAGACCGATGGGCCGATGTCTCCATGTTACCGATAACGATGTTACCGATAACGATGTCTCCATGTTAGCATCGGCAGCCAATGCCGATGGCTAAATTTTTGAACCATCGGCTCCAATGCATCGGTCGAGTACTAGTATTCTTAGCGTTTTAGAAATTCAACTTCGTAATAATTCCAGGGGAATGGCTTTTTTAGGTCTTCAGTATTGAAAAATTACCGGAGGAAAGTCACTGAACCCATTCCTTTCGCTAACACGGAGATATCTACAATCCCGTCTTTAAGACTAAAATTTTGAAAAATGCTTTGGGGAAGGTTTCCTAAAATTACCAAAGATCGTCTAAAACTCCTATTTTGTAACTTCGATTCCGAAAAGTTTCCGGAAGTTAGATTCGAACCCTATTCCTTTCCGTAACGTCACATCAAAGACAAGGCCGTATCCAGAAATTTTTTCGGGAAGGGGGGGGGGGGGGCGGATTCGCACATTGCCCTAACACACACATAGACACACACATGCATACATATAGGCACACACACATGCATACATATAGACACACACACATGCATAAATATAGACACACAAACATGCATAAAAATATTAACATAGAAGATGTTTTTTGTTTCGATTTTTAATGATTCCACTGTTTGAGTGTTGTTATTTTTATTCTTATTTCTTATTGTATTTTTTATTTACTTTGTAGTGGTAAGGATAACAGGAGAGTATCCCTTTAAGTCGGATGTAGAACATCCATAATTTCAGGGGATCCGAGGGTTTCTCCCCCTGGAAATTTTTTGAAAAATAGATTTAAAAATCCGTATTTTGAGGCCTTATATGGGGTAATTGAGACTACAGAAATATGAAGTTAAATAGGCGAACAAAGTCTTTTAAAAGTTATGCATTCTTTTGGAAATTAAGATCAATCAAAATAAAAATTACTTGCTCGACAAATCATTGACATTAATCGACAGAGAGGAAAAACGAGATAGGAGAAAAGAGAAGCACATCTTCATTTGCTCATATCGGCTTTTAGTTTAGTTTGTTTTTGATCACTTCCCCAACACCCCTCCCCCCCCCCCTTTCATCAAATGCCTACAGTATAAAAAATGTACAAAATGGTTTTAATGGAATTGTGTAGAGATTCAGAAAATAAGAACGGAAGAGTAATATTTTGGCCATTTGGACAATTCGTATACCTACTTTATTTTCTTGATAAGAGACTAAACTGAAGAACATTTCAAGGAATTTAAAAAACTTTAATAATTTTCAAAGACTCTAGAGCAGTTAAAATTATTAAAAGCACTTTATTTACACTTTTCAGAAGGTGGTTACACAGTCTTAAAAAATGATTATAACTTTGTAAGACACACCCGTTTTAAATTAAAAATAAATGCAACAAAATATTTCCCAAAACAAACTTTTTTTTTCAATCACAAGTAGTGCAGAAAATGAAATAGAGTCGAGTAAGTGTTATTTTTTTTCCTCATGCTTAAGATATTAACAGAATGAAGTAGAAGTAAGATAAAAACAAGCAAAAACAAAGGAACTTCAAAAATACTGAATTCAGTATTAAATAAATAGCAAGACATGGAACATATCAGTCGCAAAAATTGGTCTTGAAAAATATGCTACAAAAACGCGAGAATCATGATTTTTGCATTTTTTACTCAACATGTATCAAGGAAGGAGCTGAATTTGGCACATCTTGGTAACCAGATACTAGCCTAATCGGAAACTAAGGGCCCGGCCCTTGAGGAGTCCCTGCCTCGAAATCGGTGCAGTGTAAGTTTTATAAGAGTTTTAGAGAGAGGAGGGCAGGAGCGTGCACAGGGGGAGAAGGGACACTTGTTGGCCCGGACGCGCACCTGAATTGGGTCCAATATTTTTAAAACTAGGGTTGAAGATAAGGGTAAACAATATGGAGGGGGCCCGAAAAGTCATTTGGGACGGGCCCCAAAATTTCTGTGCACGCCCCTGGAGGAGGGGTAGTCTACCAAACTGACAAGGTGCCTGTCTTGGCCCTGGACGGTCCTGAATTGAATTGGGAAAGAGAGCTGGAAGTTCTAATTAAGGTCTAAATTTCAAGTATTCTTTGCAGCAAATGAGAACTAGAATTGCTTTTTCTGTACAGTAGACCCTCAATTTACGAGGGTTTTTTTTTTACGCGGTTTCGATTATATGCGGTTTAAGGTTTGACATCTTTATTTTATTTTACGCGGATGCGGCAATGCGAACAGATAAAATTTTCCCCTCTTTCAAAATCCAAACTCCCAAAGATTGCAGATTACGTGTAATCAACTGCATTTTGGCGGGCTAATAATCGAGCTTGGGCCACTGGAGACATTTTATGCGACTATTTCCAGTAGAGCTCTTTCCAGAAGTAAAGTTATTAATCTCAGACAGTTCAAAACTCACTGGAAGAAGAGCTTTTTGGAGTGAAAAAGGAGGCCAAAACCAACGAGGGTACATTAGAAATTAAAAAAAATGAGAAATTAAAAAAAAAAAACTTTCTTCTGTTTTACTGTACAAAACATTACGGGTTTCGGGGGTGCGTCGGTCCCTTCCCTCTGGATACGGCCCTGATCAAAGATGGCCAAGACTTTCGCTTTAAGACCTCAATTCGGAAAAATTGCCTCTGCAGGGTCCCTCAAGGGAGGGGCGATCGCTCCCATCGCCCCTCCCTTGTATCCGTCCTTGCCTCCAAAACCCTTGACTTTTTTTATTGCCAGTGCTAGTACAAAATATTAAATACATAAAGATCGTAATGAAATAGCCCTCCCTAGAGACTAAAGGGGGGGGGGGAATTGTTTAGTGTTAAAAATGCAAAATTTTTACAAAATATAATATAGTTAGATTTAAAGCGAAATATTTTTCCAGAAAAGCAGTACCAGAGCGGCTTACGGCACCAATTCACTCTCGCCTCTGCTATATGTTCACGGTTGAGAAAGTAATTGATTTCATGTGAAATGAACGAAACATACATTTTACAAGGAAAGCAACAAAAACCGATCCTCAATCCATAATAATTTTACAGTATTCTACTGGTAATGAACGCAAATGGCAAACTACGTCTTTACTAATATTCTTACATGTTATTTTATGTTGAAAACACAATAAAACATTTCCGCGAAGAATTTCCCGCTAAAAGGTTTTTTGGATGTCATCAAAACTAAAAATGACACATGGAAAATTCCATTAGAAACTTTTAGAAAGAAGTTTGTGGAAGCACATCGCCATATTTCTTTCAGGTGAAATGTTTTTATTCGGGTTTTAGATTAGTCTCAATCGTAGTTTCTTGAATAGAACGACTCGCAGCTGACTACTTCTTTCAGAAATGCTGGAAGAACGTAAATGATTGCTTAAGCAGCGGACATAACATTGTGTTCACACATAATGAAGTGCGCAAGTAAAGTGCGAAAATCTTTTGTTGCAAAATAAACGCCAATAAATTTAACTGTTGCATTGAAATTTGAAGAAATGCTCCTTATTGCGTAATAAACACAGTTGAATAATATATTATTGCATTTATTGCAAAATGGATGAAAAAACGGGAAGAGAAAGGGATAAGTATTTTTTTACTGTGTCTAAAAATTCTTCAAAATAACTTAATTTTTATATTCTCATTCTCTTACATTGCTTGAGAATTTTAATAAATCTTTTTACTGCATGTTGTATTCATTTTGCATCAAAATTACTTATTAGAAGAGGCTGTTTTAAGTTACTAGTCACCAGACGATCTAATTATTCATTTTTTTTTTCAGTCAACTTTTCTGCTATTTTTATCTTCTTTTCCTTTTTTAATTAGCAATCATAACTTCTTCATTTACTTTCTCAGAAATATGAAGAGTTGGAGAAATTGAAAGATTCATAAACTTAAAACTCTTTGTGATCCAACAGGGTAAAAGTTAGAAGGGGGTCGTTTCCAAAATTTTAGAAGTACTTTTCTCTGAAAGAGCATGCTGAAAAGCATAGCATCTGACCATTTTTTAAACAATTTGTTTAAATTTAACATTTAAAAAAAAATACTCCAATCGGAGCGCTTTCATTGTTTACGGCTTCTGCCGATGACATCACAAATCATGAAATGCCATTCAGTGTTGCCATTCACAGTGCAAAATATTCAATTCGCATCTTTACTCACGTGTATTGGCAACGATATGGTTGATAGCAAGCGTAGAGCGCAATATTTAATTCGCTTCTTGATTATCATAACGTGGAAACGTGATAGAAAGATCTTGGGAAAATGAAAGTATTTTCAGGGTTCATGTTATTTATTATTATTATTATTATTATTATTATTTTTTTTGCTTATTCTATCCATTTCAATGACTAAAAGTAGTACTTATGACTGAAGGAAACCACTCCATTCTCAACGCTAGGCAATTTTATCTGATCTCATACAGACCACATGACATGCTTAATTACATAGACAAGAGATAAAATGGAGGGAGTGAAGCCTTTCATTCGTGAAGCAAATACCCCAAGTCACGCAAAATGTTTCAAAGCAAAGCATTGGAACAAATCGGGTTTCTTTCGCTAGTTTCACGTAAAACGTGTCGATCATTCGTCGTTGCTGAGTCACGTGACTTGAGGTCTTCACCTCAGCTTTTGCTAAGCGAATGACTGGACTTGCTCCCTTCAGTCCTGCTCGTCAGCTTGCTCCTGCTCAAGCTTAATTGATGCAGATAGGTTATACAGCGTTTCTTAAATTGTGTTCTGTAGTGCCCAAAGGTTCCATTGACATTACTCAAGAGGCCGTGGTGGCCTGATCGGTAAGGCGTCGCACTTGTGACCGGAGGGTCCCGGGTTCGATCCTCGCTGATCGAAGATCCACCGTCTTCATTAATGGTGACTGGGGGACGTTGAATATGCTCGTGGTCACAAAGTCATCCAAGTGGAACGATACTTCTGGGGGTGCTGGACCAGGGATTGCTCGGTTTCTGGTCTGGATCAAAAAGTCAGAGCTGTTTTCAGGGTCAAATCCAACTGGTTAAGCCACAAACAGTGGTAGATACGGGGGACTCCGGAGTGAAAAGTGACATTACTTAAGGGTTCCACGAAAATTACACTATTTTGTGAAATGAATTTGAAATTAACCTCTTAAAATTCTATAAAAACCAATTCCTTCTAATTCAAGACTGAAAAAATTAATAATAATAACCGATTAAATGTAACTACCAACCCTGCCTTCCGATTAGTAATCTAGATCCACGTTTTCGTTCAGTGTTAACCAATTTTCAAAAAATAAACTTTTTTTCCATTTAAATTCATGCAAATTTTCAGTGTACGCGGATGAATTTACCCGACTATTTTATTTTCATTTTAACCATTGATACCTTCGTACGTACCTGCCATTTCTAGCTTAACCGGGTGAAGAGCACCATAAATGTATCATTTGAAAATCTTCTATTTTGAACAGCACCTGATTACCACACAGGCCTACTAAGCCTGAGCCTCATCTTTCTCAGAGGCCCCAAACTATCAATTGTTTTTTGCATAGCATTATTACTACAAGAAAAATATACATTTTTAAAATAATAATAATAATAAAAAAAGTATATTAATTGGAATTTTTGGCATCTTGAATTCAAATTATGTTTTTCGCAATCACGAGCGTGTGTATACGCGTGTGTTTGTGTAGGCGCATATGTGTGGGTGCGTGTGTGTGAGAGTGTATGTATGCATGTGTGTGAGTGAGTTTTGTGTACGCGCGTGTGCGTGTAGGCGTTCGTGTGCGTGTGCATGTAGGCATATGTGTGTTTGTGTCTGTGTGCAGGCATGAGTGTGTATGTGTAGATGTGTGTAGGAGTGTGTGTATGTGTAGGTGTGTGTAGGAGTGTGTGCGTGTGTAGGTGTGTGTATGTATGCGTGTGTGTGTAGGATATGAACGCAACCTGGACACTGTTTTCGCAAGAGGACCAGCATCGTGAGGCGGCCGGTCGACGGTGATGCTGCAGAGGATGCTGGCGGGAAAATAAAATCAGCGTAACATCAAAAACAGTCAAGTGAGAACAATAAGCAATCGTGATTGCTCAAAAATAATGACTTGTTGATTGGAGAAAATAAACTTCCGTAAAAGAGAACTTCCATTCATTCTGCCAGTTAGCGAATTTACCATGTCACAACGTCATGTGGGGTGACCTTATAACCGATTCATATATATTTATTGAAAAAAAAGCATGTATGTACATTAATTCTTTGCAAAATTTAATACGTTCAAAAATATCAGTTACTTAGGTTATAATAGTTTAATCTATTTGAACCGATAAAAATTTTTGGAATCAGTAAGAAATTTTGAAATGACTTTTTATAACTTTCATTTAAAAGAAAGCTGCCAAGAACGTATGTGCAACTTACCCTTACCTAAAATTATTATTAATGCAGGACTGATGCGTTTTATCTTTAATTTAAGCACAATGGTTTCTAAGTATTTGCTTGAAATTTTCTTCGGCTTCTCATGAATAGTAAAAAAGTGCGATATGTACACTTTGAGTGCCTGCCTGCTTTTACAGCTTCATATTTTAGTATCACTGTCGCAATACTGACTTTCTACTGCATCCTGTGCACTAAATGCTACGTTAAAAGGAAAAATGACTTTTCACTTTTTAAGGATCGTATATCGCGGAAAATTCTTGGAAGTGAATCTGTTAGGCACAGAAATCATTCAAAGAAATCAGATAAAAGTGACCTTATAAGAGAGTTATGTTATTATGGCCTGACCATTTATCCGTTAATACATAACATAGAATTCTTGTTCATTGAGCCGGGATTTCAGAAAAGTGACTTCATATGCGGGGTGACTTTATAAACGGGTGACCTTATATCGAGGCCAGACTGTGTCTGGATATCTCTCGCAATGTCTTTTTTTTATGTTGCCTAGTTCGATTTTTTTTTTTTTTGGGTGCACAAGAAAGATACAATCAGACAATAAGACAGTTCAAAGCAAACTAACCAGAAAAAAAAAAAAGTGCGTATGATTTTTTGGGAATTTTTTACAAACACGTTTTTTATGAGCACTCGGTTATAAAGATGAAATATAGCAGTCCCTTTACGCTCGTTATAATCACGAGTTCGACTGTAATAGTGTTTGCTTTCATTTACGCCCACTGACCCTGATTAAAACCGATTTCCAGTATAAATTTCACCCTGAGAAGATGAAAAGCAACTGTAAATAACCTAAATTTCCACCTTTTACTTTGAAATCTCATTTATTTTATACCTCTAAGCAAAAAACTCAACGAAGTGTTTAAGTTGGAAAAGAAAAGGCTTTATTGATATCGGAATGGATTTTTAATCCAGTTTAAAAGAGTGAGATTTTTATTTATTTTGAAAATTCCCCAGATTTCGATTTTGTCTCTCTTTTCCTTCCTCTCTTTGGCCATTGCCAAGTAATCCCCTTGAACTACAAAATACCAAAGCCTGCTTCTATAAGTCTTGAACGAACCATTTTAAAATCATCGCACGTATTTGCTGCTTTCGGAAGTATTTTTTCCCGCCTCAGCAATCATTTAGAGCCCAGAAAAATCTTCGAATGGTATGCAAATCGAACATTTAAGAGATGGAGCTTTTCGCAGCTCATTTACACTTACGTCACCAATGTATTTTGAATTTTGGAGTAAAATGAAAAACTCTAGGATTTGCATTTTGCGACTAGAGTTCAATTGAAAACTTTTCGGAGACTTTTTTTTTTTGCATAAAGAAATAAATTTGATAGTGGTAAAATGAATTTAAGTATTGCACATTTCCTGTCGCAAATATTAACTATAATGTATGCTACCTGCAAAGTATGAAATTTGGCATTCTATAGACGTCCTAGGCATCGTATATAATAACTATTTAATTTTTTTTTTTAATATCGCTAATGGCAGATCAGATTACAACTATAACTAGAGTAACATATATAAAAACTAGAACGAAGATCAGAAATAAAGATGAATACAAGTAACAAAACTGCAGCTAAACTTCGTCTAGAAATCGCTCATATTCTTCAGTGCTCATATTATTCGTACTCTTCAGTATCTCTCCCACAAGTATTCCGAGTTCAATGCGGGGCAGTGCCTGAAATGGTTCACGTCCATTCTTTCAGAGCAGCACACAATGCCAAAACTAGATCATTCAGCTGTACCCTGGGTGCACCACGAGGAGGAAGATGTATAAAAATTGCCGGCAACGCATGAAACGATTCATATTTCACATTTCCTAGGAATTCTATAGAAGTACGAAATGTGAAACAGAAAATTATAAAATACATCTCCGATCCGTTTCACGTGGTGAGGCAAATAAAATGCAATTCAAAATGTCATTCAAGCTTACCATGGTGCAAAAAATTAGGTTAATTTTGATTTCTTATTTTGTGTATGAAAACTTTGTTCCTCTTAATAACAGAGGAGTAAATTTTGCTTTGAACAACTTTTATAATTTTTTACGCATTTAAAAATTTGCCTTCTCATATTTTCAGAATAACAATTGTATTGCACGTCACTTATATAACAGCCTTATCAGGACCTTGTTTCATATTTGACTCACAACATTTGACATTCTATAGAATGCGTACGAAATGCCCAAGAAAAGTATGCAATATAATTCTCATATTTCCCACTTTGCCTAAAATAGTTCGGTATTATATACAATGCTTATTAGGCCTTTTATAGAATGCCGGAGTTTCATATTTTTCCACTAACATATATAAATAAATATTTCATACAATTTAGTTAACCACAGTAGTATGACCGGATTTTGATAATGTATATTTTCGCAACTCTTACACTTATTAAAGCAATAAATGTACGGAATTAAAGAAAACTATACCAAGATCTTTTTCAGTTACTGACGTTCAATGTGCGATACGAACCATTGACAAAGTGTACAAAATTAAGTAACGAATTGGACTTAGGTCACATGAAAATGCATCCATTTTTGTTTCAAGGAATACGAATCATTCATTACCATAAGAGGCATCACATCTTAGACAGGGCTTAGTTACGGAAAAGGCCAACTAGGCCGTCGCTTAGGGTACCTGCTTTTTAGGAGCCCCCTTATAGCTAAAATTATAATTTAGCCAAAGGTAAAATTGTTTTAGCTAACCGTAAGGTTTGACTACAGGGTGGCCCTGAAATAGCGTTTGTCCTACGGCCCCCAATATCTTAATCGGGTCCTGATCTTAGGGGTGGGTCATAGCCAAAAAGAAAAAAAAAGAAAAAAAAACAGATTGGGAACCATCTACTTTACCGGAAGTTTGTTCTTTCACTGAATCTAAAGCCGGTCCTAAAACATTTTTTTTGATACTTTTAATGAATATCATTTCTATATTATTTCTAATTTTTAATAATAAGATTATTCACAAAATTTTTGTTCCCCACCGTCCTTAGGTTTCTTTTTTTTTTTTTTGTCAAAAAAAAAAAAAAAAATAATATTGCATAAAGAAAAAAATCTGAAAATTTCCAATCTTATGGAAATGAGAACTAATATCCACCATTTTTCATGGGCGTTCTCGTCTTCGCAAAAATGAAAATAATGAAACGGGTTCCTATTTTCAGTTGCTCTTTTTAGTCTCTTCAATTCAACGAGCACAGTTCAGGTGAAATACGGTGAACTCTCTCCTCTCATAAGCGCATTTGAGAACCAACTCACGGATTCCGTCATGATATTCTTCCGCCTACGAGATTATTTGAGTCGAGTTTAGAGGACAGTTTTACAGAATGAATCCCCGATATTTTGGAGTTAAGTTGTTCAAAGGTTGTTAAGTCCCCTAGTTCTCGAATCTCATGTAAATAGAATAATACTGTGTTACCTTTTTCGTTGAAATAAGATTTTTGCATAACATGAAAATTTGTGAAATTTTGAGAAACGTGAGTTAACTTCAACGAACACTTGGAATGCGTAAACATTTTTTATGCGAAAGTTTTCTTGGAAAGCCGGGCATTTTAACAACGTAGAAGTTATGGCTGTTTCCCCAAAGCAAGAAAAATCCATATCCTTTGTTGTTTTAAATATACGATTTATACGTTAAAAAACTCCAGCTATTTTATGCGTTTTATTTTATACTAGCGGTACCCGCACGGCCTTGGCCGTAATAGAAAATTGAAAGGTCGTTTGGTTTGCTTGTATATTTACAAATAATGGATGATGAATTTATCGCCAATATGCTATGCTAATTTGCTCGTCCATGTTATGCTAATTTGCTCGTCCATGTTATGGTAATTCGTTCGGTAAAATGAGCTTAAAATTGGACTAAAAAGAGAACAAAATCGAATTTTTGAAAAATCGCTTCAACATGCTCACCCCTACGCTACGAACTAATTCTGTGCCAATTTTCATGAAAATCGGCCGAACGGTCAAGGCGCTATGCGCGAAACATACATCCAGAGACACAGACTTTCAGCTTTATTATTAGTAAAGAAAATATGTATGTTTTTTTTAAAGCAACTGTTTAAACAATGCTGATTAAAGCAACTAGTGACTAATGCCATTTTTTCAATAAGGGGAACATTTAGCAGTTAAACATCGTTTGAACCCGAGCTGAAGAGTCTGAGTCGGGCTGATTATGGGGTAAAGGAGTCGGAGTCGGAGTCGGAAGCCGATGGCAAAGAATTCTAATGGTTGGTGTCGGAGTCGGCCATTTTCCGGCAAAGTTCACCACTTTGTCAGTGCTTGCTGGAGTCGGACTGATTTTGAGATAAGGGAGTCGGAGTCAATCATTTTTTCTGCGGCTCCACAGCCCTTGGTTAAATTTTACGTACGTAAAGTGGTGCATACATGAAAATATTTTTGCTGTTGAACTTTAAGAAAGCAAACCTTTATCACTATTCGTTTTAAAAATTTAAAGTCTACATTTTACCGTAAAGAATAAATATACCTTTGGGCTTGAAAATTTAACGAATGGAAACCAATGTTTTAATTCAAAAAAATTGCAAATTGTCTGCAGTAATTTGCGAATTTTGTGCATTAAGACGTTGGTAATTCATTCATTTAATCTACATTACCATGTTTTAGGAAGTAAATATCTGTACTTCAGAGCCAGAAGAACGTAAGTCACATTATGATAATTTTACAATAGAGAAGAAAAACTTTTTTCTGGCGCAGGTAAAGGATGGGACGAGCGCTCTTTTAAACCTGGTAAAAAATTGAAAAGGATTTTTCATAGAGAATTTCGTTCACATAGCTCAGTGCGGAACACGCTTCCACATACAATGCACGAATAAACAAAAAATCGCTAGTTTTGAACTTATGCCATTCTGGCTCTGAGGTACAGATATTATCATCAAATACTTTTTGAGCCTTTGCATCATCGTTTTATACTTTGAACACTGAATGAATCGATGCACAACACACGCGTTCAAATGTAATTAAGTAACGTGCAATCCTGGGTGCAAAATAATGTAACTTTTGGAACGGAAGAAAAAAAGAAAAGGAATTCCGCACACACAGTTTTGTTTTTCTCTCTGAAATTTTTAACAACGTTTCTATCATCATAAACCCATATCTTTTGTAACTAAACGCTTGGTTACATTTTCGTAATTTCAAGCAAGTCAAATAATTTATTTAGATCTCTGATTTTATGTATGCTCATTCATTCATTCATATTTTTCAATCAGAAAAGGAAAAGTCACAAAATTGATCACATTGGAAAATATGTAAACTTACAAAGTATATAGTACTTAATTCATAGATTTTGCAAGTTTTTGATTAGCGACTATTCACTCCTTACTGTGGGGTGGGAAAGAGACTGCCCGGGGATTTTCCCCTCGGGAAAATGTTCAAATTTGTAGTCTTAAAAATGCATTTCAGCTACATATGTTTTTGCAATTCCACTTTGGGCGTCACCCCCCAGACGGGTGATACCCGGGGCGGCCCCCTCCTGTAGTGACGCCACTGGATACATGGATAGATAAGTCGATAGAAATAGATGAACATAAATGGAAAAAATAGATAAATGGATAGATAGGTAGATAGATATAAATGGATAGATCGATATTAGTAGATGATAAATGAGATATGCAAATATAGATATGTAATTCAAACGCATGCAGAAATTGTAATTTTTTGAAAATAAAGTTTTGGTTGGTGCTGTATTGTTAAGAATTCTGCTTTTCATTTGGAAAGGGCTTCCACTCCCTGTCCCTCCCCTTCACTACGCCACTGCTTTTTCTAACGTCACTCTCCCTCAGCTTTTCTCTCCAGCTATAAAACTGCAAGAGACATCAGAGACATTAGAAAAGAAACATATCGGAGATAAACCAAATAACAAAGACATTAATCCTTAGCTTACTTGGAAAATCAATAAGCCCGGGCAGCGGAGGAAGAGGCAATGGTCTTCAAGAGAAGAAAAAGAGGCCCATAGTTAGCAGAAATTGTGTCTTTTTCCAAACAAGAATGACCTTGCCACCTGCCGAGACAGTAAATGACGGGACGCAGGGCAATAACATTTTCTGTTTTCCCAACAAAATGGTTCTTCGGACGGATATTCTGGCGTTCGAAATGATATTGCTTTTTTCAAGCCCTCTTTAGGACACCTGGGGCGTCATTGGCTGTGATACGAGTTGGAGTGAATCACTGGAGCAACGTCTTCGAAGCAAATCGAGCAGTTGAAAAATTTGTTCGAAAGACGATGGAACTGAAGTTACTTAAGCGATATATTGTGAAATATTGGAGATGGGATTGTTTCGTTTGGAGATTTGAGTCCAAATTTGAGGATCTTTTTTGAAAACCCTCATTGGTTTTGAAATACAGAGTGTTTACAAAGTCTTGCAATGACAAAGAAATTTATTAAAAGCAAAAACAGCTTCATATTAAGACAAATCAATCCTCTTAATAAAATATTGAAACAACGAGTTAGCTTATTCTCCTCGTATGGTAATCTGAAAATTCAGAGCAACATCAACTTTGGTTAATTGAGGATAAAAGGCAATTCATGATTACTCGTAGAAAAATTGCAAATATTAGGTACACCACCGGCTTTTGTGAAAATATAGCAGTAACACGTTTTTATCCAACATTTAAAAACACGTCAGCCACAAAACATAAACAAAACGTTAAACTTTCCTCTCAATAGTTTTAAGCTCAAAATGGCAGAGATATCCCACGTCAAAAAGAAAGGAGAGAACTATTGTGAAATATATATTTTAACAGCGAAAAATATCTTTTAATAGAAGCAAACAGTTTCGAAAAATATTATATCCCTTAAACTTCTCATTTGCATGAAATCCAAAATGTCTTGGAAAAAAGAAGAGGGGGGGGGGGGGGGGAGGAGGACTGCGTCCAGTAAAGCAAAATGAAGAAAATACGTGAGAGAATTCTGAAATATCATTACGCTTTACTCCAACTAAAAGATTTCCCCCTTTTTTTTCGTTCAGAAAGGATTCTCTATAAATCTATAGAGGGTGCAAAGTGGGAAACATTTACTTTTGGATTTATGAGATACCGGGAAAAGAATTTTAAGATGGATTAAAAATCCATCCCCATTTCTTAGAATCTCTTTGAACCTCTGTTTTTTTTTTGCATGATATTGTTAAAGTATTATTCTTTTCAGCCGAACATGTTTATCGATGCAGACTTTTCTTCGGGAAAGAGAATTTTGTGAATATTATTAACTTAAGTTTTATAGATATTATTAACTTAAATTTAAGTTGAATGATTGCGTCATCCAACTTGAGGAAGTGCAGTTAACACTCATGAGACAACGTAGCAAATATATGCTTGCGTTAACTCGTAAAAGGTAATGAACATGATGTTAACTTACTGTTCACTTAATAATGTGACAGATTTTTTTTCTCTAAGATGTAGATGTTTGGAAATTATTGTTCGAAAAGGAAAAACGTGTTTGAAATTGGTAGAGAGTATCAGTTAAGGTACTATACAAGATCTATCCAATGATAGAGAAGTGCGGTTAAATTTCCTAACATTGTATTTGTAATATTGTAGTTAACCTGTTAAAGGTCATGAATTTTTTAATTCGTAGATCGACTATTCGGGACCTTCCACAAAGTTTTTTTGTTGCCATTTTTTAGCTTTTAACCGAATACGACTGCCAAAATGCTCATTTTATTTTAAACTAGTGATACCCGCACGGCTTTGCCCGTAGTTGAAAATTAAAAGGTCGTTCGATTCGCCTGTATATTTACAAATAATGGATGACGAATTTCTCGCCAATTGGCTATGTTCATTCGCTCTCCCATTCCACGTCATGATAATTTCGTAATTTATTCGCCCATCTTATGATAATTTTGCTCCGGAAAATGTTCTTAAAATTGAAATAGAAGAAGAACAAAATCGAATTTTCGAAAAATCGCTTCGAGGTGCACACCCCATGCTACAAACTAACTTTGTGCCAAATTTCATGAAAATCGGCCGAACGGTCTAGGCGCTATGCACGTCACAGAGATCCAGACATCCAACTGTCCAACCACGGATTGCATGGAATTTTCAAATGTCCAAATAAGACGAATTTATGTGAAAAAGGGGGAAAAGTAAAAATTTGATGCTCGTATTCCGCTCATTTGAATGAGACTTTGCTTCTGCAAAAGCTGACATGGTAAAAAATAATAGATTCGTCCATTTCCGGCTGTAAAACGGATGTTTGTCTTCCATACAATCCGTGGTCAGACTACAGACATCCAGACATCCCGACAGAGAGACTTTCAGCTTTATTATTATAGTAAAGAAGATTAGCCTCAACGACTCACCGGCTTGCAGCCTATGCAAGTGTGGACTTTTAATGAACATTTTACATTCCGACACGTGCATGCATTGCACTTAAAAGATTTTAATTGTGGCAGTGAGGATCAAACGGGTGTAAGTGCCAAAATTAAAAAAGAATCAGATAACCTGTACAAACGAGAGGAGAGCTTCTCCTCTGTTTCAGGACAAGATATAGAAATAGTATTCTTGGGAAGTGCTGTTACACAGCAGGATTTAGAAAATAATTTCAATGCAAGCCTACCTAGAATCTGAACTTCAAATACGTTTTTCTCAAAACTTTTAAAAAGCAGTTACTTTTTTTTTCGTAATTTTGACGTATTTTCTGTTTAAAAAAATAATTTTAAGAGACGTTCAGCCGTTGTTTTTATTTTCGCTGCAGACGTAATGAGTGAGCAAGTCGCTAGGGTTACCAGACTCAAGGTTCCAGGACATTTCCAAACTTCGCCAAATGAATATTTAATTTAACTATGTGCTCGCAGTGAAAAATCACTAAAAGGCGGTATCTTGCCAGAAAGGACAACCACACGCTCCGATTCAAGATGGCTTTCCTCACTTGCGATGTCACACGATGAAATATTTTGTTTTAGGAATCTGACATTTTAAAAAAATTAATTAAAAATTAATAAAAAAAATGCTGATAAAATAAAAGTATTTTCTGATGTTAAGAATGCGTATTCTCGTACATGCCTATACTACCATGTTAATATTAAGAAGAAACACTTTAAATGAAGAATATAAATTTGAACAATATTTATGCGTAGTTTTGATTGGCTAGGATTTTTTTTAGAAAGTCATTTTTGGTTTTAATCTTGTTGCAAAAATGCTCACAATCTAATCCGATTTTAATTGTTACAAATGACAAAGTAATTATCCTGAATAATCCTTTCATAGTTAAATATTGTTCGACTTTTTTAGTCGTCTGTAATCAAATTTCTCTTTTACCGGGACGTGAATTAAACCGGTCGGGACACCGGGATTATGTCTGAAGACCGGGACTGTCCCGGTCAAACCGGAACGTCTGACAAGCCTATCTGAATACAGTATTTCCAGATTACTTTTCCCGGTCATTTAAGATGAATCTTTACTAATAACAGTCTGTCTGGAACTCTGTCTAGATGTCTGGATCTCTGTGACGTGCATAGCGACTAGACCGTTCAGCCGATATTCATGAAATTTGGCACAATGTTAGTTTGTAATATGGCGGTGTGCACATTGAAGCGATATTTCGAAAATTCGATTTTGTTCTTTTTCTATTCCAATTTTAAGAACATTTTCCCGAGCAGAATTAGCATAAGATGGACGAGTAAATTACCAAGTTATCATGACGTGGAACCGTAACACGGGCAAGCCAATTGGCGAGAAATTCACCATACATTATTTGTAAATATACAGGCGAACCAAAAGACCTTTCAGTTTTTCTACTACGGGCAAAGCCGTGCGGGTACCACTGGTATGAAACAAAAATATCATAACGTATGATAAGTGTACGGGTTCAAATTGGCGATAATAACCATATCTTAATTACCTCTTCTTTTTTATGAACGTGGGTCCTATCACATCTAATTTAGACAATCACCAGTCATAGCATGACGAGTGCAAATTTCTTCTAGATTCCATTTTTAGAAACAGGAAGCGCAATGAGTAGGGTTCTATTGCAATTGACCATGAGATTGCAAAAACCATAATTTGAATACAAAACGTCAAGGTTCAAAATAATGATTTTGTTTTGTTTTTTAGTGTGCACAAAATAATAATTTTTCACAACACAATATTATTGTACTTAATTAAAGATAATAAGTAGGTACTCACAAGGCGAATCTCGGTTTAATTTAAAATTTTTTAGGATTGTTACAAAAGAAATACGAAACCCCCGCTCAATTTTACTTTCTTCATTTTTTTTTTTTTATATGAAAAAGAATGATCGTTGTTTCCTTTCAAATTCGATTTTTTTTAGCCTTTTAAGCTTTTTTAATTTTTTCCTTAAGTTTAATGATGCATTTTTATTGCAAAACTAATTGTCCACGTTCCTTAAATGTTCGAAGAATAGCAGTAAATCAGGGAAGGATAATCCCCAATACTTTATTTTCCCGGGTTTATGTGGTTAACGTGCGAACTATTTTATGCCGCATCATCTTAAAGAGAATAATGAATCCAGTTAAACTAAGCGTAGCCTTGGACGACCTTTTTACTTCTTTTTACAAAAAAGGAAGTATAGTATTCGTGAAAAAATTTTCATCCAAAAATCGGCCTTAATTTCCATTTTGCTCAACCCCAAATGAATGTTGAGTTTTTTTTTCAACCCGACCACACGTGGATATGTGCGTAGGAACGTACAGACACCCGAAATATCCATTTTGCTCAACCCCAAATGAATGTGGAGTTTTTTTTTTTTCAACCCGACCACACGTGGATATGTGCGTAGGAACGTACAGACACCCGAAATATCCATTTTGCTCAACCCCAAATGAATGTGGAGTTTTTTTTTTCAACCCGACCACACGTGGATATGTGCGTAGGAACGTACAGACACCCGAAATATCCATTTTGACGATCCCGATTTAATTACAACGAGTTTTCTCGTGACGTCTGTATGTACGTATGTGTGTATGCGTATGTGTGTATGTGTGTATGTATGTCGCAATACTCAAGAACGGA
Source organism: Uloborus diversus (assembly GCF_026930045.1). Classification (NCBI taxonomy): domain Eukaryota; kingdom Metazoa; phylum Arthropoda; class Arachnida; order Araneae; family Uloboridae; genus Uloborus; species Uloborus diversus. The sequence continues at coordinate 204,651,029 of NC_072732.1, read as the reverse complement.
ATGCCCTAGAAAGTTGAACTTTGGTACGTAGACTCCTAGTGGGGTCTAGCTGTGCACTTAAATTTTTGGTTGCATTCGTATGCTCCAAAGGGGGTCTTTTGCCCCTTTTTGGGGGAAATTATTGTTAATTTCGATTTAAACTCAAGTGGTGTTATAATATGTCGGACACTTGGCGATATATCGCCAGTCTTTTGGTCGTCAAGTTTTGTCGCCAAATTTGGGGATTTAAAAAATTTTTTTTTTTTGAATCTGGTTTCAATTTGGCCGCTGTTGGTGATGTTTAGAGAGTTAATTATTGAATCATATTAAAACTGCCAGTAATGAGAAAATGACATTAAACTGGAGTAAAAGGAAGTCATGTGATGCACACATCAGCTCGTTTGAAAGAGCAGACAAAATTAGACTTAATTTAGAACGCAGAAAAAAAATGCATTTGTCTGTTGCAACTTTACAACCCCCCCCCCCCCCAATTCAGACAAACTATAGAAGGGGCGATGAAGGTTCCAATTCCATTGCCAGAACTTTCATTACGAAAACCTTGAAAACGACTGCCATTTTCAAGATTTTTTTTCTTTCTTTTCTTTTTTTTTTAAATTCAATTTCCACCATTTTTCTGTTCAGTATTTATTTGGAGTTTTTTCAAATACAGTTTAACTTTTATGTGGACTGTCGAACATAAAAATCGAGTTGGATAAAATCTTAAATGTCGGGTCACAATTCTTCTTCCTTTTGTAACAAGAAAAGTTTACTAAACAAACATTCCCTGGACATTTTAACTTCATTCAATTTGACGGAAGAATGAAAGAAGTTGTTCTGCCTAATGACTTGGTTAGTATAAACTGAGACTTGATTCCATTTGCATTAATTTTTAAACCAAGGTTTGTTAAGTTTGTGCTAGGTTGGGGAAAAAAACTAAACATTTTCAACTCTTTTTTGCTTTTTCCTTAGGCGTTTATTCATTTATTTTGTTTGTGTAATTCGCACACAAACTTATCAAATTACATTTTAAGAGCATCCAATTTGTTTTTAACGAATTCTGCAGAAACGTGAACTACAAAAGAAATAGTTCAAAGAAATTCAAAGCTATCTATATATTATAATAATTTGTAACTTACCAAGCCCTGGATCAAGGAAGAACTACAAGCATGAAGCGTAATTTCCATCTCTCTTGTTCAACTAACTTGACATCAATCAAGTATTAGGAGATCAATGGATCATGTTCACAACAAATAAACTGTTTTATTATCTACACAGTGCCTTTTTTTTTTACAGGAGGAGCAGCAGCCAATTCGCCCTTTCTCGCGAATAGCGGTCATTAAATGTTCCATAAAATTGTGTTACAAATCCTGTAAATAGTAATTATTGTAGGAACGTAACCTGTAAATAGTTTCCCGTAATGAATATACAACCCCTTTTCATATGGCTAAAGTATACGACCCCTATTTCCTTTTTGTTCATTGATAAAATTTGATAACAGTCTACTACTTTACAGAAGCGTGTGGAATATTTGAGAAATTTCTTTTCGGTGTCTATATAAGCCGTTAGCGATGGATAAACAGTTAGTTTCGATTGAAAATTTGTGCTGTGAGTGGATTAGCTCTGTTTATTGCGATACATTTCGCTGTGTTGTTTTCGTATTTGGAAGTAAATACGTGTGTAAACGTTGAGTTTACGGTGTTGTGTGATAATTGCTGATGAATAATTTAGCAGTTGTTAACGATTTCTCCTGTACATAGTGTAAATAAATTTCCTGTGTTTTTATCAAGAACTGTGTCATTCTTTCGAGAAAGTTGGAAGCCGCAGCGAATCCGTTACAATTGGCGCCCAACGTGGGGCTTCTTCTGGACTTTCTTGGAGTAAGTGTGACTTTGGACATTTTTTTCATAAAAACTTTTTGAATTTGGACTTTAATTTTATGGTGATTACTCGCGCAATGGATGAACAATTAAAACAACTTCTTGATGCAATTAACTCTGTTAAAAATGAATTGGCGGCTAATCAAGACCAATTAAAAAGTGATTTGACTGCAAGTTTTACTGCAAATCAAGAACAATTAAAAAATGATATGGCGACTAATCAAGAACAATTAAAAAATGATATGGCGGCTAATCAAGAACAATTAAAAAATGATATGGCAGCTAATCAAGAACAATTAAAAAATGATATGGCGGCTAATCAAAACCAATTGAAAAGTGATTTAACGGTGCTGAAAAATGACCTAGTTTCTAACCAAGAGGAAATTAAAAACGATCTTACTTCGGTAAAGACTGTGATGGAAAATAAATTTAATGAGATAGAGCATCGAGTTGATGCTATTGAAGGAAAGTTTGAGGCAGTTGAAGGCCGATTCATCGCAGTGGAAAATAAAATCGAAGAGAAATTTGAAGAAAAATTAAGTTCCGTTGAAGGCCGATGCAATGCTGTAGAAAATAAACTGGAAGAAGAAGATAGAAAATTTCATCAACTTAAAGAAGACATCTTTAAAGACCTGGAAAGGAGATTGGCGACCGCGGAAAGCAGCTCTGTACAGTTTGGCGCTCCCACATCGGTTGCTCGACCGTCCATTAAACTTGCCACATTTGATGCGAAAACTTCGTGGCAGGTTTACAAAACTCAGTTCATGATAGTGGCGGAAGCGAACGGATGGGACTCTGCTACCAAGGCCTGCCATCTTGCATCATCCCTGAGAGGTGACGCAGCGGACATTCTCCAGACCCTTCCGGACAGCCAGCGCCTGGATTTCGCCGCCCTCACATCTGCGTTGGAGCTTCGCTTCGGTGAGAAGTGCCAGAAAGATTTCAGCCGACTCCAGTTGAAGTCCCGTTTCCAGAAAACCGGGGAAACCCTGCAAGAGCTAGCGGCTTACGTCGAGAGACTGTCTCATCTTGCTTTTTGCGACTGTCCTGCGGATGTTCGAGACAACCTGGCACTCAACTACTACATCGACGGGGTTCGAGATCCGGAAATCCAGAAAGCTCTACGGATGGCGGATGTCAAAGACCTGAATTCTGCTGTTGTGTATGCGATGAAGTTGGAGGCCGCCCAGCAAGCAACCCGCAAGGATCGCCATTCAATCCGCGGCGTGAAAACTGATGAGCCTGATCCGGTTTCGTCACGCTTTGCTGAACTGGAAAAGCAAATAAAAGAAATTGCAGGAACCCTCAAAAGGATTTTGGCTCCCAAGGACCAAAATCGACTACCACTTAAGTGCTGGAAATGTGGCGGCGAGGGTCACTTGCGAAGAAACTGCGAAGCTCGCCAAGAAACCGGAGGGAAGAGCGCCTCTCCCTCTCAGGTCCAGGAAAACTAAGCCATGGCAATCTCGCGGGGCGGAGGTCGCCAAATTGGAATGAGCCCCATCTTAAAGTTTTCCAGATTTCATCGACGAGTGGCGGCAGTAATGGACTGTTTGTTTACGCATACATAAACGGGTTTCCCTGCGAACTGATTATTGACACTGGAGCCAATGTTACAATCATTAGAACAGATGTGGCTCGTCAATTTGGACTCAACATTCTATGGACGCCGCCCTGCGTTACCCTCCAAACTGTGACAGGTGACAAGATCGAGATTGAAGGTAAAGTGAACTTAGAAATTGTGTTTGGAAATGCCACTTACCATCATACGGCATTCGTTGCTGCTATCACAGACCCCTTCATTCTCGGATTGGACTTTTTAAAGATGTATGACTTCAACCTCGACTTCAAGACTAATGAGCTGCACTCGATAAGAGAAGACATAGCCGTCTTTCCCGCAGAAAGTGATGTAAAATCCGCTCATCAAATAATTGCCCAAACAGATTTATCAATTCCATCAAGGTCAGAATCATTAATACCCGGCTCCATTGAAGAAAGCAATAGTTTTCGATTTGGACTCATTGAATCCCCCAACTTAAGCAATAACCCAAAAGGAGTGCTGGTAGCATCTACGCTTGTGGACCTTTCTAAGGATGTAATTCCTGTGAGAGTCGCCAACGTGAGTGAAAGGCCAAGGAATATCCGGAAAGGTGAAGTGTTAGCAACTTGTACTCCAGTAAACTGCATCATTAGAAGAATCAATTCCCTCGAGACTGTGTCTTCTGAGTCCTTGACATCGAAGTTAATTGGGAGTGCACCATTAACGAAAGATCAAAGAACTGCTGCGGAACAATTGGTGGACGACTTCAAGCATCTGTTTTCATCTACATCGGAGGATGTGGGTCGGACGAATTTAACGCAGCATAGGATCTACACTGGAGAACACCCCCCTATTAAACAGCATCCAAGACGACTACCGTTCGCCAAGAAGGAAGAGGTTGAGACCCTCCTGAAAGAGATGAAGGAGAATGATGTAATCGAACCGTCATCCAGTCCTTGGGCCTCTCCCATCGTCTTGGTCCGAAAGAAAGATGGCTCCACCAGATTTTGTGTCGATTACCGACGGCTGAATGAAATCACCAAGAAAGACAGTTACCCTCTTCCACGGATAGACGACACCTTAGACACTCTTTCCGGACAAAAGTGGTTTTCGACCCTGGACTTGAAGAGCGGCTACTGGCAGGTTGAGATACACCCTGATGACCGAGAGAAGACAGCGTTTACAACTGGACAAGGCTTATGGCAGTTTAAAGTGATGCCCTTCGGCCTCTGCAATGCACCAGCTACGTTCGAGCGTCTTATGGAGACAGTGTTAAGAGGACTTTCCTACGAATCCTGTCTGGTCTACTTAGACGATATCATCATCGTGGGACGCAGTTTCGAAGAACATCTGGCAAATCTTAGGAAGGTGCTGCAAAAGCTTAAGGAAGCCAATTTGAAGTTAAGCCCGTCCAAATGTAATTTGTTCCGCCGGGAAGTGAACTACCTTGGTCACATCATCTCTTCTGAAGGTGTACAAACCGATCCAGAAAAGGTATCTGCGGTCAGGAGTTGGAGTCGTCCCGAAAACATCCATCAGCTGCGAAGTTTCCTGGGGCTCTGCACGTACTACAGGAAGTTTGTAAAGGGTTTTTTTAACATCGCACGACCTTTGCATAAGCTGACGGAGAGCAAGCAAAAGTTTGAATGCTCCAAAGAATGCGAAGATGCATTTCTACGACTGAAGGAGGCTTTAACATCAACGCCTATCCTCGCCTATCCTCAGCCTGAAAAATCCTTTATCCTGGACACTGATGCGAGCAACGAGGGCATCGGAGCTGTTTTATCCCAAGAAATTGACGGAAATGAACATGTCATCGCTTACTGGAGCAAATGCTTATCAAAGTCGGAGCGAAATTACTGCGTCACCAGAAAGGAGTTACTGGCCATAGTGAAAGCTGTAGAACACTTCCATCATTACCTCTACGGTCGAAAATTTCTGCTTCGGACAGATCATGCCTCATTAACTTGGCTTTTGAACTTCAAAAATCCGGAAGGCCAGATAGCCAGATGGATACAGCGGCTCCAGGAATATGACATGGAGATCAAGCATCGAAAAGGGTTATCTCACGGTAATGCTGACGCTTTATCAAGGAGACCCTGTCCTGAGAACTGCCACTATTGTTCTCGAATCGAGAAACAGTATGGAACGACTAGCCCTACCGCCTATCAGGTGACAGTGACTCCAACATCATCAGAACCTGATCCATGGAGTGATGACCAAGTTCGAAAAGATCAACTTGAAGACCCCGACATAAAACCAATTTTAGAGTTCATGGAAAGTGATAGTCGACGCCCTAGCTGGCAGGACGTTTCCATCTTCAGTCCTGCAACAAAAAGATACTGGGCTTTATGGAACTCACTCCATTTACGGAACGGCGTGCTACACCGGAAATGGGAATCTGACGACGGCAAAACATCTAGGTGGCAGTTACTACTTCCCCGATCAAGGATTTCAGATGTTCTGAAAGAAATACATAGTAGTGCGACTGGAGGACATTTTGGTGTCTTGAAAACCCTCAATAAAGTTCGGGAGCGCTTCTTCTGGAGCAAGGCGAAGGATGACGTGGAGAAGTGGTGCCATTCTTGTGACGCCTGTGCTGCTCGTAAAGGACCGAAGAAGAGAAGCAGAGGGAAGCTACATCTGTACAACGTTGGAGCTCCTTTCGAACGAATTGGGATCGACATCCTGGGTCCTCTACCAAGAACTGCTGATGGGAACAAATACATTCTTGTTTCCATCGACTACTTCACCAAATGGCCGGAAGCATATCCCATTCCAGATCAAGAGGCTACCACCGTAGCAGAGACTCTAGTCCAACATTGGATCTCGAGATATGGAACACCTTTGCAGATTCATTCCGATCAAGGGAGGAATTTCATCTCTGCTGTGTTTAAGGGCCTATGTGAAATTCTCGGAATTGAGAAAACTAGGACAACACCACTACACCCACAATCGGACGGCATGGTGGAGAGATTTAACCGCACAATCCTGAAAAATCTCTCGCTTATGGTATCCAGAAATCAACAGGATTGGGACAAGAAGCTACCTTTGTTCCTGCTGGCTTACCGCAGTGCTGTCCACGAGACCACCGGATATGCCCCATCTCAGATGCTCTTCGGACGAGAGCTTCGGCTACCTTATGATCTCGTCTTCGGTCGTCCTCTGGATGCGCCTGCATCGCCTGAGGAGTACATCCAGGATCTCCAGTCCCGGTTGGAAGACGTTCATAACTTCGCACGAGAGCGAATCAACATCGCGGCGGAGAAGATGAAGACCCGATACGACACAAGGTCTACTGGACATGAATTCAACGAAGGCGACAAGGTTTGGTTATGGAATCCCATCCGACGGAAAGGTCTTTCACCCAAATTGCAGTCGCATTGGGATGGACCCTACAAAGTCCTTAACCGACTGAATGACGTCGTAGTGAGGATCCAAAAATCACCTAATGCAAAACCTAGGGTTGTACATTATGATCGGTTAGCCCCATACTATGGCCATAGTTCATGAGTATTACGTAAACAACCATGGTTGATAACATAAAAGTTGTAGATAATTTTTGCTTTTAATGTTTAGCAATATTTTTTGTTATTATTGTGTTTTCTGTATCTGTTAGTTATTAATTAATGTGTATATTTGTAAACTTGTGATAGAAGTTTGGCACCCTTTCTGGGGATTGTACTGCCCGGGACGTGCAGTCCTTAGGAAGGGGGCAATGTTACAAATCCTGTAAATAGTAATTATTGTAGGAACGTAACCTGTAAATAGTTTCCCGTAATGAATATACAACCCCTTTTCATATGGCTAAAGTATACGATCCCTATTTCCTTTTTGTTCATTGATAAAATTTGATAACGGTCTACTACTTTACAGAAGCTTGTGGAATATTTGAGAAATTTCTTTTCGGTGTCTATATAAGGCGTTAGCGATGGATAAACAGTTAGTTTCGATTGAAAATTTGTGCTGTGAGTGGATTAGCTCTGTCTATTGCGAGGCATTTCGCTGTGTTGTTTTCGTATTTGGAAGTAAATACGTGTGTAAACGTTGAGTTTACGGTGTTGTGTGATAATTGCTGATGAATAATTTAGCAGTTGTTAACGATTTCTCCTGTACATAGTGTAAATAAATTTCCTGTGTTTTTATCAAGAACTGTGTCATCCTTTCGAGAAAGTTGGAAGCCGCAGCGAATCCGTTGCAATTGCTATTCCGCTATTCGGTCAGGATTGCTCATCATCACTAGACGACTGCCAATAATCATATGACCTCAGGTGCTCCCTAGCATCTGCGCAGTACGCAATTGCGAAAAGTCCCATTTCGCAATCGTGGAATGCATAATTGGAATCGTTTGCAAGCGTTACGCAATCCAACGTCGTGGAGCATATAATTTCTTACAAAGCATTACCAACATCCCGGTCGCGACAGGTTCGAGATTTGAATCTTATTAAATCATTAACCCACAATCACAATATTAAGTGAACAGCCAGTATTTTAAAACTAATTCAATAGTGGTGGTGGTGGTGTCGAGTCCATGGGAAGAACTATACAGGGTGCTCCGTTTTAACCAGCAAGGCCTTTATTTTCGCAACCGTTAGTCGTATACTTCGTTAGATGTATACTTCCAATTGCAAAAATGTTGAAAATCAGGTGCAGAGTTTAGGTATTGAAAGTTTGAAGCAAAAATAAAAATGAGCCAAAAAATACAAAATGTAACTTTTTATACGGGCCTTAGGTCCTCTAACTAATATTTAGAGAAATAATCTTCATTGAAAACTATTACTGACAAAAAAAAAAAAAGACATTTGTGCGACCAAAGCTTAAGGAGATATTCCGGTTCAAAGTTTTAAGGGACCATACAGAAGATGGGATTGGAACTTATCGTCATTTCAGAGGAATGACAAGTTTCGAAGTAAAAGAACAAAGTATTTATATTTTTCATTGCTATTCAAAAATAAAATGCAAATGTTATGCCGTGATATGTAAAAAGTTTTTTGTCGGAGTTATCTTTCAAATGAGATTATTTCCCTAAATATCAGTTTGGGGACGTAGGGCTCGTATAAAAAGTTACATTTTGTATTTTTTGCCTCACTTTAATTTTTGCTTCAAACTTTCAATAGCCTAACTCTGCATCTGATTTTGGATATTTTTGCAACTGGAAGTATACATCTAGGACTAGCGGTTGCGAAAACAAAGGTCTTGGAGATTCAAACGGAACACCCTGTATAAATCCATGTGTCTGCAAAACACAGTCGGCCCGCTCCTTGGTGTTGCCGGAGTACAGACTGATGTTTTTTGGAGTAACATGCACTTATACAACTCCTAATTGTAAGGTGTGTGTTTTATATATTTACTAGTGGTACCCGCAAGGCTTTGCCCGTAGTAGAAAATTAAAAGGTCTGTATATTTACAAATAATGCATGGTGAATTTTCTCGCCAATTGGCTTGTGCCCATGTTACGGTTCCACGTTATGGTAATTTCGTAATTTACTCGTTCATCTTATGATATATTTGTTCTTAAAATTGAAATAGAAAAAGAACCACATCGCATTTTCGAAAAATCTCTTCGAGGTGTACACACTCATGCTACAAACTAACTTTGTGCCAAATGTCATGAAAATCGGCCGAACGGTCTAGGCGCTATGCACGTCACAGAGATCCTGACAGACAGAGATCCGGACAGAGAGAGATCCTGACAGACAGAAATCCGGACAGAGAGAGATCCTGACATACAGAGATCCGGACAGAGAGACTTTCAGCTTTATTATTAGTAAAAAAAACATTTTAAATTTTTTAACTATGTTTTCACTGAAAAAATCGCGAAAAACCTGTTAGAGGTTTTTAATTAATATCTTCGTTAATTAATGTCGTCCAAAGATACAACCTAGCTAGGAACACTCTCGATAAACTCTCCTTCGGAACAAAAAATATTTTTTTTTCTTCAAAATCGGCCCATCCGTTTAGGCGCTGAAGTGCCACGGACAGACACACAGATACACAAACACGTCAAACTTATAACCCCCTTCCTTTGTGTGTCGGAGTTTAGAAAAGGGGTTCCGTATAACCCCGAAACACGTGCCTGCAGTATTCGGAACAATTTGTGCACCTTAACGTTCTATTCAGGTCAATATGACTGCCAAAACATTTCCTTATTTGGCAAATTTTGTCCAATGATTTGTCAAATTAGGAAACAGCATTTCAAAATTGCAATAAAAAAAAAAAAGAAAAAATTATTATGATGCTTTATATTTTTCTTAGAAGATGTTTTGTGTAGTGTATGCTATAAAAATGCTCATATTTTATCATTCATTTATTTCATTGGCGCAGTCCCATTAATTTAGGGATCATGATCCCTCCCCCAGGGGCGTGCGCAAAGCATCAGTAATGGGTTACCACTGCACCCAGGCTCGTCATTTAAAGAACTCAGGGGGGGGGGGAGGGATAAAATAAATTCTTAAATCTATTTTTAGTGCCACTCGAGGTGGACTACAGCACCTTATTGTTTTCTTTTTTTTTCCTTTCTGCTTTTGTTCTTCATTTTTCTTTTCTTTTCTTTCTCTTTATTTTTTTCCTTCTTCTTTTTCTTTTCTTTTCTTAAAGAAAATTGGGGTTCTGCGGTACCCCTGGTGGTTCCTGTGTGCACGCCTCTGGACTCCCCCCCCAGGTGGGCACCCCTGGTTTATCTCTCGTTAAAGCCAAATTTTAAGAAAAAAACTGAATAAATCAGTAGGTATCAAAAACAAAATAACAGTATAAAACAAGATAATTAAGGTAAAATAAAAGTTTCGTACAACTGAGAGTAGCATATTTCTGCGACCTAACATGAATTGATGAGCATTTCCTTAACATTGCAACAGATGGCGCTGCCAGTCTATGTGATAAGATTTGGTTAGAGGAGTGGAATTAGAGAGCTGATAGCAGAGAGGAATATAAAAATTTCCATTTTCACTGCAATTCCCGTTAAGTGCAATTTTCACATTATTCTATCAACGCAATTGTCTCAACCTTCTCACCAACTCTTACTACTGTTAAATATACTTAAGATTTTTTTTTTCTTTTCTTCTATTTTCAACTACCGGAAAACATTATTATAATTTTAGGCAGAGAGGGGCAGTGGCGCAGCCAGAAAATTTTTCTGGGAGAGGTTTTCAAAATCGAAAATTGTTGCTTTTTTTCCCACTCATTTACAATGCGTAATTATTCAATATCAAAGAATTTGTATAGATTAATAATTATTCATTCAGAGAACTTGCTTAAAAACAATTAATAATTCATATTGATATCACAATGAAACGAAGAAAGTGGGAAAAAACGAAGAATATTAATTATTTGTTTTACTTGAGTCTTATTTTAATTGTTTGTGTTTTTTTTTCGCGAGATCATCCTCCTCAAAAACATTCATGTCTTTATGAATGTCAAATGCTGTCCAATAACGGTTTAGATCTTTCGATGAGAATTGGTAAAGAGCCTCAGAAAATCTGGTGCGGAAGGCTCTCTCTCTCTCTGTCTGTCTGTAGGCTTCCTCTCTTTAGATTTCCTTAAAAAGGACTTGTGCAGTGATGGAAGTGCTGAGGGGACCATGATACGATGTAGAGCTTTATTGACACCATTTTAGCTATCTTATACCAGTGGAGACGTGGGGTGCTCATCATGAGATATAACTTTAAAATTTAAGAATTGAAAAGTAATTTCTGACTGCTTCCCAATCAGTAAAAGCAATAAGATATTTTTTTGAAACTTATTCCGCCTGGAAAAGCTCAAATACTCTGCTTTTCCCCCTTGGTTTTAACAGAGGAAATGAATGTGCTTGTGTTCTGGGAGGGGTTTTAACCCCAAAACCCCTCCCGTGACTGCGCCACTGGAGAGGGGAAAAAAAAAAGCTTTTGAATGAATAATAAGCTACAAAAGTCACGAGAAAAGAAGGGCAGTGATTGTGAGTTTGATGAAATTCATAATGCACGCTAATTTATTCTTTAGATTTGTAATATGACTAATTTTCTGACGGACGTATACATTTTTCCACAAGCAGAGCAGTTTAATCGGTGTCTATTTATTAGTGCATTTTATAGCGGAGTAGCGTATAATTAAGTAATATTGTTAGAGGTTTTAGCAGATAAAGAATAGTAGTGCTTATTTATTAGCATAAATATTGAGTTTTATTTTCTCCCTGAATTGATATTCGTCTGCAAAAAATTAAGAATTTTAACTACAAACAGAAACTAAATAATGTTCCTTAACATTCAAAAAGTTACAAAAAGAAAAAGAAAAAATCATTTGAACTTTGACGTCTTGAATTCAAATTTTGCTTTTTGTAATCACGAATTGCGTTAGGACCCTACTCGTTGGGTTTCCTGTTTCTACAAATGGGATGGAATGGAAATGACCAAGAAATTTGCACATTATGACCGGCAATTTTCTAGAATCAGTAATACGAGGGATATCCATAAAAAAAAAAAGAAATTTTGATTAGAATGAGGTAATAAAGATAAAAATCTTATAACTGATATTCATATACACGAATCATAAAGGTTATTTGCAGCGTAAAATGTTACGTATTTCTATTTTTTATCAATCTTAAATGATGGGAATAAGTAATCTGGAAATTTTGTATTGAGATGAAGTTTTGTTGTTTAATTTCATCTTTTAAGATGTGTTTTCTGAAAAAACATACTTGCACAAAAACTCTTTTTTCAATGTATAGTCTCCTTGAGTTAAGATCAGGAAAAAATATGAATAAAATCAAATCGCAGAGGCTTTGTAACTATGACGACAAAAATTTCGCTCTCTAAAGAACTTTTAAAAACAACCGTCATGGCAAAAAAAAAAAAAAAAAAAAAAAAAAAAAACCAACAACAACAATGATTGCAATTTTTAGTAAGTTGATCAAATAATTAGATAATTCAGCCCGATGTTTGCACACTCAAGTGAGATCCTTTTTTTTTTCATAATTTCAATGAAAAATACTCTTATTTTTCTTCCCCCTAAAAATGATATAATCATGATTTATTCGCCATTTTCTTGTTAGACAAGCTCTTCGTAATAGAACATCTCTAGCCCGTGGAAGTCATAAAACTAACAAGGCTAACAAGCTGCATAATCTATTAGACAGGATTTACAAGCAAGACAAATTCTGTTGCAGACGCCTTATTTTTTGCTTTCGAAACTTGAGAGTAGCAAATTGTGCTCAATTTGTGCGACGAAGGATTTTTTATTGTCATATTAGAATTCAGTGAATAATACTTACGTAAATGACAATTTCAAACATAAGTTTTCATTCTATGAAGTATGTTATCCAAGATGTATTGTATTTTAGTTATTGACTATCGACTGAGTAGTAAAATTGAAAAGTCTAGAAACGTGTGAAATATTTTATAGTAAAAATATTTTGTCTATCTCTCACAGTGGCGCACACAAGGGAGGGGTCCAGGGGGTCCGGACCACTCCCAAAGGTCATTCTCAAAGTCTCAGTTCTAATAAGTGAAAAAAAATCCTCATGATAAAAGATTTTTAAAAATATTGTGCACTTTTCCTATAACGAATTGCCTATAACAAGCAGAATGGTGATTATAAATTGAATACACTAAAAAAACATGTTTTTAGTTTTGTAATTACAGATTACATCAAATGAGATTCTATGAACTTCTATAATCATATGGTGCTTCTGCAACGATGAATTTGATTTCTTGAATCCATTTTTTAATTATGGGAAAAGTTAATGCGTATATTATTTTGCCTTCTGGTAATTTATTTATGTATATTTCATTCAATAATGCTAATTATTTGTTCAAAAGTTTATTTTTTACTGTATTTCGTGCTCGAGAATAAAAAAAATCGAGTCAATATGTTTGACGGCGTATTGGGGCTATGATATGAGAATGAGGCTTTCGATCTTGGACCCTCCCCTTGCAGAATTCCTGTGTGCGCCACTGATTCATCAGGAAGCAAACCACTACATGAAGATTGTGAAAATAAAGACTTAAATACAGTGAAGCACACCGTTTATACGTTTCTGAAGGGATTAATGAAAAAAGCGTACAAATGAAAAAACGTATAGCAGGATGCATTATTATGTATTAAACTCTGCAGGGACCAAATTAAAAAACGTATAAGTGATAAAAACATATAAAAGAGAAACGTATAAACGGTGCTTCACTGTAAATCTATTAACTGTTAGGAAAAGTAATACATTTTCCAAGAAAATACACAGGTAATATTGAAAAGAAAAAAAAACTAATGCATACAAAGCTGAGAAAAATAAAACAAATTTATGCAGAAACAAAATTAGCTGAGCAATTATTAATGAAAAAATGTATTGAAGAAATGATATTCTTCTAGAAGTCATTTTGACTCACTCCACTCTGACAAGATACAAAAAGATTTTTATTTACATTCTGCTTCCTAGAGTCGATGTTTCATTAAATGACTAGGGGACTCGGCTGACCTGTTTGCTACGCTCACCAACGCCCGTTCGCCCCCTGCACAGTGCTGCATGCGGCTGGTGACCATTGATGATTTCAATGCTTTTACTCCTGGGTGTATTCAAGAGATCTTGGATGTCCCGACCCTTATCTCTGGACCCTTAAAGTTTAGTGTGGGGGGGGGGAGCCAAGGCGGAATGGCTTTTCCTGGATGTTCTGTATCCAACGGTACTAGTATTGACCTGATAGCCATTCACAGTTCGAAGAGACAGGGTTGGAGGCGCAGACACAGACAGATAGACACATGTTTTAATAATATAGATATGTTGTTGCTGTTACCTATCCCCCTGGAAAGCCTACACCAGGTTCAAAAGGCCCCGACGTGCTAGATCCTCGTAAATTAGATCCTGCTCATCGCACAGCTGCCACCAATACGAGCAAGAAGATGAGCAGGACTTGCAGAAAGGGAACAGGAACAAGGAGAGAAAACCTTCTTTCCGTTTAAAAACCTTAAACACTTTAAATGTTCACAGCGGAATCGAGCCATGGCCGATTGAAGAGGACGAGAATCACTGCAAGAAATCGACGAACCAGGACTCTTGGCTGAATACCAGTGTTGGGCCATAGTATAGATATTCCAGCTGTAAAAGGGAGTATGAGCATTTTCATACATAATACAATTTAACATCGATGTAAGTAATATGCATGACAAGTTTTGAGTAAATTGGTTCCGTAGATTGTAGTTGAACTAATTCGGCATATGAGTCTATATGGTTCATTGCAGATACAAATAGGGCCGCGGAGCGCCGAGACAGGTCTTGTCAATTTGGTCGCCGGTTCCCTTCTTTTCATAGAACTATTAAAACTTTACGACTCTGATTTGGATCCGCACAGTTCCCTACTTTTTATATGTTTAGAAACAATTTGTACAAACCATTTAAAAATTTACCATTTAAAGTTGGTCTTTGGTCGGACGAAGCTGAACAGTCTATTTGCTCCTTAATCAAAGGATACCGTAGTACATTATCAGAAAACCCGAAATGGCTCAGATTATTTCCGGGCAACGTTCCGGGATTTCACGGGTTTCGACCAGTTTCATGTGATATTCAAGTATCTTTGTGAAAATGTTTCCTGAATCGCGATAAGTTGAACGAATGCTGACTTAACCCTGCTGTGAAAAATTATTTTTAGCTAACAGTTTCAAAATAAAATCAACTTTTTTCTTAAGTGTTCCTGTTTCTTCACCACTGCGGTCCAATTGACACCCAAGGAGCGCGAAAACGTCTCTGATTACTGCAGCTGTGCAAGAAAAGCAGGCAAACAAGGGGCTGGATGCTCGTTCGCAGTTCTGCATTAGCTTTGGCCAGGTTTGCTAAAATGCTTTATAGGAGCCTTTGTAGTGAATTAGAATGGTGCCAAGCAATTACTATAAGCATATGTAAGGTTTCTAAGAGTGTTCCTGATTTTTTTTTCCGGAAACGTAACTGACTTTTATTGGGAAGGTTAATCAATTCCTCATAAAGATTCCAGGTTACTTTAGGTAAGTCGTAAGTCACTGAATTTTAGCTGAAAATCTTCCTGTTCTTTGTCATGTATGTAATTGTGAGAATTTAGGCACATTAGCTGCTCATTATTTTCCAGGAAGGTTTCTGAATTGTTTTTACAGTGTAGAAACAGCTCAGAGGAAGTGGAAGAAGGGTGGAAACTAAAAAGAGAGAAACAAGAGATCAACAAAGCATTTTTTCCTCAGCAGAAGAGAAATTTTCTCTTCATCCGATGCTGCAGCATCACGTTACAGATGGAAAAAAAATAATTGCGAAAAATAATCCATGATATTCTCATAACTGAAGAGAAGTCTTCTTTCCTGTTGTCTGGATTAAATACCTCTTCTCGCCGTACTGTAAAAAGTTTTCACTCTAATATTTTCACCATCACTGCTTCGATCTTTTTCAAACCTCGGGTAGTATCTGCGTGAAACAGATGAAGTTCTCATGCAGCGACGCGACGAAATGCTATTCTCTGGGGTTCCAATTTATAGAAATTGGATTAACGACGCCTCATACTTTGCGTCGTAGCACCACTTGTTGTAACAGTTTGCTGTACAGTGGAGCTAATTTTAAAAAATCACAAAATAGAGTAGAATCCCAAAAAATCCGGATTAATGTGGCGGATGGCTGAATCATTTTTGTTGAAACGAGGATCGCGAACTGAACAGTCATGGACATAAATTACTTTTAAATAAAAAAAAACCGCCTTCAAAAAATACCCAAAAACTAAAAAGCAAAAAATAACTGATTACACTTACATTCTATTTCCTACTCAAACATAGAAATGAAATTTATTTTACAATTCCAGTTCAAAAATCAACTAAACTCCGAATTATAAAATAAACACTGATTTAAATTACTATACGATGAATTATTTTAAATACTTAACTAATTATATACGATCTCTTAATTTTTAATAACCTTTTGAAGTCGGGACCTCCTATAAACAACTACATAACGTAACTGACAACCCACCGAATCCTGAATTAAACACTAATTTAACTATACGCGAAATTAGTCTTTAAAACTAAAAAAAAAAAAATTCAAATCGGTCCAGTAGTGTTGGAAAATTCGAAAACACACATAAAAATCCGCAATACGAAATCATAACCTCCTTTTTTGAAGTCGGTTAAAAAGCGAAACACTCGTTCATATTCGAAAACTATTGACGGTTAGAAATTAGTTGACAGCTCAAAAATTAGCTATATAAGACCAGAGACAAGTGTAAGGTGCTATTTTTTAAAGATATTGTGCTCTACATAAATCTGTCATTGAATTGTCGCTAAGAGGTGGTGTTTATATCGAAATATGCATCCATTTTAGAGTCATTTGAGTATTATGTCGAGAAGAAAACGGAATGCGTGCAATTTAAAGGCCTAGTAACGCACCAGACTTAAATCGTACGTAAAATGAGCTGACATTATAAAAGAGGGAAATTATGCTCCTGGCAATCCCTAATGCGGAGAAACATGGGGCAGCTTATATTTTTGTTTCTTAAAAAATCTTAACTAGTGATCCAGATGCAGTTAATAGCCCTTTAATATCCTACGCCGAAAAGGCTACAAGACGTCGCAGACGGTAGAGAGACGTCGCAGACGGTAGAGAGACGTCGCAGTACAGTAGAGATCAGTGAGCAGACGGTAGAGAAACGTTGCAGTACGGTAGAGACAAGTAAGGACTTTTTACCCCCCTCCCCTCCGCGATGGTATAATCACGCTGCGCAAGTGCGAATAAAGGTTATTTTACTTCCAACTAATTTCTAAGCAAAATGCTAATAAATTGTAGATTTTTTTCAATTCAAACAAACCGTAGGGTTCTTTTTTACAAGTTTTACGATAAATAACTTCACAAAAAATGAAAAATGTCAAATAATTGCTGAAAGTTAATGCATTATCGCGAGTAGCTTCAGCTATTTCCTTTGAAAAAATAAACGTAGATTTAATTAAATCTTTTGTGTAGGTCAAGCATCGCGACAATAAATGGAATGAAAGAGAATCACAAAGATTTAAAGTGTACTAACGGAGAAGTACGTTTTAATTGCATGGAATACAATTAAAAGTGTATATGATTATGTTCTTAAAATAATATACCTAAAGGTTTCAGGGTTTTGACAGTTTAATATGATTAGAACAAGGTTTGAAAACACATGACGTCAAAAACTTGAATGTTTAAAAATAACTTTAGCTTTTAACTTAATTGTTGGAAAAAAAAAAGAAACGATTTATCGAAGGAAGAAACAAACTTTTTCAGAATGTTTTGCACAGATAGATAATTTTTCTTTTGTGCATTCTAACAGTAGTGAACTTAAACCAAAGTAATTGATGTGAAAATATTAAAAAATAAATAGTTTACTCACCTGTCTTTTTTTCTGTGCTTCGAGCATAGTCTTATCTATAAAACGATTGTAACATTTTCAATAGCACTTCGTTCCATTGAAATTCTCCAGATCTATTAATTCAGCAACTAAATTTTGTCCTTTTCTCTGCGTACTCTTAACTTTTAGATATATAGTTTTATCGGTAATTTCATTTAAGCCTGCCTCTAAAACAGCACCGTAATGTATTATTCAATTAAAATTCTTCTTTCTATGATGCAAAAAAAGAAAAAAAATGTAGCTCTTTTGCACGGAAAATCTAGTAGGCGATATTGGTGAAGTGACACAATATTTACCTTTTCTCATTCATCATTAGTTCAGAACTCGCGTACATGTGACGTCATCTCGTACACTTCGCGTTAAAGATGGATGCCGCTTCACCAATAAATGAAACAGCTCTTTATTTTAATTTTAAGTTTTGCTTGAATGCAAAAAAATTAAATCAAGATATTTTTTCGCGTAATAATACGACTTTATTTTACAGAAAAATAAAATGTTACGTTTTAAACTGTTACAGTCGTAAAACTGTAACAGTTTTACGACTGCACTGCAGGGGCACTGCAGTCACTGTCTAATGGCGGACGAAAAAGGTAAAACAAACGTACGTATTAACGTAGAAAATGCTCATAAGCCTAGGAAATTTTGTTCGTATGCATGATTTTTTTGCTTTATTCTTTTCAAATTATTTTTTAAAGTCTTGTGGATATTCTGGTCCACGTAGAAAGAAATGAGAATCCAAGAAGCATTACTAAACGTCAGAAATTAATGCAAATTTCGTAGTTCGTAGTTCTAAGCAGCAATTTCCACTATGTTGAATTCGATATTTATCAATTCTTGATGGAACTACATTTTCGTGTGGCTATAAGACTGACAAGAATAAGAATTAATGCTAGATAATTTAATTATATGACATTACGAATCAAAAGAAGATGATACTTATTTGCCTTGCTTGGCTAGCGTTAATTGTTTTGCATTTGTAGCTGAGTTATTTTTCTTAAATTGCCGAATCGGTTAATAAAAAATTTTTCTGTTTCGTATATTTCTAATTTCTGAATTATGATTTAATTCTGTCATGCTATGCAAATCATTAACAAAATTCTCACGAATATATATGGTGGTAGTTTTCTTTTTAATTGATCTATCATTATTTCTTTTAACTTATAGAATTCTATTTTAGACACTATTTTGGCGATGAAAATTCTCGCCTTTTGTTTTTGTTTCAAATTTCTTTCTCGGTTAAACATTTTTCATTTTGTTCTACGATAATATATTCCCGAAAATATTTTGAATACTGTCCATTTCAACTAAATGCTGCAGTAAAATAAGGTTAGGCGGAGGTGAAAGCCCGAATTCTTCCGCTAATGTTATTAAATCCTTCTTTCGAGCTTAAGGGGGGAAAAAAATAAATAACATATTCTTACAAATTTACACAAAACAATAAAAATTTTTACCCGGTGTAACGTTATCCTCTTTCGAAAAAAAAAAAAAAAAAAACCCGTTTCGAACAGCATATTTGTTTTTAATTTCATGCAAATGCGTGTTAATCCATAGTTTTCTTGTGTTTAGGATTTCGCCATTTACGAAGTCAACTCACATTTTTAGAGAAAAACAATGAAAACTAACATTCTTTTGAGAAGCTCGAGAATACCACTACGGGATGAAACAATTTCTGTTGCTGAAAGCAATCTAAGACACATCGAATGCGCCAATAAATACTCATAAACAAACTGCCTATGTTTACCAACAGACACACGTGGAACGCAATGTTTTACCTTTTTCTTTAATTATGTAAATCACCGCAAGGTAGCGTATTCGAGCGCTGGAGTTGCGAATTATTGTCTGAAATGCTAATAATGCTTCGTATTATTTCATTTATTTATAATCTGCACTATTTATTGTTCGTTTGTAATTTGGTTTTCTTGTCCTTCGTTGGCGGAGAATATCATTTATACTTTTCAATTATTTATGTAATTAAAAGCCCTTTTTCAAAAATAGAATGTGAAGAAATTTATTTATTAAATTTAAGTGTCGAATTCAATTTTTTCCTAAATTTCCAAAGAAATGAAAAGGAAAAAACACATAGTAAAGTTTTTTATTTTTTTATATTTTTGTCGAACCGCGAATCGAATAAGGTTAAGAAACGCCGGATTGAAGCACATTTTTTCTTTGCTTTGGCAGTGTAGTAAATGACTTCGATTGTGCAGAAGCTATGATGGTTACTCAGTGAAAAGAAGTATTTAACAATTCTTGTATTTGAAAAAAAAAAAAAAAAAAAAAAACTTAGCTGCGATTTGTGCATACAGTGGCTCCCAAAAGTGTTCGTACACCTTGAAATTTTGTAGTAACTTCAAAATAACGCAAAACTGAATTCGAATATAAAGTCCAATTTTTTTTCACAGCATTCTTATGCCATTCTATAAATAAAACCCAGTAGTTTTTTAAAACTATTGCCAGATTTTATTTTTGAAATTTGTCAAAAAACGAAGAGACTGAAAAAAAATACGCCACAAAAGTCATCGTACACTAAAATATTTTCGAATAAATTCATGATTAAAGTTATCATATGTCGTTTTTTTATTATTTTTGCATTGTGATGACACTGTAAAGTCATTTGACTTTAGTTTTTTTGTTTGTTTATTCCCTAATAGTCTGCTTATTATTTTTAAATGGCAGGTATGCGTAAAAAGCAACAAACACGATTCGAAATTTGATTTTTTCCCTTCACAGTAGCCGTAAATTGGTTTGAAATATCTCTAAATTAAATACTTTATTTCATTCTATAGTGCATGATAAAATGTTTTAACGAAAAGAATCGGACCGAAAACAAGGTAAGAAAAGGTCAACTGGCAAAGTTAACAAAGCGTGATCCGAGATTTACAGTTAAAAAAAATTATGAAAAATACACATTTGAGTGATGAAAAAGTTTCTGCAGAATTGAATGAACATTTTACGTTTAACTTTCATCTAAAATTGTTCGCCAAGTTCTCTGATTAGCTGGATTGAATGGTACCACTTCCCGCAAAAATTTCTTGTTCGTGCGAAAAACAGAAAGCTTACGCTTACTGTCGTAAAATCAATGACAAATAAGCTCAAAACGTTTTGGAACAACGTCTTACGTATAGATGAAAATAAATTCAACATTTTGGGTTAAATTTTTGTACAATTGTAAATAGAAGAAAAATTGAGGAATTTAATCTGAAGAACTCAGTTGAATCAGTTAATCAGGAGGGTGAAGATGTTTTTCTGTGAGGGTGCATATCAGCATCAGGACTTGGAAGTTTGGAATTCTTTGAAGAAATAATGCATCATGCTGTTCATTTAAATATTTTAAAAAAGAATTTTAAACTATTAACCCAAAATTTGGTAATCGGAAACAACTTTGTTTTTTATCAAGATAACGATAAGAAGCAAACGTTTGCGTTTGGTGCCTCAAAAATTTTCTTTAAACTTGAAAATATCTCCTCAATCACCAGATTTAAAATTAATGGAACATATTTGGAGATATCTGGTGGCTAGATTACGGAAATACACGATTGAAACGAAAAGCGAACTAGAAACAGTAAGACCGAAGTGTGGCTAAACACTTACTCAGAAATTGCACAAAAAAAGAAAGAAGAAGAAAAAAAGAAATCTATTCCTAGACGTTTAAAAGCTGCTGTTGATACTGCATGATATTCTACTAAATAATAACGTAGTAAAAAGTTAGATTATTTACTAATTTTTTGACATTTTTCCTAGGTGTACGAAGACTTTTGTGAGATCAAGTTTCTGGCACTTTTTGATTATTGATTTCTTAAAAATCAAGTTTTATTATGTTATTAAAAATTTTCATGTAGTTTTGTTGAAAATAGATCATAGATCTTACAATTAAATACCCATTCCAAAATATTAGTTTTAACTAATGAATAGTGGCGTTTTTCATTGAAAATCGTAGGTGTACGAACACTTTTGGGAGCCACTGTATGTTATTCCTTTGTAGTACCTGTAAGTATTTGAAAAAAAAAAGCTTGAAACTCATGATTTCGCGTTGACCAAATGTATTCAGTACATGAATGAACAGTGGATTACCCGTGTTTTTCTTACAAAGCTTAACGAAAAGTTTGAAAACATTTTGAACAATGTCCCAGGCTTTAAATCTTTGTATTAAATTGATAGTTTTAATAATTCTTTCGAGGGTGGAGGAAGGGGGTGGGAGCAGAAACTTTTGTCCCCTCAATAAATAAAGAAAAATAAAACTTACTGAATAAAAATAAAGTAATCAAAATATGTAGATCTTTTAAAGCTAAGCGACAGAACTTCCGCTCAAAATGCACTAATTCAATTCTATGCAAAACAAAATTTACATTCCATCTTCTTTCATGGATGCAAATTCATATTTTCCATGAAAAACATCAACCATCTAATGATTATTTATCCTAAGAAATATTCTGAGTCGCTCTTGTATGGAAATCCTTGCGACTAAGAAACCCTCTCCCAAAATGATTCCTGTTTGATTTATGACGCCATTGTTTGGCAAATATTTCCAAATTCAGAAATATTAGCCCACTTTTTGTGCGGGATCATTAGTTACTATCAACATCAGATGAAAGATAATGTTATGAAAGAGGACGACAGGCACCCCTTTGTACACAAACATATGTCATGACAATTCATCACTGTTAAATCTGAAGGCGAAGTGCATTGTTGGACTGTGAAGTAAATTATTGTGTTGGGGGAACATCTATTTGGACGGACTCCCCCAGAAGAATGCATTTATCACGTTTCATAATCGCCGTCTGATTTTACATTATCTGCATAATCGGTCTAGTTCATTGATAAGTAAAAATCAATATTTCTTCGATCATTCCCTTGTTTCTCTTAATATGTTTTATTCTTTTTGTGGGTAGTGCTGTAGTGGGAGGAAGGAGGAGGGGATGTCATTCCCAAAAAATATTTGGTTATTAAAAAATAAATAAATAAATAAATAAATAAGTTAAAAATAATGAGAGAGATTTAAAATAAATAAATTCATTTCAAATTTGTTTAAAGTCATATTAAAACAAGTTAATGACAGTAGCGCCTTGGAGTAAGCAAAGAAACATTTTAAATATTTGTACAGCAAAATTGTTGCGAACCGAAGCAAAAAAATGTTGTGTACAGATTAATTTTCCGAATATTGGACATTCTAATGTGATTCAATGGTTAACTCTAAATATTGCTAATAGTGACCAAAATAAAACCAGATTAAAAAAAAAAAAGAAAGAAACCGCGGAATTTGTCAACAAGTTAACGATAAAACTTGGCGCCCAAAAGCTTGGCGATATATCTCCAAGTGTTTGCCAAATTATAACACCACTTGAGTTTGCATTGAAATTAACTATGATTTCCAACCAAAAAGGTGTAAAATACCCCCTTTGACACATCCGATTGCAACCGAAAGGAGAGGTGCACAACTAGACCCCACTAGAACTCTACGTACTAAATTTCAACTTTATACGACATACCGTTCTTAAATTATGCGGTATACATACGCACATATGCACATACATACGTCATGAGAAAACTCGTCATAATTAACTCGGGAATCGTCAAAATGGATATTTCGCGCGTCTATGCGTTCTTATGTATATATGCACGTGTGGTCGGGTCGGGGGGAAAAAAAACACTCAACATTTATTCGGGGGTGAGCAAAAGGGAAATGAAGGTCGATTTTTGAGTGAAATATTTTTCGCGAATACAATACTTCCTTTTTTGTAAAAGGAAGTAAAAAAAAAAAAAAAAAAACTTCTGCTGTAGATGTACCAACATTGGTTCAAATCGTTAACCTTTCGTGTCCTGAAGATCCTTCTTAATAACAATTTCAACTTTCTAGGACATACCGTTTGTGCGGATACGTATACACATACGCACATATACACCCATACGCACATACATACGTACATACGGATGTCACAAGAAAACTCGTTGTTATTAATTCGGGGATTGTCAAAATGGATATTTCAGGTGTCTATACTTTCTTAGGCATATATCCACGTGTGGTCGGGTTGAAAAAAAAAAGTCAATATTCATTCGGGGACGAGCAAAATGGAAATTAAAGCCGATTTTCAGGTGAAATTTTTTTTGAGAATACAATACTTCCTTTACTTCGTAAAAGGAAGTGAAAATAAAATTTAAAAAAAAAAACGTTTTAAACTCTGTCCTCATATTTAATTCCCTTGGAAAAAAAGAATTGAACAACAACTTTCCATATCTCGATATTCTCGTTTCTCGAACTAAATACGTTTTTGAAACTATAATTTATCGCAAATCTATTGCTGATTTCTTCTTTCACATAGATTATCGACTCACCCACCTAATCAAAAATAATCAGCCTTCAACATGCTTGTTTATCGTGCTAATAATACTTGGGCTGTGGCTATTGATAGGGACTATCCGCCCACCTCTATTGATTCCATTCATAAAAAACTTTCCAAAAAGTCTTGGAAAAATATTCTGAATAGAACTTTTAACACTAAAATTTTATTGTTTTGCTATTCTTTCCTAGTTTTTTAGTTGCCAACACTGCACAATTTCTTTAATTGTTATTTTAGTTTTTGTTTGTTGTGAATTTTACGACTGAAGATCTTCTGAGCATTGTATGAAGAGCACTGCAGAAAAGCTTATCGTGGTGCAGAGCACTCCAAAAAAGTTGCATTCCTGGAAGATTTTCCGGGCTGACTCTTCCACAGATACCCTTGGTAATCGAATAGTAAAACAATTAGAAGACCATAAAAATTCCAGATTCTAATTACTTCCGCCTCATATCCGTCTCATTTTCTGAAGTAAAGTACAACTAGAGTAAAATTTTGATAAAAGTTTAAAACCATACAAAAGCGTTATTTTTTTTCTTAAACCTAGCCTATAATTAATTATATAGGCATATTTATATAGTTTAGGGTTAAACAAAATATTTATTCTAATATGACCATCCCATATTTGAAATTGAAAGAATAAAAAAAAAAAGACTATATATTATGTCATTCAATACTTTCCTTCCAACAATGGTAACATTTGCATATCTGGTGCAGAGAAAAATACGTTCGATTTAATGTTCTTTATTCCGTTCTTCCAAGGGACTACTTTTCCTCTTTGCTCTGAATGGGGCTATCTTTTCAGAATCTTTAGATACAACTTGCAACAAGTGAGAGAAAATGTAGCACTAAGTCTTTCCGCTCCTAGGCCTTTATCTTATTGAAACAGCTGTTGCAAAAACTGCTGTTGCTGCTGTGAGAGAGAAAGCGAGCATCAAAACTTTTTCCCCCTTTCATCAAACAAGCATTTTTCTAGAAACATTTGCACATTTTGAAGATACTAGTTATATGCAGATATATTAGTTGTATTCAGATTTTAATTTGTCCTACTTTTTCAAAGCGCTGTAAAAAATGGTCAGAACGACTTCAAATTTGGACTAATTATATTGAAAGCGGAGGAGATGGTACAGATCAGAAAAGGAAAAAGAAATGTCAAGTTTATGAATCTTTTCACCAAGAATAGCAATCTTCTGGTGAAGGTTTTTCAGGAGAAAAGCGACCCCTGTTGGGGAACACTACAATACACTCCAGGGCTCAAAACCAGGACATGCACAGAAATGTTGGGGCCCGTCACAAATCTCCTTTATGGGCCCCCCCTTCATATTGTTTACCCGTACGTCCTTACATATATTTCACCCTCATTTTACTAATCTCAGGCTCCCTTCAGGCTCGGACCCGGGTCAATTGTTGTCCCTTCTCTCCCCCTGTGCACGCCCCTGGGCCCACTTACCGTTCGGTACACGTGGTTTATCCGAGTGATGTGTGGCCCTGAAAAGAGTAGTCTGTGTTTTGATCCAAAGCAGGTGCCGTGCCACCCCTGATCCAGCACTCCCAGAGATATTGATTTGGACTTGGAGGATTTTGCGACCACGAACACATTTGATGTGCCCCAGTCACCATTAGCGAATTTAGGGAATCTTCGACCGGCTAGCATCGAACTCGAGACCCTTCAGTTACAAGTCCGATGCCTTATCAATTTTACCACCAGAGCCCGACTGAGTGGTAGCAAAAAAAAAAAAAAAAATTGCAGGCATTAAAAAGCACTTAAAAAAATTGCAAGCATCAAAGAGAATTTTAAAAAGTTTGGGGCTAATGCCTGCCAAAGGTTTGAAGAAAATCCTTTGTTGATGCGATTTTTTATAAAAAAGTAAAATGGAAACAAGTTTAAAATTGTAGATTATTCACATAAATCGTAGCTTTTTGACACACAGACGAAACTAAAGATTTTCCATCACCTTCGTTAAAAAGAACTTTGCAGGTAATGTTAAAAAACATTGCAACATTTCAAGATTATGCTGCAAATGACGTTGAAAAAATTTAAATAACCAAGTACAAGGCATATTGCAGAACGTGGGCGATAAGCTGTTAGGCATAAAAGCCTAGACAGTCCTTCTTAAATTAGTCACCTCAGAATATAAGTTAGTTTTTTAGTTTAAATCTTTCTCACAATATGTGCTTCACAGAAGTATCTTTTTTAAATATAATGATACCAGTACATATTTTCAAAGTTTCCCCTTAGCTTTAGAGGAGCATCTAAAAAAGTCGAAGCTTCACGACTACTAGAAATAAAATGATTTAAAAAATCCGTGTCTTAGGGTAGTTTTTGTTTTCCACTTTTTAAACTACTGAAAATAAAATCAATATAATTTTTTTTTTACAGAGAAAGCTCGCAAAAAATAGAATAAAGCTTGTTTTGATTCCCAAATGGCAAGGTCCGAAAGGAAATCCTACTATACGATATCGAAAAGGCAAAGGAAAGAAAGATGATAAGACATTTCAGTTTTTTTAACTGAAAAAAATATTTTCTATGGAAAAGAAAGATATAAAGATCAGGATTCATGTCTGCGCATGAGTTTTTTAATCATACACTCTAACACGCAAAAAATTCAACGTACCCAAAAAGAGTTGTCAGAATGAAACAAAATTTTAAATACTTAATGTCAACATTGATATAAGAAAGTGATTACAAAATGAAAGCAAAATGATCATTTATTGCTGAAAAATCCCAAATGAATAGAAGTTTTAGTACCCCATTGAGCAGTTAATGTACGATGTAATGCAGGCAAGCTTGAGGGCAAAGCAGTCTTGTACGATGTGCTATTACGTCATCTCGTACCAGTTTGCTGTGAACTTGCCACGAGTTCAAGCCAACTCGTTGACTGTCCTATTTACCGTCCCAGAAGAGCTCGATTTGTGACAGATCAGGAAATCATGCAGGCCAGAGAAGGTGGTAAATGTAGAAGAGGACTTTTTTGCTGTGTATGACTACTGTATGAAAACTGTTCTAAAAACTTTTTACTCTGAACTCTCTTATTGGAAGAAATACAATTCCAGACGAACAGATAATACAGTTCCAGATGAGAACTCATCTCACTGTCAAATTATATGTTACTATTGCTTGTTGCATTTGTGTTAGTTAGACATTAAATTTGAGAATCGCCCATTACAAGAATGTTCCTTATTTGAGAAGATTAATTGTGTAAGAAACCGAGCCTTAGTTGCAGTAGCGTACATAGACTTCGGTGCGCCTTCCTCTACAAGATTTATAAGTGCGCACCTCCTATAAGAAAAATTGTTTTTTAATATTAACATAATGTTATTTCTTTTTAGAGAGTGCGCTCTCATACCTCTTGTGCTCCCCCCCCCGGACGACGGGAGGTATGTATGCCACTGCTCAGAACATTATTACTCGTATGTGTAAAGAATTTTTGCGTCAAACTGTTACACAATACTTTTTTTCTACTTCCTTCATTTGTATTTTTACATTTCACGAGAAATTAAAGTAACGAGACATTTAAATTAAGTCCACAATTAAGGAAAAGGTAGTCTTATTTTCCTTTTACAAAATGAATAGTTCAAGTTTTGCTTAAAAATTTGGATAGAAAATTTCGCCCAAGTAGGCTGTTTGGTTCATTTTGTCACTCTAAGCAATATCTGATGGGGTCTCTTTTATAGCTGATCTGATCTTTAATGTCCATTACGTAGAACGAAAGTATTTTTTTCTCTCTTAAAGTTGAAAGTCGAATGGGAAAAAAGCCGTCACAAACGCGTAAAGAATTTAATAAAGACACATTGTCACTTGCGATTTCTTGAGTAAAAGGTCTGACTTTTTTTAATGTAGGTTCTTGGACCTTATATAGTTTATTTACTTTCTCATTCTTTTGTTTCTCCTTACATTTTTTTCATAAAAAAAATACTTCTATGTTTTTTTTTTGCTTTTAAGTGCTTCGATTCATTTTTCAGTTAATAATATTTTGGGCTTTAAAATTTCTTCAAATTTCTGTCACTATAGGTAGTTAAAGAAACAAAAACGGTTATAAGTTATTTTGCTATACAGTTATAATTAAATGGCATTTAAATGCGTTTCTTTTTTTAGCAAAATTTATTCATGCAATGTAGCATTAAATTTTTTTCCACGAAATAGCTGAATTCATTTCCATAAAAAAAATCATACATTTTAAATGGCTTCAAAACTTGTAAAAAATGAAAACATGAGATAAACCCTAAAATATAATCTCTCATGACAACAACAATATAACTCAACTACAAAACGTTGAGAAGTCCAGTCTTCGTACGTGGAAACTTTCTCTCACTTAAAGTAAGAAATGATTGATCACGTGATACCTTTTCCAGAAAACCAGGTTTAGAATGGCTTTTCTCCGTTGAAAAAAGTTCTCTTATCTGAATTTATATTCTTCGCTCCGTTATGTTACTGAAATACACTTTCGAGTTTATTATGATGACTACAGTTTAAAGTGGCCTTCATTCTTCATGGCTTTTCCCTAAGGACGGCGAAATCCTTATTTTTGCTCAGAAAGGTAAGGTTATCCTGCGCAGAAGGCAAATCTCGTTTTTGAAATAGTTTTGAAATATTTATTTGACATTTTTAAAACTAAGGAGACGGAAAGAAAAAAAATATTTATAAATGATTAATTTTCGGTATAAATGGCTATTGTTGCCGTTGATGAACAACTGGATAAACGTAAAACATATCAAAGGGATGTTGCGTGTATTACTCCCTTAATTGGCCATTAATTTGGTTTTAGATTAAGCAGTTGATCAATCTGCTTTATCTAAAACCCAATAAGTTAGTAAGATAGTTAGAAAATTGAAGAGCGAAAACGAATTCTTGAACAATAACAAAAGTACATTCAAACCTACTTAAATCAAAGACAAATTGAATGGGAGCTTAGAGAAAATTGGCTTTTCTGTTTTTTGGCTTTTCTTTGAGCATCTTTTTAATTTTGTCTGAATTTTCATTTTTTGGACGGAATTAAAAATATTTACGCATTAAAATAAGTTTTGGGGACGGTTGGGCTCCCGTACTTCTTTCGGTAGAAATTAAGCCTTGGCAAAAACGTACAACTAAAACAAAATTAAACTAAGACCAAATAAATCCTCAAGATTATTGAAAATTCTCGAGCAACATCGTACATCTAAAACAAAATTAAACTAAAACCAAATAATCATGATGATTATTGTAAAAATTTTGAGCAATCGCAGGAAAAACCAAATAAAACTGAAACCAAAATAATTATCAAACTAATTATTAAATTCCTAAATCAATGACGTATATTTGACTATTGAACTAATCTTTTTTATTATCAATTATCTGTAATTCGTATGTTTTTCACTTTAGAAAATGTAGCTTCTGTTCAATTTAAAGACACTCATATAGGTTTAATCGTTTGTACACAGTGAGAAAATAGTAAACTTAGTAAACATAAGCTTTTGAATGTTGTGTGCAATAAACGTGTTCTGACTTCAGATTATTGAATTATTTCTTATTTATTCATTTCCGTAAATTTATAGATCAATCGAAATGATGCATTTTAGAAGCTGATAAATTTATTTTGTTTGTGACGCAGAGTTTAATTTTTATTACTTTCAGACAATGAGAAGAGTTATTTTTTCTTCTACCGCCCAGCTATAGGTTAGAAAGTTAAAATTTCTTCAATAATGGCGTTTCCTCCATGACTCTTTATTTATAGTTTGGAAATTACTTTTTAAGTTAAATGGAGTGAAGAAATAGTTTTCGAAGTACCAATTTATCCGCTTGCTTCAATGCAATGATTTAAAAAAAAAGTGTAAAGGAAAAGCACAATAGAGTAAAGTATGTTAGCTGAACTTTTATACGCTTTTTAAGGTTTATGGTGTAATTGATTTTTGTTTAATTTTATCGAATTTTTAGAAGTTACAAAGTTGTTTTTTGGAAATGAATCACTGAAACAGTTTACATGAAACATTGTATTATAAAACAAAGATATTTTTACGTTACAACAAGCCTCATAAAAACTTTTAAAATAAGCCTCAGAAGTTTACTCAAACGTATTTTCACGCTTCGCATTTTTGATTAAAAATTTAGTATCATGAAAAATTAAAAAAAAAAAAAAAAAAAAAAGAGCAACGCTAAGAAAGTTCCGAAAAATCTCAAATTATTTCCAGGCAACTTTACTGGATTTCGCGACTTTAGATCAATTTTTCTGGGAAATTCAAGGATCTTTGCGAAAATGTTTCCTGAATTGCTGCCAGTTGAATGAACGCATTCTTCTCACTGCCGTAAAAAAACATTTTTAGCTACCAGTTTCATAACATAATCAGAGTTTTTATTAGTGACCACAAAGTCTAACAATAATTAACTGCAAAGGATAATTGCGTTGTCATATGGGCCATTGAGAAGCAAAGAGATATAGTCGCAAAATTTAAATTTGGTGATAACTAGTACAAATAGTAGATAACTCTCTCTTCTGTCTTGGGGTAAGAGATAGTACTAATCTTTGTTACTAGTTGCCCTGGTAGGTGTTGCTGTACAGAATGATTTAATCAAAATCAATGAAAGCCTACTTAGGACGTTATCTTTAAACGCGTTTTACTCAAAACTTGAAAACGTCCTTTTATATCTCTTTGCTTCTCACTTCCTTATATGTAACATTGACATATAAAATTAATATCGGATTAGCTTGCGAAGATTTTCAATCCAAGATTTAATACATAAAAGATTTTCTAAGAAAGTTCTAGCGAATGAAAAGTATATGTAAACATTGTTTAAATTTTTATTTCTCATTCAAAATTTTTCTTCTTAATTGAGTAACTTATAATATTAACATGTAAGAAATAAATGTTTAAATTTATCTTTTTATATCATTTATAATTACACCTGGTTTAGGTTCATAATTAGTGAATATTTAATATCATATAGCATTAAGAATGAACTACCCCCTAAAACACTCTAAAAACCAGCCAAGGGTGTACATCTTTTGAATACCCGCGACGCTGGGCATAGGCGGATTTACGGGAGTGCCAGGAGGTGCGCCGCACCCCCAAAATTTTTGGTTGGGTTTTGAAAAAATTTAGTTCAGTATATTTCACTCAGAACGCAGTTGGGGGAACAAAATTCATAGCTGCTATACTAGTAAATTTACTTGTATCCAGTGTATCACTACACGTCGCTAGCGCAAGAAAAACATAACTGTGCTCATATTAAGAATTAAAGTAGTTTCATCCATTTGGAAAAAAAATCCCTAATAAATAATTTCATGCAAATAAAGAAACGTCTCAAACAATTTATTGTTCAGCGCTGTGTTATTGTATAGAATAATTGCATGTTCTGTAATTGGGTATTTATTCGTATATCAATACCAATTCTTCTATTTTGAAACAACAGTGGCTAATAAAGTCCACAAAAAAAAAAAAAAAAAAAAACATGGCTATTGCAAGAAGAAACTTGATCAATAAAATCTACACCGAAACCAACCGAAAACCAACATTTTTAAGGTAAATTTTAAAAATTTTTTGAAGGAGGGCTCCCGGACATTTTGCTGCAGTGGTGCATCCATGGGGGAGGCCATGGGGGAGGGGGCCCAAGACTAGTGACCCTCCCCACAAAATGCTGAGGAGATGCTTTTAAAAAAATATTCTTTATTATTGAAGAGAAGAAAAGATCTCATTTTGGGAAAACGAAGATATTTTACGAAAAAAAAAAGAATGTTGGCAAAAAAACCTTAATTTCTTTCAAAAAGAAATATTGACATTTAAATTTTTCAACAGCTTCAGTTTATTGGCGGCGAATTGTATGCCTCCTCCCCCCCTCCTCGCACAATCCTCTTTCTTTCATATCTGCCCCTCCTCCCTTTTTTTTTCCCTTCATTTCTTCTATTTCGTTTTCATTTTTTCTATTAGTCCTCAAAATTTTTCTTCTCCAAAGCCCTTTCTCCAGCCAAAGCTATTACAGAGTACCTCAAATTTCGTTTCTTAGGCTTCACTTTCGCAAAATTTCCAAGAAAGATCTTCTAATTACCTAAATACATCGAAAATCGTTTAAAATTGCGTTTTTGGAGTTTCAGTTTTGAAAAACTGCAGTGTCCCTAACGTTACCAAATATGGTCTTTACATTCATGTGTTTAAGACTTTAATTTTGGGAAATATTCGAACAAGGGCCTCCGACCCCCTTTCTCTAATATCATCAAAGAGTTAATATTTTGGTTTTGAAAACTACTATTTCGAAATATTTTAGTGGGAGGATCCTTTTTTTAATACCATGGAGTATTATAGAAGAACTTCATTTTTAGGACTTCAATTTCGGAAATTTTCTAGGGGAGACCTCCAGAACACCCCGTCCGGTGACAGCATCAAAAATTGTCCTCCGTAGTATTTTTGAAACTTCAATTGTGAAAAGTTAAAGAGGTAGCGTGGGGGAGGGAGGGGGTACGTATTTCTATCTGCTTTTTAAAAAATCGATTGGAGACAGTCTATGAGTCTCATTCCTAACCCAAACTATAAATATGGACTATAATCACATTTATAAGACTAAAATTTCTAAAAATAGCCTTGAAGCCACATTACCTTTCTTACTCCTAAAATATCACCAAGAACTGTAAAACTGTGTTTTCAAAACTACTATTTCAAATTTTTTCTGGGGCGTGAATCCCATTCCAAACCAGTAGCTGGATTCACCCATTGCTTCTAATATCGACTTTCGTTTAAGACTTTTTCTGTAGTTTGAAATGCTAAGAATTGCACATCCCCTAATCTTACTAAATATGGTTTACATCGCGTTTTTTAGACTTAAAAGTGTGTCCCGCCCTAAAATTATTTTTTGATTTCGCCACTGCCTTGTTATTCCGCGAATACCCCCCTCCCCAGATCCCTGTTATTGTTGCACCCCCAAATATTTCGGCCTAAATCCGCCTATGACGCTGGGAGGAGGGGGGGGGGCAATCCAATGGGGTTCCGGTTAAACACATAAAAAATCTGGCAAGCCTACTCAACAGAGTACCTAGGGTGCTTTCGGAAACAAGGATCAGTCGCTTCGGTGCCACCGCAAGCGTTCGGAAACGCTTGCGGCGGAACCGGTTGATTGTTTCTTGTTTCTTATTTAAGTAAGTGTGTAATAAAGCAATAAATTTTTGGATAAGTGAAGAATTTATGAGATTTTATTTTCATTTGAGGCGAGAAAAAATTTCGAGGCTTAAAGTTTCGCGATCACGATGGGCTCGAAAAAATTATCGCGCAGTAACAGATAAGACACATTATTTTCTTTTTAATTCCTTCATCTTAATCTGTGTAAATATCTTAATTAATTTGTACTGCTGACGGTAATCTACCCAAACAAACGACTATTAATAGAACTTGTCAAAGCTCCGGCTTTGCTTCTTAATTGCAGTTTATTTCTTTAATTCTTATGAGTAATCATTTAACTGCGGAATAGATATCGTTTGTCTAAATATAAAAACAGAGGAACTTTTGCTCAGTTTTTGCAAATAGCGGATTCTATGGAAATATCAGACCCCGGCAAGGAAAGTGACGCAACTGAAAAATTAAGCAATGGAGAAAATCAAGGTTTTACGCAATAGTAGTTTTAAGCGATTTAGTCTTAAATTTACAATAAGCGCAAACTATAATGTGATACATGAAATACACCGCCAGCTCAGTCATTTCCAGCCGAGGACTGCAGTTTCGTGCTTATTAGCACTAATAAGCACGAAACTGCAGTCCTCGGCTGGAAATGACTGAGCTGGCGGTGTATTTCATGTAATTCTGCTTTAGCCCTGGCTATTGGGCGGTAATTTACTGAATATAATGTGATATTTACTAGTTAGTTTTTTGCTGTCTAAATGAATCGTGCACACTCAGAGTTCGAAAATTTTTCTTCTAAATTATGAAATTTTAATGATGTGTCACTACAGTACCCGCCACTTATAAAATCACTGGATTATAAAATTTGCTGCTTTTTAAAATCAAACCTGGAAGAACAGAATCATTCCAATAGCAAAACATGTTAAAACCATCCTTTGAGAAAATCACCTTCGCCGCTTTATAAAATTACCTTAGGACATCTTGCGTAAAAAAAATTGATAAAAGAGCACCAAGAAGTGAAGGAGACGGTCTCAGAAGATGAAGAAATCTCATTGCCAAATTTCCCCTCTTCAATAGATGTCAGAAAAGCGCTTTATGTTATACGATGCACTTTAGAGCAAAGAGAAAAATATAACGTTGAAAGTTACAATGCGTTTTGTAAACTTTCAAACGATATTGAATCTTTACTCTTCAGTTCTAATAAAATATTGGCTTATTGATGTCTAATCAATACCCTTATGTCATTAAAAAGAATTACCTTGTGCTTAAAATATCAGCTGTATTTTGAAAAACTTTAAACAAAAATAAATGAAGTAGTTCGTTTGGTTTTCAGAGCATTTAAGCTTCAAAGCCTTTCTTTTTTTTAAATTGAGTGTAGACATGCCGGTTTGTAAAATCAGTCACTTTATAAAATTAAATGTCATGAAAACGATTGTGATTTTAATAAGCGGCGGTCACTGTATTGAATGTATCGTTTTTACGCCGCCGCACACCAGTTATGTAAGCTAACTTTATACGAATTTTGTGGAAAGAAAGAGCATTAAATTTAGATTTTAAATCAATCTACAGTGATATTTTACATTACAGTTTCTAAAACGGGGTCCTATGTTACCAAACATCCTGATCTACTGAAATCTACTTGCGTGAATGTAATTGTGACTGCTTAGAACCTGCGTAGAAACTGTGGTTCGACTTGTCATCGCAATGATAAGCATGGTCATGCTGACTTTGGATGTAGGTAATACAGTACTATTGGATGTAGGTAAAGTACGACAACATAACTCTGCATTGAACTTTTACATAATAACGGTCTCAAAAATTATTTTAGATTAGCAACCAAAAATGTTGAGCTACGGATATTTGCTTGTGTGACTGTATATCTGTGTTTGCAACGTTTACAACAAATGAAAAAAAAAAAAAAGGCAAGTGTTATTATACTTTTCTCTCTGCTATCTCTTTGAAGGAAGGCGCAAAATGATTTTCAACAACCGTAATGGTTTTGAATATTTTGTTTTGATAAAAATATATTTTAAAACTTGGGACAACAACATTGTCGTCGCTTAATTTTGCGTTTAAAGCTGCTTACTGATTATTTCAGTGATACTGGAATTACAGTTTTTGTTGGTCAATGCCACTCGCACTTCTATCGTAGCCCTTCTATTGCCCCTTATGAATATGAATAATCTTTCAATGTGAGACAACGCCACCTATGGGCTACAAACAGCATCTGCCCAAACGATGGGATAGCTTCCTTGTAGCAACATGTGGAAATTTAGTCTCTTAGTTGTTTGTATTGTGATTTCGTATTTTGTGAATAAATGTTTCTATAAAACTCTTAATTATGCTTTCACTGAGTAAGCATGTATATTCTGCAAACCCCAATGGACAATATAGCTAACAGTTTTAATGATAACAAACAGCAATTTTTAAAAATAAAATTGACTTGATGGCGTTTGGAATTATCAATAAATGTTTGAGAGGAATTTGTGCGTCTAAAATAGGAAACTTAACGTGAAATTTTCGCTTAAAATTGGAATAAAAAAGACTGAAATCGATTTTTTAAATTCTTTTTTTGCGCACATTTGCCACAAAGTACAATTCGAATGATAAGTTTTGTTCCAATCACCTCAAACTCAAACTCAAAAAAAAAAAAAAAAAAAAAAAAAAAAAAGAAGCAGCACATCTTTTGACGTTGACGTATTATGATAACGATTCCTTATACGCAATTGGAAGGAACACATTTGCCCGAATTTATTATTTAAGTGTGTGTGTAAAACAAGCAAACGCATAGCATATACATCATTAAATTTGACAATATACCCAAGAAAATCAATGTCTTTTAAAAGATGAAGATACTTGCTTCAGATACAAAACGAGTAATTTCTCAAAAGAAACCAAATAGTGTGGGGACGAAAAATCTATTATAATGAAGATTCTTCCCTTCAAATTTTATGAAGGTTGACGTCGACACAAGTAATACCAGGTAAGCAACGACACTTGTTGACAACGTACGAGGAGGAGGAAAAAAGATTTCTACTTAAATTTTCTTTTTATTCCATTTTCTTGAGACCTGACAAGGACTTTGAAGTTTATGGTTGGAGTGAAAGAGCGACAGAAAAGAGAAGCTTGCCAGGCTGAATATTTCTTTTATAATTCTTCAATTTTTTTTAAATGAAGTATAGAGGGAGCGTTTTTAATGTAACAGCAGTTTTTAGCATGCGGCGAAGAGTTTCGACAAAAAAATTTCTTTATGTCACTTCTTTTCGGAGGAGAATATACGAAGTACCAAGCAATTGCAACTTTTAAATTTTTTACCATGCTGTTTTTAAGGCATTTATTTACTGGAGCGAATTTGTATCATGCGACATAATTTTTGATATAGTTATCGTTCAAATATCAATCGATGCATGTCCAAATATTTGTACAAGCGATTTCGTGAATAAATTGCGCTTTAATTTCTAAAGAACACTTTTTCTTCCTATTATCACGGGACGCGGGAGCGTCCCGCCTCGCCAAGGAAACCAAACGTCAGCAGCCAACAGAAGCAAATCCACCGCCAAAGACGAAAGAAAATAAAACGACCAAGAACAAGATTACGCGACAGAACGAATTGTTTTTTTTTTGGGTTTTTCACCCTTCTGTATCTCAGCCCCATGAAGACCCCCGGAGTTGATTTTTGGTACACTCAATTTATAGTGGCCCCTGACGCCGTAAACCAAAATACAACCCTCTGGACCATCAGGGGGAGGAGGTATTAAAGTTATAAAATCACTGTTCAAAAATGTTTTCGCTTTCTTTGACAGGGCTACAGCCCAGACAAAAAAAGGAATCAAGCTGAAATTTCGCACACACATTCCTTGTGCCCTACTGATGTGCCTTTTGTGCCATTTGACCCCCCTCCCCTTCCCCCCTCGTTTTTACCCCCCAAATTGTACCTTCCCGGGATTCTATCACAGTCCCCCGGCGGGCTACGGCAATGATTTTTTGTATACATATTCTTGGGGGGCCATTGAGTACATATACACAAATTCAACCCCCAGGGACATCATGGGCCGGAGTAATTAAAGTTTGAAAATCACTAATTTTCCCTAAATTCTTATGTACTTACTCACAGGGTTTGTTTATCTCGGACTGCAATTGCAAGTTTAGAACAGATCTAACAGTTATTCCAATGTTGTCTTAGGAAATGAAATTCAATCAAGACTAAAACATATCCAACAGTTGCAACTAGACGTTAAATCGCGGATACCACAAATTTGCCACAGCGACTGCGCATGCGCGCAGACTTAGCTCATTGGGCTTTCTGTTTTCAGATTCTATGTTGTTTGTTTATACGTAAGCAGAGAAACAAATTAATGAATGAGATTAAAATGCTGTCCTCCCTCCCCCCCCCCCCAGTTTCGCCGATACAAAATTTCTTTTCTTCCTGTTTTTCAGTTTTGATATATTTATAGAGGGAAGAAATTTTAAATGTCGGCGCGAAACTGGGGTTAAACCATTACAATATTTTACGTGACAAATTATATGAAACTGTACGCATATGAATACGGCACATATAACTTTTTAATTGAAAGCGAAAAATAGCACTTTTTTATTGGTTTGCTTATTTTCTTAATTAATGGATTTTTCACAAACAATACATAATGAATTGAAAATATATGAAATACGTGTGTGGTTATCCGTGCTTTGCAGTAATTTGTTAGCTGAAAAATTTCTTGCAATTAATTTAAGCAAGACTTTTAATGAGCTTAGTCAGCGCTCAACATGCGCATTCGCTATGGCAAATTTGAGATATCCGCGATTTGACATCGAGTAAAGTTGTATAGATTTTCTGACACATTCAAATTTAAAATATTTAATGGCTTAGTTTTTTTTTTGCTTGGTGATAACATGCGTTATTTCGTTTTTTAAATGAACTTTTAAATGAAACTAGGTATTAAACAAGAGAAAGACTTCTATCAAGAAAAAGATAAATCACCAAACAATTAAAATTATCCCATAAAACGTAAAATTATCCACGATTTAAGAAAAAATGTAATTAACAAAAGGTGAATAAACAAAATGGTGTTGGTAATAAACAAAAAGTGAAAAGCTAGATTAAAATAGTCCTCAAGCTGTAAAACATTTAAAGAAACCTTCATGAAAATGTTGAATAATCTGTCAAATAAAGAAACTGTAATAGATTTTATTGCGAAGATGTAAAATACTCGAAAGCAATATAATTTAAAATATAGTATTTTATTATCCAAGAAATTTTCTTTGCAACAGAGAGAGGATACAAGAATTGTAATAAAATTTAAACCGACCAATTCTCACAAAATGAACATAGAATCTTAATAGTCAAAAAATAACTTGACGTAAAATTAGGCTAGCCCAGTGGTCGGAAAAACTACATTTTTTTGTAGCGAACTACAACTACAACTACTTTACTATAAATGTAGTTTACTACAACTACAACTACTTTTTTCAAAATGTAGCAACTACAAACTACTTTTAAAAAGTAGTCGCTACTTCGCTACTTTTTAGTTATTTTTTAAAAAAGTTAATCAATAAAAAGCATTCACTTATACACCGTTTGAGGATTGAACGAAAAAATTCATAAAATGATTTAGGTTAGTAAACTGAATCCATTTGAACATGGTTTATTACCAAGTATTATTTATTCTTTCCTTCGCTTGCTGAGCTAATTTGTCATTCAAATATTTGTAACGACTTTTACGCATATTCGCTGCAAGAAAGGATTTAAACATGGAAGGAATTCAACCTTAAAATGTTTAATCCTTTCCTAACAGTGAATATTTCATTCAAGAAGTGCAACTCGGCTACTTGAAAATGTAAATAGATGCAGTCATAATTTGTTTTAAATTTTATATAGACATACATGTACATAAAATTGATTTAGATGAGGAAAAACATCTTTTAAACAAAAGAGAAAAACTTTAATTTTCATTATATCAGTTAATTTATAGGAACTTTTTTTTTTTTTTTGCTGGAACTAATGAATTCATTTTGAGCTTCTAGCTAGAGGTCCGGACCAGAACACTATTTTCTTTCTTACGCCACTCATAAAATGAAATAAAAGCATTTTTTCAATTTCACCGAATAACCTCAAAAACTTACATTATTTAATAATTGACTTTTATCATGTTAATATATCCAACACCCAATCAAAACAAAAGTTGCTTCTACTTTTGAACAAAGCCATTGCCTGTTTGGTGATATTTTGATAGTTGAAATTGTAACCGTAACTCCAGTGGATTAACTCTAAACTCTAGTAGATAGCGTTAATTTTGTTGACCACTTTTTGGTTTCTTCATTCTCCTGAAATTACTCTTTGTCGAAATACAGCATTTCCCTGCATGTCAAACATTACCAAAGAATATTTTCAAATTATCATGTCGTGGCGTGTGTTTAATAGTTGATAACGTCAAGAGCGTTACTCGATCATTCGCTAGTATATATATGATGACATCT
Source organism: Uloborus diversus (assembly GCF_026930045.1). NCBI lineage: Eukaryota > Metazoa > Arthropoda > Arachnida > Araneae > Uloboridae > Uloborus > Uloborus diversus. The sequence continues at coordinate 204,611,419 of NC_072732.1, read as the reverse complement.
GAAACATGAAACATAACTAAGAATGCATACTTTACTTCAATGTGAAATTTTAAACTACAATGGACTCGCGCGACAGCGCGATTCTATTTAAACGAAATGGATATTTTGCGAGCTTTTCTCGAGTACTGAATTTTGGAGCTAACGCGAATTCCTCACCTCGTTACACGAAAACTTTCGAGTGGGAATCACGGGGCTTAAGTATCACCTTCTTTACTGCCTACTAAATATTAGTTTTGTGAATAAATTTTCGCTTCCGATTCACTGAAAGCGGAAGTTCCCCAACCGAAACATCGCTTTGTTAATTTACAAATCACCACTCGCATCTTTTTCATTCTAAATATGAAGTTGATGAAACATAATTTCACATAAGCTGCTGTTCATCTAAAGTTTAAAAATGGAAGGAAAAATAGAAATCTCTGATAACTAAAGAAATGTAAAGATTTTCGATATGCTTGAACAACTAAAATGTGTATCGAATATAATTACAATATCTACTGTATAGTATTATTGTAGTGTTTCACTTTTTTTATTGCTACATACTATACGTACCGCAGTGTTTCATTTTATGCCATTATCTCCCTTTTGATTTTTGTGCAACCTAACAGTATTTTTATTCAATAACATAGCTTTTTTAAAAATACAGTAAAGCTTCAGTTCTCTATGTTTAAATTTGGTAATAGAAGGTTAAGAAATGGGTAAAAATCATTTGAGGGATGTTTTCAAATGCTTCAAAATTATTGGTATGCTCATAAAAAATCGCATTTTTCCGCCTTTTCCACAACGCGAAATTTCAACCTACGCTGGGAGTCTTGGAACGCATCCCTCGCGTAAGTTGAGATTCCACCGTATATGCAGATGACATCTGACATGGATACCGAGAGCTTTTTCTCAAAGAGCATATTTGCAAGAAACGGAAACATTTTCGTGATCATACATTTCTATAACACTGTAATATTTGTTGTTAGCCGGCCAAGCCAGTTCAATATCATCCTCTTCCATAACATTTACTGTAGCTTCCATACTAGGTGGATATTGACACAATAATTTCATTGACGTCTAAAATGTTCATCCACGGCACATTCTCAGCTGCCAGAAAACAGAAACGCAGCATAGGCGCCATTTTGCATAGTTTTAGGGGAGGGGGCAGATATTTTCCCCATTGTTTAGCAGGAGAAGTTCACATGGAAACTGATTTCAGTACAGATTAGAATTATTAAAATTTGACATTTTTAATAACTTATTTAATAATGGCTGGAGAAGAAATGTTTTTTACATTTTTGTGAAGAAAAAAAGTACTAAAAGCAAGGAAGTTCTAATTTCTAAAAGGTTGGGGGGTGGGGCTTGAGCCCCCACTTGCCCCATATATGGGTGCCCATGAAACGCGGTACTACATTAACAGTTATCGCTTATTCTTTCTATGCCATTCGATGTGAATATTGGGGAAATGTGAAAATGTCGATGCTAAACAAGTTAATGGCGTCAAACAGATAGAACGTATGGTGTCAATCTGACGTCAACTCGTATTTTTTAGAGTCTTCCGGACCTGATTAGTACAAGTTTTACTCGCGTAAGACTTGCACCAGTCAGATTCGTTTGAAACCTCGTTTCTTTCTTCTTCTTCTTTTTTTTTTTTTTGAAATTTCATTTAAAAGTAGTTTCCAGAAATCGCTACAAACTACTTTTAATTGTATCGAACTACTCGCTACACTACTTTTTTTGAAAAGTAGTGCGCTACACTACAAACTACTAAAAAATGTAGCTACTACAGTAGCGTCGCTACTTGTAGCGCGCTACTTCCAACCACTGGGCTAGCCATTATTGTTCCTTAAAAACACAAAACAGCGTTGTTTCAATTGAAATTTCAAATTTCAGTTGTTTTTTGACTTGATGTTCTCAATTCTAAAAATACAGACAAAGTAATAATATCAATGCAAAAAGATGTGATATCTCATCAAAAACAACCCTGCCGTAAAATTTTTTACAACAGGGTTGTTTTTGATGAGATATACTTTACTAGCTGTACCTGCGCGGCTGTGCTGGTGTTGTAAGGTAAAAAAAAACTCTTTGAGAGTATGTTCAGATCCCTTCCCGTTGCGGAAAAAAAGGATTTTGTTTTGTTTGTTAGAATGTGCAAATATAGTTTTACCTAAGCTCCAATGAAGGAATTAAAAATCCTGACGTAATGACGAAAACTGTTCTTGAAAACGCCCTTTTCAAAAGAAAAAAAGGTATTAGTTTTAACACGCTCTAAAATCTTTCAAAACCACCATAGCTAAGCGTTTAAAGTTAAATAACATGCAATTATTTAATACGGAAGAAATTGCAAATTAAAAAGAAAAAAAGCAACGAATAAAAAATATCGTTAATTTGAGATGAATCGTCTAACAATAATCACCATAAATTCAAAAAAAAAAAAAAAAAAAGAAATGAGTAACAATAAACGCTACATTTATGCATTCAAAAAAAAAAAAAAAAAAAAAAAAAAAGCTGACGATAATATTTAGTTCTAGCAAATGAATTTCATTGGCTTCAAAGCGACGGATCACGCAGCTTACTATAGCTACTAATCATCGCAAAGGCAATAGATTTTGGCGAACTTCAGGCATTAGGCAAAGTGAGGGTAATAAGCACTGTTGATTGCTCAATTAGCACCAAGTGAAAATCCTCCTACCAAAAGCATAAAGAATTGAATTGAAATACCAAGTGAAATCAGAAAAAAATGAAATCCGTGCTTCCTCCGAAGAAAAACGAACTTAATTCAAAAATGTTTAGTTGCAACCAAAGAAAATACCCCCCCCCCCCCCCCCATCCGAAAAAAATATTTTCATTAAAATACATATCCTAGTTGAATATCGAAGTGCTGAAAACCGCTCGTATACTCCTACCAAAAAGAATCAATGCTTTTATTTCACTACTTGTGGTACCCGCACAGCCTTGCTCGTGGTACTAAATTAGATGACCATTTGGTTCGCCTCTATATTTAGAGGTAACTACTGTTATGGGCATAGTTAGTTTGTTTTTCGAGATTGCTACATATTTTCGGTACATTTGAAAATTTGACTTTGACTACCATTCGATTAGCCTCTTTTACGACAACAGTGGTATTTTTACGAGAAAACTATGGTTGCATGAAAAGTGGAACTCAATATTGTTGGCGCTTCGGGTGGTAGAGCGTTAAAAAAAATCGAATTTGTAAGCAGACGTGGAGGGCAGTAAACATTAGGGTGATTCAAAAATACATGTAAAAAAAAGTTACTCTAGATACCGGGATACCCCTCAATGTTTTTAGATTTGTGGCTAGAAATATACTGGAAGAATTTTAGCTTCCTATTTCAACTGAAAGAGGGCGCTCCACCCCCTCCCCCAAACTTCAATAGTATGGGGGGGGGGGGTTGTTAAAATACATCAAACTGAAAAAAAATGCTACGTATTATAATATACTCTAGAAATATACATATACATTGCAAAAAAAAAAAAAAACAATTATTTACAGAAAACCAGCTGGTGAAATTTTATTTTTTCCAATTTGTGGCATTTTCTATGTTACGGCTACTGTTAAATTAAGGGGTCCCTGAGCACCTTAAAATTTGAGTAAGAAGCTAAAGCTTTTACAGTATGATACTATTAGTAAGCAAGGGAGCCCATATAGGGGGGCAAAGGGGGGGGGGGCTCGAGCCCCACTTTGAAATTAGAACTTCCTTGCTTTTAGTACTTTTTTCTTTGCGAAAATGTAAAAATATTTCCTCTCCAGCCATTAATGAATAAGTTATTAAAAATGTCAAATTTTAATGACTCTAATCTGCCCAAAAAACTAAATATCCAGCAAAACCACGGGGGAAATATTTGAGCCCCCCCTTTCAACTTTGCATATGGGCGCCCATGCTAGTAAATGTAAATCAAATGGGGGATGTCTTGGACTCTAGCTGAAAAAAAGTTTTTTTGAACTACCCTAGTAAACATTCTAAGCAAATCAGGCCTTCTACAATGTACTCCTTATCTGAGAGTTAGGTGTGAGTTTTCAAATGAAATTTAGTTCTTTGTTACAAACAAACAACGCTGCTTTACGAAAAAAAATCTGTTTTACCAAATATTTTAAAATGCAAAATTTTTCAAAGGTTTGTCTAAAGGGTGTGTACACATTTTTTGATGATGATTTGAGAGAATAACGATTATTTTGACACAGGAGGGGGAGGAGCGGTTTTCAGTTATTTGAGGGAATTTCTTTAAATTTTAGCACGGACACCACCGCGCCAGTATAGCTAGTAATAAATAAAATAAAGCTAATTTTCTCAAAAACCAACTCAATTAGAATTACTTTCATCTGTAAAAAATTAGACACTATTGCTAATTTAAAAAGGAAAATAAAAGTCAAACACCGAATGTATTTTCAAATGAAAAAAAATCTTTTAAAACTAAGTAGTCAGAGTGTGATTTTTCTGTTTTTCTTTTATTTCTCTAGAAAATTAAAAAATGGGATTGCAATGGTTTTGTTTCTAAACGCTTCAAATATCCCTTCTGAAAAAAAAATCAAAAGATTTCTTTTTTCTGGAAAATTTACGTAACACATTAAGCGCTTACGTGCTGCATCTTTTGTTGAGAGAACTCCAAAAAACTGAAAGTAAATCTCTTAAAAATTTCGAAAAATATGTTTACTATACCGTGCCTCTGTTGGAGTCTTCATTTTTCCAGATATGTGTCTGAATGTCGCTTTTATTTCAGAAAAAGTATTTAAGCATATGAATATTAAATTAATACGTCTCATAAAATCAGCAAGAGAAAAATTTCAATATCGTTTTTTCAGACATAGCAAGTCTAAGCGGAAATAATATCTGCTTACTGAAAAATAAATAAATAAAAAAACATTTTCATTCTTTCAGCATTCCCTTTAGTTTTCTTTGCATTTTTAATGAAAGCTGTAACGGTACTATTGTGCAAAAAAACACCATTGTAAGAACACACGAGATAGCAACACAAACAAATGTTATTCGTTGCTGTTGAGAAACACATGTAAAGAAAAATATTTCAATTTTTTTTTATGATGAGGAAAAAAAGTAAATAATTAGTTTAAGCTGGTAATCCCTGCATCCGAACAACTCAGGAAGTGAAAACATCAATGAAAAAATGTGACGTAAATTATGAAATCTTCACTCAGAATTTTATACTTTGAAACACAATTCGATACATTTTTTCTGTAAAGACAGACAATTTGAAACACGTAAAATAAGGGACGTGTGACAGCGATAAATATATTTTGTGCTATGATTTTTTTTTCAGTTGCTTGTAAAAATTAAGACACGTTATACATTATAAAAATGCAGTTAGCACCTGAATTAAAACTAACAACTGGCAGTTTGACTATTTCGTAGCGCTCTTTTAGGTACAAGTTTTATTAAAAAATGAAAGAAGATGGAAAACAAAACACTCAAATGTAAAAATGTTGCTGAAAGTTGAATAGTAAATTAATTGTTAAAAAATAATTGAAATAATTAAACTAGAAAGTAGGGTATTGAGATGGGGAAATCTGTCGATACTTCTGTCTGTCTGCCCCTCCCCCCTTAACAATTCCAATAGGTTTCATGGGAGCTTTCCAATTAGAACAGTGTTTCATTCGAAAGATCTCATATAGGGCGCTACGATCACTTATTTATCTTTACGATTTGGTAAATTTTTTGCTTGATGCTTTTGACAGTTGCGGATCGTTCAGTGCCGGATGGGAGCTCTTGTATACATATATTTATGTGTACCCGGTGTTCCGGTTTTACTTGCAAGACCTCAATTTTCGCAGCCGTTAGTCCTAGATGCATACTTCCAATTGCAAAAATGTTCAAAATCCGATGCAGAGCGAAGATATTGAAAGTTTGAAGCAAAAATAAAAATAAGTCAAAAATACAAAATTTAACTTTTTATACGGGCCCTTGGTCCCCTAACTTATATTCAACGAAATAATCTCCATTAAAAAATATTTCCAACGCAAAAAGTTTGACATTAGTACGACCAATATTCACTGAGATATGAAACGCAGCGTTTTGTGACTTACACCACTCTACACTCGCCGTCAATAACACCTTTTGGGGGGAAATGTAGCAGTTAACAAGGATATAAAATTATATATGCGCAAAGAGTGGTTTTTCAAATTGATTGAGGTTTTGTAATGTGCTCTTGCGTATCATGGCATAACATTTGCATTTATTTTTGAATAGCAATGGAAAATATAAATATTTTGCTTTTTTACTTCGACAGCTTGTCGCTCTTCTGAAAAAGCGATAAGATCCAATCTAATCTTCTATATGGTCCCTTAAATTTTTAAACTCGAATATCTCCTTGAGATTTGGTCGCACAAATGTCAAATTTTTTGTGTTAGTAATATCTTTCAATGGAGATTATTTCCCTAAACATAAGTTAGGGGGTCTAGGCCCCGTATGAAAAGTTAAATTTTGTATTTTTTGACTCATTTTTATTTTCCGCTTCAAACTTTCAATACCTTAACTCTGCATCTTTTTTTGTACACTTTTGCACCTGGAAGTTTGCATCTAGGGCTAACGATTGTATAAATAGAGTTCTTGCAGGTTAAAACGGAACACATTGTATACTAGAAGTGCAAAGTATTCGCGACTGGTCGGATGGTTTTGTGACAGCGTAAACCTTTTGACTAATTTAAACATTGCACCGCTTTTGTGCTTGCTATACGAGGTTAGGAGCGATTGTGTCGGATGTCAGGCAAATGTTGCCATGCATTTGATCATTACTTGTACTTCTAGGAAAACTGTCATGGATGATATATTGCTTTAGTCAAAACCTTCTATTTCTTTTCTACATTCAAGTTACTGGCTTTCTACAGGTAATATTAATACCCATGTTATTTTTTATTATTAGCCATGTAAGAAACTTTATATATATATATATATATATATATATATATATATATATATATATATATATATATATATATATATATATATATATATATATATATATATATATATATATATATATATATATATATATATATATATATATATATATATATATATATATATATATATATATATATATATATATATATATATATATATATATATATATATATATATATATATATATATTGATTTAGTTTAACCCTTCTTCAAAATTACTTAAATTTCAAAGGTTGTTGGGATGAATTTGTGTTAAAAAAAGATTGTCATTAATGCAGTGATTTGTATTTTTTTTTGGGAACAGGTGCTCGCTCCATGTGAAGCTAAATTTTTTGAAGAAACGAACAATGAAAAACGAGAATCATTTGAAATTTAAGAATGAAATAAAAGAAAACCAGAACTCGTAATAATATTTTGTAGTTTTGGATTTTTCCGTCATCAATCATGAAGTTTTTCGTTGGGAAGCCAATTGAGAAACAAATTGCTGGTTTGCTACTTCTATAATGGAGCAATCTAATACAAGTTGAGAATGGCCGTCCAAACTCGATTTTATGAAGCTGTACTTTTTAAAGCATAAACTTACCCAAACAAAAAAAGCAACATATTTTTTCCCAAATGAATATTGTTGATTAAAAAAATTAGGCTGATTGTTAAGATATCAAATTACGAAGCCTTTAATGATAGGTATTGCTCTTATCAAAAACAGCTCCTTTACTCAAGAAAGTTAAGAACTATTTGATTCATTTTGGGAAGAAAGTCAAATAAATTAATTAAAAACCAAAGACAAACAATGTCTGGCATCCATTTTATTGCATTAACTTAAAAAGAAATGCCAAGCATTATTCGATAAAATAAAAGTAACATTACGTCGTCCCATCAAATCTCAGCAATTCAATGATTCCCAAACGCCAGCCATAAAATTCATCGATACCGTCTCACCAGTAAATAGTCAGTTCCAACTGGGAAAGTGGGCCATAAATATTTTTGAATTTCTAGTGGTAAAGTAAATGTTCTATCGCCGGATGAACAAGATTCGAATAGTTCAATCCATCTCGAATGCGGTATGGAATGCCCGAAAAGCAAAAACGTACATTTAACTTTAGAGATTGAGGAAGATGGTAGCGCTGTTCGAAGAGATTGGTAATTCTTTAAATTGGTATGGATGCCACTAGCAAAGCAAAGAGAGTTGAAAGTGGTTCTTGAAAGAATGATTTTACGCTGTTTTATTTCTAAAGAACATGGAATCATAATAGCATAAATCCTCCGCTTGTTTTATATCCTGAGCTTATATTTGAATGGGAGAAATGGCAGAAAATAAAGAGTGTCTTAATGTTTGAAAGACAAAGCTTTTTGCTCGTGTCTAGACATCCTTTTTGTTTATGCCGGTGTGCAAATCTCATTTAAACAAAATTCTTCATAAATTCTTATTTTATATGTTAGGTTGGGTGCGTAACATTTTTTGCGTATTTTTTCTGAATCAAGTAAAAAAAGTGTGTATGCTACAAGCATATGTGAAAGAGAAATGTAGTATGTTTAACTGCTATACCGATTGCCTATAAAATTTGTAAACAAAATTACGTAAAATTTTAAGGTATTTCAGTTGGGGCAAACCTAACCTGGTAGTATTGAAAAGGCTACGCGGATCCTAATCATAACATTACGACGCGACGCTGCCAGGTTAGGTTTACCTCAACTATAGAAAATTTAATTCACATACAGACACATACGTACGCCTAAAATTATTTATTATTATTTTTTCTATTACGATGTGTTTCAAGTAGAACCCCTGTTGCTAAAAACCATTACGTTTCATGTACTTAAAAATGAGACGTCTTTAACATAAATGATACTAAAAAAAAGTAAACTTCGCACAAAATCGTTGTTGAACCACCCTTATACTGAGATATTTAAGATGAGTGCATAATTTTGACTAATTAATAAAAATATTTATGCATCAATTTCCGTGCTAAACTCAAGCAAGTTTATTTCTAAGTGATGTGAAATATTCATACTTTAAACTGATTATTCAAGTTACAATTCAGCAATTAATCTCCATTCACTTTTTTCTCTCTAAAGTTACCAACTTTCTACATAAACTAGTGATAGTTTTAATCTCAACTGCTTCGAGTTCTCAAGTAAACTTTTGAAATAATTTGCTTCTCTCACTTTACTTGAGTTAATAATTAAATTTGTAGAACTTAATCATAATGGATTAGGCGGGTGATCTGATATGATCTGGAGATCGTCTGAAGTATTCCCTACATAACGATTTTTGACAGTTTGAAGGGATAATCTTTCTCATCTTAACTCTTGACTTACCCCATAACAAAGTTGACAGCAGTCGATGTGTTGGATAAGATTATTCATGTCCTTTGTTTGGTAATCACACGCGAAAGATTCCGTAATTATCTTCGTAGCTTCGAGTTAAAGATGGACATATATGAATTAACTTGAATTACTTCCTGTGGCTGATGCTTTTGGCAATTAAATTTATGTTTCTCAGGTCCGACACGAAAATACTTTTTTTTTCTCTTTTGCATCTTAATGTTTTACTGAAAAAGTTACGTTTCATTTGGAAGTAGACTTAAGTAGTCGAGTCCATATATTAACTAATTAACTACCTAGTTAAATTATTCGTTTACTTGTCTATTTTCTTTTTATTTATTCATTTAAAATTTTATGTACAGATTTATTTGATCAAATATACTTTTTACAATCAAATAGACAATAATTCATTAGAAAAATATATCATTTTCCCCTTTGCCCCATTAAAAAAAAGTGAAAATTTTCCACTTTTTTTAAGGCTCTAAATAACTTCCAAAAATAAAAGATAATGTTTCAATAAAAGTTTCATTATATAATACAATGTTCTTTCTTTTTATTCTGTAATTTTCAAAAGAAATTTCCAATTTGTTCATTTTGAAAAAGCTCAGTTATCTTAGCCATTTCACTTTGCCCCACATTCCCTTACATGTAAAGTGTATGTTAACAGCCAATAAGTATTTTTTAAACGAAATTCGATGTAAAGTAGCATACCTGGTTAATAAGATAGTTGATGTAGTAGGGTATCAAAAACTGATTGAGTGACTTTAGGACACAGAGGAATGGTCATTAAGTCGGTGATTTGCAATTTTTACGTGAAAAGTTTTCTCACACATATGATGGTGATTTTTTAGAGAATCATTCGCAATTCTATAACGTTATCTTTATCTTTATTAATAATAAAGCTGAAGGTCTCTCTGTCTGTCAGGATATCTCTCTGTCTGTCAGGATCTCTGTGACGCGCATAGCGCCTAGACCGTTCATGAAATTTGGCACAAAGTTAGTTTGTAGCATGGCGGTGTGCACCTCGAAGCGATTTTTCGAAAATTCGATCTGGTTCTTTTTCTATTCCAATTTTAAGAACAAATTTTCATAAGATGGACGAGTAAATTACGAAATTATCATAACGTGGAACCGTAACATGACCACAAGCCAATTGGCATGAAAACTCACCATACGTTATTTGTAAATATACAGGCGAACCAAATGACCTTTTAATTTTCTATTACAGGCAAAGCGGCGTGCGGGTACCACTAGTACCAAAATAATTAAAGAATGAAATACATAATCCATGTCAATTCAGGAAGACAATGAAAAAATCTTACCTCCATAGTCGGATTTTTTTAAAATATTTCCTGTGTTAAAGTAAGTTTCATACATATTTTTTTTTTGCTCCAAACAATTCCTGGTTCCCGGTATACAGCCTACCAACCACATACACGCACCATTTCTCGCTTGCGAGTTTCGAAAAAAGTTCTAAAATGTTTAATCTTTGCGATAGCGTACGACATTTTGTTGCGTTTTTGTTTTTAAGATTTTTTTTTTGCTTTAACTTTTTAAATTTTATTTAAAAATTATTTTATTTATTTATTTTTCTAAGTGCACTAATTTCAAATTTTAAAAAATAATTGTCTGCATAGTAAGTAGTAAGATTAGTAAGAACGAGTTGTACATTTCTTAAAAATGGAGAGCTTCGAATTTTGAGTTTGTCTTTTTTTAGAGGCATTTGCAAAGAATAGAATTTATTAAGAAACTTCTTGAGAAGGTAGACTTGAAAATTCAAAATTTTATTCAGTACTAGTGGTACCCGCACGGCTTTTCCCGTAATAGAAAAATTAAAAAAAGGTCCTTTAGTTCGTCTGTATATTTACAAATTATGTGTGGTGAATTTTCTCGCCAATTGGCTTGTACCTATGTTACGGTTCCAATTTATAATAATTTCGTAATTTACTCGTCCATCTTATGACAATTTTGTTCTTAAAATTGGAATACAAAAAGAACCACATCGAATTTTCGAAAAATCGCTTCGAGGTGCACACTTTCATGCTACAAACTAACTTTGTGCCAAATTTCATGAAAATCGACCGAACGGTCTAGGCACTATGCGCGTCACAGAGATCCTGACAGAGAGAGATCCGGACAGAGAGACTTTCAGCTTTATTTTAAGTAAAGAAAAAGTGACCAGTTGACATTTAAAATTTTGCTTCATAGCAACATTTGCATTTTTAGTTGCCGCTTCATGGCGAAATTATATTTTCTTTATGAAAACAAGAGAGTTATCATTCGCCAAATTGCATACAAAACCCCAGTGCCAATTATTTTTTCTTCAAGCGACTTTTTAGCGAAGTGCTGAAATTTTGCCTTCTTACTCGTACACAAAAGAGCCAAAGAATACAATTCACCTTTTTCGTATTGAAAAATTGGTTTCTTGTAAACCTGAAACACGTGTACGCAGTTAGTTCTCTTTAATTTTGTTCAATCAAACATTGCAATATTCTTTTAACTTTCTGCACAAAAGTATTTCTTTATTTCGTATAATGCTATTCATTTTTTAAAGCCTTTTAGGTACTCCTTGAACATTTTTAGAGTAAAATTCATTTTGGAGGATTTAAATATACGAAAACAACTAATGACCCTAATAGTAAGCAATTATATGAAAAATGCAAATAAATAAAATGAATGTAATAGGACAAAATATATATTTTAATGAAATGGAAAATGTCAGGGAAAGAAAATATGTTTAATCTTTACAAAGTTTTAATTTTGTATTTAATGAAAAATAGCCTAGTTAATTTAGGCCAAAAATAGGGTCGATGCGCCGCAAATTTATAATTAGCTGATTTTTTCGCGAATAGTTCCTGAATATGTGCAGAACAAATCCTGAAAAGTCCCCTAAGTTTGCATGTAAGCTTCTATCCAAAATGGCGGATCAAAGACGCCGCTTAGTACTTTTTGTTTTCCTTATAACTCGGTCAAAAATAAAAAAATTTCATTTCTCTAGAAGTAATATTGTTTCGATACCGATACATAACTTAAAATATTCAAAAAAAAATTTTTTTTTTTAAACATTTGTTTTGACACTAAAAACTGAAATTTCTGTGTTCTATGTAACATGCAATAGGACACATAAGCTACTAAAATAAATATTTTTTTGTACATTTTTGGGGTATTTTTAAAAAATATATTTTCTTTCATACATTAGTCAATAGTTGTTTTTTTTTTTTTCAGTTTAAAAAGAAATGCTATGTGTTTGAATCGATGTTTGTGTTTTACCGACACTTCCCCATAAAAAAATATAAACATGTATGATCTGCAAATTGTGTGTGTGTGTGTTTTTTTTGTCTGAAATGCAAAATTAAAACTACCATAAATCGTAAAGTGGCTCCAAATTTCTTTTGTAATATTCAATGAAGTAAAAAAAAAATCACTCACTGTAACGATAGAAATTCGTCAAAAATCGTTCAAAATTCTTTTTCTTTCTAATAAAGAGATCATTGCTATCTCAAAATGGTATTTTTTGTACATTTTAGGTTGCAAATAGTTAATCAAGAATGATTTTTTTTTTAAAATTATTTTTCCATATAATTATGTGACAAAGGAAAAAATGTCGGTGAAAGATCACTGCCTTCAACTTTAGGAAAATCTTTTAGTTAGTTAAACTTCAGAAGGAAAAAGGGGTTATTATTAAGAAATCAGCGTTCCACAGTTTTTGACCAGGATGCTGCTGTTCTCAAATGAAACGATAATTTACGACATATCTCAAATATGAATTAGCCCCTGAACTACTCTCGCATTTTGATTGGGTTTCTCTGCGAAAGGATAAAAACACAAGCGTGGCAGCTATCATTAAATTAGTAGAGCCTTTTGTTGAGCCACCCACCACCAATCTCTTTATTCATTAACTAGTGGTACCCGCTCGGTTTTGCTCGTAATGGAAAAATTAAAAGGTCTTTTGGTTCGCCTGTATATTTACAAATAATGTATGGTGAATTTTCCGGCCAATTGGCTTGTGCCCATGTTACGGTTCCACGTTAATTTACTCGTCCATCTTATGATAATTTTGTTCTTAAAACTGGAATAGAAAAAGATCCACATCGAATTTTCAAAAAATCGCTTCGAGGTGCACACCCCCATGCTACAAACTAACTTTGTGCTAAATTTCATGAAAATCGGCCGAGCGGTCTTGGCGCTATGCGCGTCACAGAGATCCTGACAGATAGAGGGACATTCAGCTTTATTATTAGTAAAGAAAAGATAAAGATAAGGATAAAGAAGATGAAGGATTTCTTATGCACGCATTGGCATGGGACGCGAGTCATACATATAATAAAAAGATATATTCCTCAAATACTTCAGGTGTTTTCAGAAAAAAATTTATTTTTATGTGAAGCAGTGGTTTCTAATGGATACGCGTGTGCATTACCGACTAACTTTGGGAAGAAATACAAGAAGTTCCGTCTAGAACTAAACGAGTCTACTTTCCCGTATACCCATACTACTTTCTAGTACCTAACACCAATATTCTCAAAAATAGCTAAAATCGCAAATTGTTTCAAACATATTTTTTTAAATATTTTAATCTGATTTCTAGGAATAAAATATTCCTTACTCATTTTCGCGATATTTTTAAGATGCATTAAGCCTTCTTTCATGCTTTTTTCTGGTTTTTACTGGGAAAGTAGGCTAAAAAAGAGTGATGTTGAAAATGTCTTGGAGATTACTGCTTTTTGAAGAAAATGTAGTGGGAACAACTTTATAGACTAACTTTTTGCGGAACTCTGAGAGCAAATCAAGATTAATTCAAATTATGATGGAATACTTCCGATTAGGAGGAATGACTGTTGTACAAGTGGATAGGGAAGCCAATGTATTAATTTCTCAATTGCAATAAAAACATGCCAGAGCAGCTCCAGACCTGTCGTAGTAATAGTTACCGATACAGATCTGCTCTCGATTCTAAGTGAAATAGGTATGTCCGGAATATCACGGAATTTTTACCCCCAAACCAATATAATACAAAGGAAAATATTACAATATATTGAAAGTACAAGAAGCCTTGGATGTCTTAAAGGATCCTCTTCTTTTTCTCCTCGCAGGCACACGATGTGCCGAAAGGGGGGGGGGGGGTTCTCCGAAATTTAAAACCTGGCAACTCTTTCACCCACAAGTGCAGCATTTCGACGGGCAAAGATTGTTCTTTATAGGATACGTGAAATTATTTAGTTCCATTGATTGAAATAAAAGTTATAATCTCTAACGAAAAAGGGGTTCACGTGCACATAGTCACCCCTACTATCACCCCCTCCACTCCATCAAAAAACAAAGAAATAAATGAGAGATAGATAGATAGATAGAGAGAGAGAGATTTTGGTTCCTCATAAAAAAAAGTACAGATACGCACATAATCACACATACGTGTCAAAGAAAATATAGTTCTATCGACGCAGAAAATGGAACCTTTTTTTCCCCTTTCAAATTGGCATGTCTTAAATATTCCACGATTTTGCTATTCCAAACACTTCTTCTGCCCTAGAGAACAAAATCGACAAAAGTCATTTGCATACGAACAAAAGGAGGGGTTCTAGCACATAAGCAAGGCATCAAACGCACATTTAGGCTGCATGGGACAAAGTAGGAATGCCTCCACGTGTTTTATTTTCCACTTCCGAAAGTTTTGCTGACTAAATTTGCATGATGAGATTGCGCTCAGTTTTGTGCGAACGTGTTACTTTCAGTCCACACAATTCGATTCAGCATTTTTTTTTAATAAAAATTCTCACTCAAACTTATTTGCAGAGATTTTTTTCAGTGATTGCCTTTTTTCCCCTGATGCATGACCCATTTTTAAAACAAATTTTAAATATGGTGCTGCAATTAAAAATTATTTTGCTCTTTAACAGTTTAAAGAAGCAATTAAATATGTATCACATTTTATATTACAATTATAATATAACTTAATTAGAATGAATCTGTTGTAATATCTTTCAAGGATTTAGAATGACTTTCAAGGATTTTAGTGAACGTCACACTGATCATAGCTAAATTGGGGAAGCGAAAAAAGATTTTATAGGAGATTAAATTATATTTATTTTGAAATTGAAAACAGAGAAAGTCTTTTCTCAATTTTTATTGAATTTTTTCCTTTCTAAATTTACTACTGTCACTCTCTGGCAGAATTGTAATTCTAATGCAGCTCTCAGTGTTTTGAGCAAACTTTTTACTACAGAAATTGGATAAACAAGTTGTAGAATTGTTTATAATAGTTAACAGAAAAACCAACGAAACATACATAAAAGCTAGCAGCCCAAAACAACATTTTTCTCCTCATATTGATTAAAGAAAGGTTTCAATTTTTTGTAAATTACTAAATACAATAGTTAATACTAAAGTTATATTTAATGTTATCCGTTTCACGTATCGAAGTATCGTGTGATAAAGACATTCATTACAGAAGTTTCTTAGCAAATGTGGGCTTATGTTCGAAAAATCGGATGTAGCGAACCCTCGGTTATAGCGATTTTTAAGCCAGTCTACTGAAGATTCGTTATAGCGAGATTTGATTGCATATATATATATATATATATATATATATATATATATATATATATATATATATATATATATATATATATATATATATATATATATATATATATATATAAACACACTGCTCGACATTGAAAATGCAACACCAAGAAGGAATGTTCAGAAATTTATGCAAATGTTAGAGTAGACGTACATCACTGAGTTATGTAAATGATGTGAAATGCGCAGCTCTCCGACACACGTGAAGTAAGATATAAGGGAAGGAACTTGCAGAATGGGCAATATTCGTTTCGTTATTTCTGACTGGAGAATTATCGAAGAAATTTTGTTTTTGTCTTGGAGGATACGTGTAACACGAGAGAATGGCAGGCCGACGTCAACGAAGGCATTTCCAGCAGATAGACGATTTTACGAGGGGTATGGTGATCGGACTGAGAAGGGGAGGTTGTTCCGTAAATGGTTGAAAGGGAATGGAGAACCCTCCCTCTGGACACCATCCGCACCCTTATTGACTCTATGCCTAGACGTGTTTGGTGTTTCTTCGTGTATCGCTGTCCGCGGTGGTCCTACATCCTACTTTGAAATTAAGATCATTTATTATTCCTTTCGGTCTCTGTCTTTTTTTCAAATTTCATCACTTTCTGACCACTCCTTCTTGGTGTTGCATTTTCAGTGTCGAGCAGTGTATGTATATATATATATATATATATATATATATATATATATATATATATATATATATATATATATATATATATATATATATATATATATATATATATATATATAAATGAAGCAAACTCTTATTGATGCTGGTAACAAAAATATTAAACTTGAAAAAGATGAAATGGAGAAAAACGGTTGCACAAAAGCTATTCAAAAATATAAATAATCAATAATTGCAAATGATTGTATTAAGTGTAAATGGATGTCACATTGTTTAATTTCGCTTAAAAATATTTTCATACATAAGTAGGGTAACACCCCCAGTAAGTGGCAGGCCACCAGTGATTGGCACTTCCAACAAAAATGTCCTAAAAAAGATTGGTATCCAATCTTTTAAAAGTAGAACGCTACATACCAACTGAATATACATTTACTTTAAAGATTATAACTTCAATTCATGTTACAAAATGGTAGCATTGCATAGGAAAGAGAAACAATTGTGGCTTGTGTCAAATCAGCCATTTTTGTTGCAATAGCTTCTTCTCTGGCTTAAGGGAAGCATGCACATCAATGCATTAAAATCTGACTTAAAATAAATTTTAAATTTTTGTTGTCAAGAGTTTTTTTCAGTTGAAATGTGTTTACTTTGAGTGGGTAGAAATACATTTTTGTCTCTTTTTGGATTTTTGAAATAACGATGGAGGCCATTTAGTTGTGCTTCAGTTTTGCTAGTCTCCAGTAATTGGCACATGTACCTATAAACACTACTGTATTGTGCAATATGTCACTGATACTTTTGCAGTAACTATATTATATGGGCTCTACTATTGATTTGAATCCCACAAACAAAGAGTTTAAGAGAAACAAAAAACCAAAAAATATATATATTTGGCCATCAGCCCGATATTACGACTGTGGAGAATTGGTTCATTTTTATAGTCCCTTACAAAGTTTTTCAAGTCAAAGAAACATAATCACATAAAAAATTAAGAAGATCGAGTTTTTGAAAAGCGGATGCAATTGGATTTTGAAATGCGCAAAAAATCAGGACCAAGTCACTGTCACATGAATAGTACCAATATGTGTTAAACGAAAGGTTTTGAATGTTTGACCTTCAAAACCTCCTTTACGGGCACCTCTGACAGTTTTTTCTTTCATAGATGCCATTTTCAGTTTTTGATGTTAGCGCCACCTACATGCTTTCAGGTAATACTGATCTGATAGAGGATAAAGCCCGTTGAGATAAGGATCAAGTTAAAAAATAATCATATTTTTTATATTAATGAATTGTTTAAAAATGCATTTTCTTTAACATTGTAACACTTTATAAGCACCTTCGATTATCTTTAAGTTCGGGATTATTGGGAGTTTTACTCTAATGCTCGAAAATTCAATCATTTCTTTTCAGCAAGAAAAGACATTAAATCATCCCTTATAATTGCTAAGCGATGATAAGAGCTTCAGTTCATAATGATATCATTATTTTCAGCCTGAAAGAAAAAGTCATTTTGCAGCAAAAAATTACATAGAACGTAATTAGAAGAAATGATGCCACTTTATGATAATTTTATCTTTCGCGTAAAAGTGATTTGTCAAAATTTAATCGTGCCCTAGTTTGATATGATTACAAAGGATTTATTCTGGATATAATATCTTCCAAAAAAAGTATTGGAGCCTTATCATTGTCAAAACATATTTTAATGCATAATAATCTGAATTCAGTCAAATTTGTGAAAATTTTCAAAAAATTGAAAAGGGGTGCTGGAGCTAAATTCCCTTGAGCTGCCATGCCAATTGAATTGTGCATTGTTTTCTACGAAATATGTTTCTTGAGACTGAATAACAGAAGATAAGTGTGTTTGAAACGCTAAGGAGTAAGTTAAACATTCATTTCACAACGTTTAATTGTCTTTGGTTACAGGCTGGGCTATTATAATATAGCACTGTTTGTACAGAAAACTGTAAAATAATATTTACGCAATCGATACACTAACACATTCATTTCAAGTTTCCCTGATGATTAGATAATACTTGAATAGTGTTTTACGCTTAATAAGTTATTTATATTTGTTCTTGTATACTTTTCACTCCAGGGTAACCCATACCTACCACTATTTGTGGTTTAACCAGTTGGACGGGACCCTGAAGACATCTTTTTTTTTTTGATCCAGACCAGAAGCCGGGCAATCCCCGGTCTAGGACACCCAGAGGTATCGTTTCACTTGGAGAACTTCGTGACCACGAGCATATTTACCGTCCCCCAGTCACCATTAATGACGACGGTGGATCTTTGGTCGGCTGGGATTAAACTCGGGACCCTCCGGTCACAAGTCCGATGCCCTACTGATTAGGCCACAGCGGCCCTGTTCTTGCATACAGCGCATTGTACAAATATAGAGTCAAATCATTATATAAACTTGAAATAAGTTGTAACTTACCCAGTTTGTTCTCCCTTTTGAAGTGATTTAAAACTTAAGCTTTATTTCTATTACAAGCTTTGTATTTGCGTTAAAAATGAATCTAGAAGGTTTTAAGAAGAGCCATTCAAAATAGCAACTAATACACATATTTTGAAATTTTCTTTGGTAAAGGCTGTAAATATTATAAATATGGCAGTGTTAGTGCATACCCCTGTAAAATAGTGTTAAAGCAATCTGTATTAATTATTTACTTCTAACATTAGTATTCTTCTTCATTACCTCTCCATTAACATATATACTTCTACCTTCCCCGGCGATTTTATAACCTTTAAATAGAGTTTTAAACTCGGAAATTTATTTTTATTTGTTCTAGTATGTAGCGGTTCGTAAAAATATTGATTCCAATCACTATACAAACTTTCATTTAATTTGACCGTACCCAGCATTTTCTCGACTTTAAAATGATACAAAACGAAAGACTCTGAATAAAGAGTATATTCTGTTTATTGCTGTTGCATATATTTACCAAACTGGAAATTAAAAACCGTAGGGAAAAAACGTATTTAACTTTGCAACAATTTTTTTTTTGGCTATCATTGAGTTTTTTTTTTAAAAAAACAAACTTTGCTTAAATCTGCGAGCAGCTGTGAATTTCCATGTTTCATTAATAATTGTGTATCTAAACAGACATTTCGTTGCACAGACATAAATGAGTCACTGAATATGACTTTTTGACCTAACAGACAAAAATTTCTAGACTGAGATTTCGAGGTTTCGTTTAGAAGTTCTGAGGCTTTCTAACGCATGGGGTAAAAAAAAAGAAAAAAAGTCATGAAAATGTTTAGTGAAAAGTACTGCCATTCTTGTTGCCAGTACGTTTCACCGTAAAATTATATTTCACTGTAAAATTTTACGGTATAAGGACGCTGTGACTTTGAAAAGATTAATAGAAGCGTAATGTGCGCGCGCGCGAAAACAGTGGGATTCAAACCTGCCTTCTCAATGTTCACAGAGCGACGTACTAACCACTATACTGAATGCAACACGAGAAGAGGATGGGAAATGAAAATTATCTGCTTAACACCGTAAGTCACATGGTGTAACAATGTACACTACAACCGTTTTCTCTTTTAGGTAAAATTCTCTGTAAATATCTCTCTGCCCTGTAAACACTGCATTTTACAATTATATTTGCCTAAAAAATTTCCTGATTTTTTTAAAACTGTGTAGAGGATTTCAAAATTTCGCAACGAATTTCTTTTCCAATTTCATTCACGAAATAAAACAAAATGGGACACATTTCACCCAGAATCAGTCAGAGCGCCATAAACGAAAAACACCAAAATTCCTCCTTGTAGCAAACTATTTCAAATCGGTACTTCAACTAGAACAAACAGCTAACAAAAAGGAATAACCTAATCTAACGGGAGACAGTGCAATGTTTTTTTTTCTCTTTTTCTCTCCGAGCTGCATATACTTTCCATTGCTAACATTTTTCACAACAAACTTTCATAGATTGAACTATTTGAATGTTGTTCCTCCAACTTTCGTAAATTCGAATATGTTCTTTACTTTCTGGAATTTGATTGTTTTTTTTTAAATTTATATCTACTCTTAAGAATGTCCCTTAAAGGTGAGTAAATTTAAAAGAATTTTATTTAATGCCTCTTCTAGTGAAAGCCATTGATTAGATGAAACTGTGTGAGATTACATAATATAATTTTTGGTACCATTCAGCTTTGAGCATCTCGTGTTTATGAGATGAGAAAAATCGCACAAAGCTAAATTTGCCAATCAGAAAAGAGGTTGTGGTATTATCACAGAGCTAGTATATAACTAGAGTGCGTGCTTCTGCATGCGTAAGTCAGACACTGGATGTCAGCAGACGCAAGTAGTGGTCAAATATGATCCGATTAGGAGTTCTATATTTGATATCCTTCTTTGTATAAGGTTCATTTAAATGAAACCAGGGTCAGTACGTCTAATTTCACATTAGGTGTTAGAGGGTGTCACGTAACTACGTGTATGGAGGCACCTTCTATTGGTAGAGAGACTGACGCATGCGCAACGTTTGATGTTGCATAGCTACAGTGTGGTTGCATACCGGAGATAATGTAGTCACACAAGTTATTGTCCACTACGGAACATGTCGTTGTTTATGACCACAATGGCACAATGCTTGTCGAGTTCCTGGAACGGAGAATCACCATTGTTATCAAGCCACTTTGCAAAACCTTAGACGAGCCATTAAGTCGAAACGGCCAGGCATGTTGTCCAAAGGAGCCCACACACGGCAATGCGGTGAAGACGACATTGCAGCAGTTTCGGTGGGAAACGCTGGATCATTCACAATACAGTCCAGACCTTTCACCGTGTGACTTTCATGGGTCAAATGTTTCAGAGTTCAAATGTTTTTAGAACTGTGAAACAAGCTACTCGCTGACATCGATTCACAAAGGACGACGAGCTTTGTGACTGGGTCCAGGTCTGGATTCGACAGCAGCCTACCAGCTTCTTCAAATACCGAATCGACCGACTAATGTCGCAGAGGGATAAATGTGCCAACAGTTTTGGCAACTATTTTTGAGTTAATAAAATCGTTACCTTTACTTTACACTAGTGACTGGGTTTCATTTGAATGGCCCTGTCTATCAGGTCAATCTAGAAGTCCGACTCTCATATCTAGAAACATTGACAATAAATTAAAAGGCACTAGTGACATTGTAAAACGCTTGCATCAATATCCCCCCTTGCTATTTTCTGATTTCCGATTCCGAGTCACAACTGACTACAACTGTATTTATGTCGAGGACTGCATATTAAGTGCCTTGCCTCCATTATTTTTTATACCGATAGATGGCAGCACCATCACCGGATGGAACAGTTAATGAGAATTTAGAACTAGACCAGGAGCTAATAGCTACCTGGTGCTAGCACCCCCAGAGGTATCGTTTCACTTGGAGGACATTGAGACCTCGAGCATATTTAACGTCGCCCAGTCCCCTTTAATGACGACGGTGGGTCTTCGACCATCGAGGTTCGAACTCAGGACCCTCCGGCCCCGAATCCGACACTCTACCGATCGGGCTACCACTGCCCTGCTATTTTCTCTTCTCCCTTGCTAGATTTAGTCAGATGGAATCGTTTTAGGTTGGCCGATTGCCAATTCCATACATTACGTGGTCAAACTGTACGTTAATCATTAATCAATTAAATTTCTTTTTTTTGTCATTAAAGTAATTTATTTTACCTCTAAATATTATATTTTATGCAGAAATATATCATTACATTCACAAAAGCTGTTTTGAAACATATTTTATTCTAAATTTTACTTGGATTTTTTTTCACAGCAGTATTCAGAACAACATATACTCAAAATGTTAAAAACGTCAGTAAATGATGTTGAGAAGCATGCATGAATTTAAAATAAAATTGTGTTCACTTATTTTGGGGTTGCATACAAGGAACCCAATTTTCAACGCGAAAATGTGTTGAGTTTCGGTACGCAAGTAGCGGTCGCAGCAAAAAATTTCTCAATCACGAGTTGCGATAGGATCCTACTCGTTGGGTACATTGCTTTCACAAACGGCTCCTGTCTCCCGGTATCGACTTTATTGTACCAGATCCTTTCAATTTTACACAATCCTCTTTAGGCAAAAAAAGCATGCAGAAATCTACCCTCCTTCTGGCTGGGACCCAGGGGGCATGCCCTCTGGTCTAGGAGCGTCGAACATGTCCCTCATCCTGCGCGGTGGCGTGTTTGTGCGTGTGTATGGGCGTGTCCGTGTGTGTGTGTGTGTGTGTGTGTGTGCAACGCTGCTAGTGTAGGCCCAGGACAAGAGAAACAGCACTAGCAGGGACCGGTGGGTGGTGATGTTCTCAAATTCAAAACCAAATGAACATGAACTTTGGTCAAGAGAGCAATAAACAAGTCGTTGACTACTTTAAAAAAAGCTTTGAAATTCAACTTTTCAAAAAAAAAAAAAAAAAAACTTGCTCAATTTTAACCAGAAAAATTTGAGATAAAATGAAATTAAAAAAAAAAGAACATAAGAATTAAAAAAAATAAATAAAAATGGAAGTGAACTTTAAGTTCTTTTAAGCCAAAATGAATATTTACGATCATACAGACTCAATGTAATTTTCCTTAACCACAATTGTCAAAGTATTTCTCTCTTATTTGTGTACGTACAAATGTAAACATTTATTACTTCATGTTTAATACATTAAGTCCACATGCTACTTAAGAAATAGCTGCAACTAAACGGGAATAAACTTCAAAAAAGGCAAATCACAAGCTTGATTTGCCAAAACTGATGTCCCCGGGACAATTAATACTCATTTAAGATACAGAAAATGCTGGCCATCAAATAATTTGTCTACTTAAGTCAATGAATATTACCATAAGTTCAGAAAACAGCGTAATTGTATAGACTTTCTTCCAATGGTCTTTTTGCCCTTAGCCCTTTTGAAAACTTAGCTCATCTGAAGTACTTCATTTACCGTGGGTTAGTTAAGTGTCCTTAATTAAATTAAGTAACTGTAGCATAGAGTTCCATTTTGAGAAACTTGCTATAATTTAATTGATCTTAGGAATAACTCACTGGAAGTTAAATTTTCCTAACTTTTGAAGACGTAAATCTAGTTTGATTAAATTATCTTTAATGGTTACTTATTGCACTGGAAGGAAAATATTTCTCTGAGGGTAAAACAGTTAACGACATGTAAATATATATCCTAATGAACATAATAACTTCTGGTTAAGAAAATTATTATTCTTATAGTAAAAAAGCTATTAAATTAAACCTTATCAATTAGACAACAACTTTTAACAATGAAAATGATTTTTAAGCGTTGTTATCTTAAATGAAAATGCGTAACTTGTGTTTGCTCAATCATCATTTGTCTGTATGATGTAAAACGATTCTAATAATGAAATCGCAATCTCAAAATCCCTGATACGTAAATTCGAAGTTTGTCTTTTCGTTCTTAAGACAAAAAGGAGGTAAGTGTTCTTAAAGTGTGTATAGGGGGTTTTGAAATTTATTTAACTTTTGTTTACTTTTAAGTTCTTTGTTTAAAGGTCATTTGAATTTGATTCGTCGTCTGCCTTCAAAATTTATTTGAGTTTAATGTTTCAAATATTTTGATTATAAGTACACAGTTTTCTGTGTGTTCTCGAGTATAAATTTGAAGAATGGGCTCCGTTTATATCGTTATTGAAAAGTTTTACGTTATTGTTTTATTTATTTATTTATTTGTGAGAATCTGCTATTTTCTGTTAGAGCTGGTTCATAAAATTAGGATTTTTGTTTTCAAAATAAAAGAAGACATGGGTATATTTATATGCTTTGAGAAACGACACGTTTATTAAAAACGAAAATGATTTTTAAGCATTGTACTTTGATGGAATTGCGTAACGTGTTTGTTCAAACTGTTTTCTGTATGATGTAAACTGAATATGTTTGTGTTAAAAAAATAAGAGTTAGGTAAACAATGTTGAGAACAGTTCCTTGAAACGCTGAACTATGTGTCTGTTTTTTTTTTTCGTTTTTTTAATGTTGAATAAACTTAATTTCTAGTTTTCCTTTAAATAGCAGAAAAAACTATTGACATTGGCCGAACGTAACGACAATTAGTTTGGGAATTTGCTTTTCATCAAATAAAGAAAATTGGAAGAAATAGAGGGGGAGGGTAGAAGAGAGAAAAAAGGAACATGGAAGCTTTCTTTGTTTTTAACTTACCAGAGCTTGAAATCTCAAAAAATTCGTAGTGCCAACCATTGTAATTACTAGCGTTATACATACTCTATCAACTTCAAATTCGGAACACTATTTTTTAGAAATTGATATTTAAGTTTTCAAAACATACTTTTACAGCTATTGTACCTCAAGGAAACTTATTAACTTCTTTTTTACTTAAAGAATCGATTTCTATCCTTAGCAAGATTTGGGTATGGGTTGAAAGCTAAGGGACTAGAAAATATTTTGTTTTAGTTATATTCTACTGCGTATATATAACTGCGTTATATAACTGCGTAATTATTTTTTAGTATCAGTAAATTATTTTTGTACACTTTTGTATGGATTTTTTTTTTAAATGAATTATTTATTCGTACTTCATCAGCACCTGAATCTCTACAGACTAAACAAACTTACTATGCTCAAAAAAAAAAAAAAAAAAAAAAAAAAAAAAAAAAAAAACTAAATTGTCTGCGTAGTCCTGAACTGGTAAGGTGGGATGTCTTACACTTCGGAATAATTGAGTCCGTTTTTGTCAAAAGGGCGTAAAGTTGCAAATTTCGCAAGGGATGATAAGAACTTCACATTAAGCACAGAAAACATGGTATTTGTTTTTGCGTTTGTAGTGTGTGCGTGCAGGGGGGGGGGGGGGGGGGCGGGGGGCGACACCACAAAATACCGCCCCGGGTGTCAACCATGCTAGTTACGCCACTGTGCACATAAAATAAACTAAAACTGTGTCGTCTGTCACATTCAACTGCAAGAATTTATCTTGAAGCTTGTTTTGGAAAATTAGGAAACCAAATAACCTAAAATCATGTTATTACTCCTGTTAAATCAATTGGATAGCTTGATTTGAAATTCGAATGATATTAACACGAGCTGATATGTGTTTTTATTGTGAAGATTCTTCATGAGAATCGTTTAAGAAATTTAAATAGAAGCACTCAATATTTATATTAATATCGATAACATAAATTAAAATCATGTTATCTATAAAGATAATTGAACAGCTTCCTTTAGAAAGTTTTGTCTTGAAGTTCACTTTAAGAAATTAACTGAAAATGCAATCATACTTTACGGTTGATAAATCATTCTTTTGGACGCAAACTCGCATTTAATCCTTAGCTTGTAAAGTGGGGTGTCTTTCAACATAGTAGGACAAGAATTTTGAACTCAACGGTGTAATGTTTACATAATACAGTAGTTTTATATGTATTTCAATTATGCCACTGTTTCATTTGTATTTATACTTCTGTGGCAGTAACTGCAAAATTTCCCTTTTTCTCTTTTATTGCACTTTTGTCATCCATTGTATGTTAGTTTTATGGTACAAGCTTGCTTATTTTGTTCCCGCTGTGAAAGAAGATCGAAAAAAAAAAAAAAAAAACGTGTTATTCAAAAATTTCACTATTGTTAGTATTGAATCCCAAACGCCTTTCTTTAGATGTCTCGAAAACTCATTTCTGCAGATACTGCCATTTACCTGCCCATGGAAGTACATAAATAAACGATTTTTAAGTCAATGGATATGTTTCCTCTTTACTTCACTAATTTTTTGTGCAGTGTATGAAAAAATAATAATGTCGGGATAATATAGACCCCATCCCACCTGTTGATTTATTTACACTGGAAAAAAAATCAACTTACCAGTTTGAGGTTTATCAACTTACAAACTGTATGGTGAAGATCTGTTACAAATAGTGTATATCTTGCATTTCAAATGATTTAACATTGTAAAGTACAATGGTATTTCGCGAATATACCATTAATAGTAAGCAAGGGCGCCCATATGGAAAATTTTAAGTTGGGTCTCAGATATTTTACCCATGGGTTTAGCAGGATATTTTCCCCATAGAAACCGATTTCAGTACAGATTAGAGTTACTAAAATTTGACATTTTTAATAATTTATTCAATAATTGCTGGAGAAGAAATGTTTTTACATTTTTGCAAAGAAAAAAGTTTTAAAAACAAGGAAGGACTAACTTCAAAGGGAGCCTTCGATGGGCGCCTTCGATAGTAAGTATAATGTTGTAAAATAAAAGTATTAGTATAATGTTGCTCCATGCTAATAATTGTCTCTTCAATTTCAGAAAACGTAAAAAAAAATGTTTTATTGAACCTCTACCAATTTATTAAAAAAAAAAAAAATAAAATAAATAAATAAAAATAAAAAATAAAATAAAATAAAAAACACCCAAACCCGGAGTTGATTTGATAAAAAATAGAATTCGGCATCATCTGAAGAGGAAGAGCTGGCAGCGTGGTCTAATAAGAGAAGATCAGGGAATCGATAAAATTAGGAGCATGAAAAATCTCATTTTGTCTTGTACATAAAATAAAGGAATGTTAATATCCGGTCTGTGAAGAAAAGTTGTTCAGGAAAAAGCTCGTTTCGTTCCTTAGTTGAAAACCCCATGAAATGCCACCAGGGATTTTTTTTTCTTATTGCATGCAGTTTGAAAATAAGATTACTCTAAAGATTGGTTTGAACACTTAACAAAATATTTGCTTGGAAATATTTCGTGACACGAATGAAATGGATTTCTTAACATAAATAAATGGACACGCCCAAAAATAATATTTACTTAATTTGGAATTGTTGATTTAAGTTTCAGTTCTTGAATTATTGTTGTATCACGCAGTGGTACTCGGCCTTTTTTTTATTTACTGGCAGCACCTCATATTAATTAATGTAAGACATCTTCCAGACAAATTGTAGATGGATACAGACGGCGAAATTGCGTGATTAATTTCTCGCCAACTCTATAATTTGGCACTTTTCTTAAAATTTTGACTGAAAATACATCTCTAGATGCTTTTTCGATTGCTACCTATTTAAAATTTTTACATTATAACTCTATTCGTATGGTTCCCTGTTTAGGAAGGAGCTGTATCGTTAATGGAAACCTTTATGGAAGTCCAGTTTCCTGGATATTGTGTAGTAAACGGGCAGTTTTTACTTCCTTTAACAAAAAAAGGAAGTATTGTATTCGCGAAAAAATTTTCACTCAAAAATCGACCTTAATTTCCATTTTGCTCATCCCCGAATAAATGTTGAGTTTTTTTTCCGACCCGACCACTTGTACATACATACCTAAGAACGATCCATAACTAAGAAATATCCATTTTGACGATTCCCCAATTAATTACAACGAGTTTTCTCGTGACGTCTGTATGTGCGTATGAACGTATGTGCGTATGTATGTCACATAACTCAAGAACGGTAAGTCCTAGAAAGCAGAAATTCGGTACGTAGACTCCTAGTGGGGTCTAGTTGTGCACGTTCCCTTTTGGTTGAATTCGGATGTTTCTAACGGAGTCTTTTAAATCTTTTTAGGGGGGAAATCAATGTTAATTTCGATTCAAACTCAAGTGGTGTTTTTTTTTAGCGGACAGTTGGCGATATATCGCCAGTCTTTTGATCGCCAAGTTTTGTTGCCAATTTGGCGACAAATTTGGCTATTTTTTTTAAAAATCTGGTTTCAATTTGGTCATTGTTGGTGATTTTTAGAGAGTTAACTATTAAATCACACTAAAATTGCCAATAATGGGGAAATAACATTAAATTGGTGTGAAAGGAAGTCATGTGATGCACACATAAGCTTGTTTTAAATATTATTTAAAATCTTTTTTAACAGTTGGAGAAACTACCTCATGTTCAGAGTAGAGTAAATGCCTGTAAAGCATATTTAAATATGGGGGCCAAACTTATCTAAACTGAATGAACAATAATTTCTTTGAAAATAATCTAACAAACACAAAAAACTTAAACAAAACATTTTTAAGAGTACAAATTTTAATAATTGATACAAATCTTCAAACGTTCTCCTTATACAGATTTTTCTCATTCCGAAAACGGCAAGCGTAAACATTTCACTTTGTAAGCAATTTATAAATTCGTTAATACCAAACTGTATTTAAACCGAGAAACACTATATTAAATCCATAAAGCAAATAACTAGAAATAATTTTTAATCAGAGAATGTCTTATTTTGGAATTTCTTTTGTTGCACAAGAAAGAAAAACTAGACCTCAAAAGTAACAAATCTAAAACCTAAACATTTATCTAAATTTACACACTTATGTACATAAATATTTATGTACATAAAGGTTAAGAACTTGTGGGAGTTCGAAATGTTTTTAAAGTTCATATTTATTCTTTTTTATAGCTTCATGTCTGAATGAATTTCTGTACATAGTTAATAGTTGATTTAATTACTTGTATCGGAAACGTTTTAATCAATAATGCGAGTGATACTGACTTAACTTACAGTTTCGGAATACATGCATTGAAACAGCAGAGTTTCTGCTTACAACGTCGAATTCAGACATTTGTACTGTAAATCTAAAGGTTGCTGACAAATGTAATGAAAACCAGTGAAATATTATTATTATTACATATATATGTGCAATAAAATGTGTTTTAAAAAGGAATCCTCAAGTGATAATAGCTATTTAAACTTATTACAAAAAGATGCATAATTTCAAAAAATAAGATGTACATTTTGTGTTGATAAAATTAAGTTAAATACTTACATACCAATCATTTTTGTTTGCTAGCACACCAGTTGATATATATAGTTTAATATTAACTTTAACTGTTGTAGCCGAAGTAATTTCTTACTTTTCTGCATCCAAGATAAATATTAAAAGAACTACACATCTCATCAATCCCCCTTAACCCAAATCCAAGAAACATTTTTCCATTTTGCAAAGATAACTGCCGTCATTGCGTAAAATAAAAGGTATCCTATATCAAAAACACATTTATGATACAGACATTTTCTGTAATCATATGGGAAGTATTTATCGTAACGAATCGATACATTTAATCATCATCTTCTACGATCAAGCATACTTCTTGAGCACAGACACAAATAAGAAATTTTTATGTTTCTTTAGTTACCGGAAGAAATTATGCGGTTAGCTATGTTTTGGGTTCTTTTAATGCAATGTTTATGCTGATTAGTATCATTAAAATTTTTATATTGGATAGTCAATTAACGCTAAACTTGTAAAAAGAGGGTTATTTTATTGCAGAATGAGTGGATTTATGCGTTAAAACGTTTTGTAATAGATTCCTATATGAATATACATGGAAGTATCCAGAGGGGCAAGGGAGGGGCAGTTGCCCGCCTTACTAAAATAAAAAAATATTCAAAGTAAAGTAAAATAAAAATAAACTTCAAAATGACCGTTTGACTTCTAAATTTATCAATGAGTTCTGCTGTAGTGTGACGTGTCAATGAGTTTCAACATGTGTACATCTCCTTGAGAGCCCACTGAAAATGGAAAGTTATTGGTGTTTATAGTTGGATTAAGTCTTAAAGGGAGGTGGTGGGAGAGGGGGGGGGGGCAGTAGACCAATCCCTAATTGCTCAAATGATGGGCCTACTTATGGTGGTCCCGAACTGAAATTTTGGGAAAATGGATACTCCCAATTTGCCGAATGGAACTCCAATGATCGCCAGATGGAACTTCAAATTGTCGCCGAATGATAATATTTTTGGCGAATCGTCAGAAAAACTTGTCAACTGAGAAAAGTTTTGGAAGGTCACAGTGACCTTCCGTAACCTCCCATCGGGGCTCCACTGGGCCTGCACCCCCCCCCCCCCCTTCTATTTTTAGCCGGATACGCAATTGTGGCTTTATGTATACAGGGCATGTCGCAACTTCCTTCGGAGTTTTGAGGGCTTATTAACACAAACTTATAACCAATACAGCAGCAACGCTGACTTGACTGGAGAAAGCAACTGTGCAAGTGTTACCGCACAACTGTTCGATATGTGAACCGTTTATGAGGGCGGCTGATAGCAAGTCTTAGTTATTGTTTCTCTCGCTGTAACATGTCATGATCAATGGTCGTGCATTTCCCCCACAAGAAGGTACACCTCCTCATTATCTGACGATTTTTTTTAAATCGATTTCTGTCGAAGATCGTGTGCAATATTTCAAAATGTTTAAAAACTATCTCTTCGTGCTTCAAAAACTCACAAGATTTCTATCATTAATAATATTGAATGGAATACTACAATGTTGAAGGAGTAATTTTAACAACTCCAAAAATAGGCTTCAGACGGTTACTTTAGGGATTTAGGAAAGGATACATTAAGCTGCGTATAATACTCTAAACATTTTCTGAAATTACTCCTAAAAAGTTTATTTCATAACCTCTTCAGAGCGTGCAGCACTGGGATTTTGAATTTTAACATCCACTTTTGCTTATTACTTTCACTTGACCGTAGTTGATGTTCCTAAGATTTTATGCTTCTATATGCTTATAATGCTTATAATGCCTTATAGTCCCTCTTTCTGGTCAGTGGTGTCCAAGTTCCCTGGCATAAACTTTATTTATACCGAACCCTCTAGACTTTACACAATCCTCTTGAAACAAAAACAGCGTACAGCACTCAGCAAATAGCATTCAACCCATGACATTCATTTGAATATTACATTTTGAATTCAAATGATGTCTTTTGCGATTATGATTGTGATAGAAGCCATTTGTAGAAACGAAAAACATAATGAATTGACTTCTGTCGCATTTCGTGATAGCGGAAAACATAATTTGAATTCGAGATGGCTAAATTCAAATGAATGCCAGGCTCTTTTTTAAAAATAATTTATGTAAAAAAAAGTCATCTTTACATGTTAAGTGTGAATCAAAGTTAGCCAGCATGGATCAAAGTTACCAAAACACAACATTCATCACCCAGCCAATGGTGTTGTTCATCTGAGTTTTGAAGCCCTGTATTTAAATTCTATT
The DNA here is from genome assembly GCF_026930045.1 of Uloborus diversus. Taxonomy (NCBI): domain Eukaryota; kingdom Metazoa; phylum Arthropoda; class Arachnida; order Araneae; family Uloboridae; genus Uloborus; species Uloborus diversus. The sequence continues at coordinate 204,580,039 of NC_072732.1, read as the reverse complement.
TTTCTCAGTTATGACTGTGATAGGAGCCATTTGTAAAAACAAGAAATCCACGTGTAAGGTGATTGCTAAAAACAAAATTTAAATTATGTTTTTTGCATGAGTAAATAAATATAGTAGATAAAACTGCCCCTGGCATTCATTTGAATTTTTACGTCTTGAATTCAGTTCTGCTTTTCGCAATTATGACTGTGATAGGAGCCATTTGTAAAAACAAGAAACCCAACGAGTAGGATCCTTTTGCAGTTCGTGTTTGCGAAAAGCAAAATTTGAATTCAAGACGTCAAAAGTCAAATGAATGCCATGCGCTGTTTTATTTGTTATATATATTTCAAAGAAAAAAAGTCAACTTTACAAATGTGAATTGTGATGTAAAGTCAATCGGCAAGACTAAAAGTTACCAAAACATGACTGCACAAAAAATGCCAATACATTGTCGATTCAAGTTTAAAGCAATCAATGTGATTCAACGATACATACATTCAAAAATATACACCGAACCTGTCCCTCTTTTGTATGTAGCAATCTCAGAAACAGAAAGAAATCCGTAAACAAATTTCATTTTCCACAGCTAAAGCAAATATTCTTGGCATTGGAAGAACACGATTCTTATAGCTCAATCTATCCAAGTTGCGGTACGGAATGTTAGGAATGTAAACTGTATGTATTCGGGAGAATAAAAAGAGTCTTCGAACAAATATGGTTATTCGTTTTTATTGGCTATTTGCTCTTGTTGAAGAAATGATTTGAGCTATTTCAATAAAAGAATATTTTAGCTTTCTATGAAGGACTGTATTTGGTTTAAAGAGGAAGAATATTCTTACGTTTTTATTTTTTATGTTTTATTCCTTTAATGAATGTAATCGAAAGGCAAACATTGGCCCTAGATGAGTATGTTTTATAAAGATTGCAAACCGATATTAAAGTTTTAGTAATACTACTCAGTTTAAGAAAGAAAGTTATTCTTTAGTTTAGTGGCTGTCTATAAATCTCACACTTTTTTCCACTGTTTGACTCCAGACCCCCTTTGTCACAAAATATCAAACTTCACCTCCCTTCCCTCCTTTTGTCACATGTTACGCTTTTTTCTTAAGCATATTCCTTAAACGAGCTGATGTGTGCATCACATGACTTCCTTTTACGCTAATTCAATGATAATAGTGCCTTGGACTTGGAGTAAGCAAAGAAATACTTTAAATATGTCCCCCTCAAGTTTGTTGCGAACCAAAGCAAAAAAAAAAAAGTTTTACACAGATTAATTTTCCCATTGTTGGCAATTATAATGTGATTCAATGGTTGACTCCCTAAATATCGCCAATAGCGGCCAAATTGAAATCAGATTAAAAAAACGGCCAAATTTGTCGCCAAGTTGGGAACAAAACTTGTCGAATAAAAGCTTGGAGATATAGTGCCAAATGTTTGCCAAATTATAACACCACTTGAGTTTGCATTGCAATTGACAATGATTTCCCCCCAAAAAGGTATAAAAACCCCTTTTGGAGCATCCGAATGCAGCCAAAAAGGAAGGTGCACAAATAAACCCCACTAGTTAGCTACGTACCGAATTTCAACTTTCTAGGACCTACCGTTCATGAGTTTTGCGAGATACATATGCACGTAAGTACATACGCACATACATAGGTACACACAGACGTCACGAGAGAACTCGTTGTAATTAACTCGGGTATCAACAAAAGGATACTTTGGCTATCTATACGTTCTTGTATCAACAAAAGGATACTTTGGCTGTCTATACGTTCTTAGGCATATATCCACGTGTGGTCAGGTTCAGGTTGAAAAAAATACTCTAATCATTCGGGGGTGATCAAAATAGAAATTAAGGTCCTTTTTTTTTTTTTTTTTTTTTTTTTTTTTTGCGAATAAAAAAAACTTCCTTTTTGGCAAAAGGAAGTTAAAAAAAAAAAAAAAAAAATGCTGCACTTAATGTAATCCCTTCCTACCCCCTGGTCACAAACTGACACAATGTCCCAGTCTTCCTCCCCCTCTAAGCGTGACATAATTTGTGGACAGTCCCTAAAGCAACGGTTAAACAGTTGAAAAAAAAATTCCCAGGTGAGATTTTTATTAAATGAATAAAATTAAGCTGTCGTATTATTTAGTGCCCCACCAGTTTTGCCAACACGAAATCCCCCCCCCCCCCGAACCCTGTTTTTCTGTTTCAATTATACCTTTTGATACGTGTAATGGGGGAAAATTTGTCGACGAAACTGGGGATAAACCTATTATTTCTCTTTTCAATAGAGTTTTTAATATTATATATATATATATATATATATATATATATATATAAATTTCTAATTTATTCTCCTGTCAATTTTTTAAACTGTAAAACGGACACTTGAATCTTCAGTCCAATTGAAAGATAAATCTACGCATGCAATCGCAAAAATTGGAGTTGTATATAAATGATGTTTTGCATTGAGAAGGGAGAGTGGTTGAGAAACTTGATAATTCATATTTTGGTATACAGGGTATTCCGTTTTAACCTGTAAGACCTTTATTTTCGCAACCGTTACTCCTAGATGTATACTTCCAATTGCAAAAATGTTCAAAATCAAATGCTGAGTTAAGATATTGAAAGTTTGAAGTAAAAATAGAAATGAGTCAAAAAAAAAAAAAACTTTTTACACGGACCCTAGGTCCTCTAACTAATATTTCGAGAAATAATCTCCATTGAAAACTATTACTGATACAAAAAAAACTTGACATTTGTGCGACCAAAACTCAAGGAGATATTTGAGTTTAAAGTTTTTAGGGAGCATCCAAAAGATGAGATTTGAACTTATCGCCATTTCAGAAGAATGACTGATTGTCGAAGTTAAAAAACCAAGTATTTATATTTTTCATTGCTATTCAAAAATAAATGCAAAAGTTATGCCATGATACGCAAAAACCCCACTACCGAACCTCGAACAACTCGAAAAACCACACTCTATGCACACATATGATTTAAACCCTTGTTAACTGCTATATTTCCGCCCCCCCCCAAAAGTGTTATTAATCCCGAGTGAATAGTAGTTAAGTCACAAAACGCTACCTTTCATAGCTCGGTGAATATTGGTCGTACGAATTTCAAACTTTTTGTGTTGGAATTATTTTTCAATAGAGATTATTTCCCTAAACATAAGTTAGGGGACCTGGGGCCCGTATAAAAATTTAAGCTTTGTATTTTTTGTCTTATTTTTATTTTTACTTCAAACTTTCAATATCTCAACTCTGCATCCGATTTTGAAAATTTTTGCAATTGGAAGTATACATCTAGGACTAACGGTTGCAAAAATAAAGGTCTTTCAGGTTAAAACGGAACACCCCGTATAATGGTTAATTGCATTTGAATATATAGAAACTAAAAACCAAAGTCAAAAACTCCGGGAATAAAGTGCAAATATATGCGGGAAAATGTCCTACCAGTGCATCATACATAAAAGCAGTTATGTTGTTGTATTGGGAGAAACTTTAAAGCACCAAAAGGTTTTCTTTTGATTTTCACAGAAATAGAAATATAAAAATCACACGTTTGTTATCTGCTATTAAAATCATCATTTATTTCATATTATTACTTTTCCGCAATTCCGTGCAGAGTGAAAAAATACTTTCTACTGTATATTATCTTTATTTAATTAAGGCGTTGTGGCAATAAATATATGAATGTTTTAACCGAGGAACGTAAGACAAATCTTCCCTGTCGTTTAGGGATTTCAAAACCAAACTAATTGATAATAATAAGAAAAGGAAACAGCTTTTTACATTTTTGTAAAACATTGAAAAGGAAAACTTAATTTTTAGCTGGTATTTTATAGATTTTTTATTTTAGTTAATTACGTGCATGAAGCAAAACCTGAAACCTTTCAAAAAAAAAAAAAAAAAAAAAAAAAAAAGGAAAAAAGAAAAGAAAGAAAAAGGCTTCTTTTTTAAATGTAGGAATGTAGTTGAGGTGATGTTCTTTCCTTTCTCTTTTTTTTTACAGTCAGAATTATGATGTAGATCAAGGAAAGAAAAAAAACATACCGCGAATGATAATGTGTGTTTGTGTCTTTTTTCCTTTGAGCACCTATGTGCATTAGGGTGAACTTTTTTTCCCCTTATAACTGCAAAAACCTAATGTTTGCTTTCATTCTCTATTTTTAAAATTTAACTAAATGCTAGTTTTTAAGAACCTTTTAGTTAAGACATGAAGCGTTTTTTCATTAATAAATGCACTTTTTTTATGCAAACAATTAATGTTAAATTGAGATGAAACTTTATTTCCCCTTTGAATACAAACAGAAAACCGAGAAATTTTTCAATATTAATCAACATTTAGCTTAATTTTTTGTTCTTATAATTTTAAAAGCAATTTTAGTAGAACTTTTTGCCTTCAAAAAATGGAAAAGAAATGTAATAGTTTTTTTAAGAGTAATACTGTTTTTGCACAAAGTAAAGATAATTCTTCAGCTTTTCTGAAGAAATTAATACAAGATTATACAGAGTTTCATACTTGAGTTTTATGTGCAAAACTTTAGCAGTGCCACATTGCACGAGGAATAAACATTGCATTGTTCGCTGGCGGAGAAAAGACATGAGATCACATGACACAATCTCATTCATTTTTCTCTTCTAAATAAAAGAGAAGATATTCATTTGAAAACTGCGATTGAAGCAAGTAATTGAATCATGACACAAGCTTACTATTAGGCTGTCATAATACAGTGGATCAATATTACGGGTTACCATGTTTTGTGTACGATAGCACTACATAACATCACCTTATCTGTGGGTGCAATGTGCCATTGAAAAGCAAAGGCCCTATTAAGGAATTCATAACGGATTCACCACAAACTTTGATCTGGAATCATTGCTAAAGACGAATTGAACCTATTCGGTTATAGTCCGATCCGATCCAAATTTGATCTGGAATCATTGCTGAAGATGAATTGAACCTATTCGGTTGTAGTCCGATCCGATCCAAATTTGATCTGGAATCATTGCTAAAGACGAATTGAACTTATTCTGTTGTAACTCGATTCGGTTGTAGTAGCTCGACACTACTCCAAGTGGAGGAATGTGTGAATGCGCTGATAGTGCCTTTGCATTTCAACGGCGCAATTCACCCACAATTGGAGTGACGTATTGCAGTCCTGTGTCGTCTACTCCAACCACCTAACAGAAGAGATGAAACTGTGGCCTAAATGAATAATAGCAATTTTCTACCTTCATTGGCTTTGCATTTTTAACTTCTTTTTCGCATTGAAAACAATTTTCTGACAATTTAAACATCAAGTATAGTTTTCGTTTATGTGGAACATAACTGTTTATGAGAAGATTGCTATAGCACTTGAGTTAATTTATCAACTATGGGGTTTAACGATTGGTCAAAACGAGTCGAAGGTCGAAACGATGACACAACTAAAAGCCAGTTTGTGATATTTTTGAAATGCCGTCAGAGGTGAAAATGCTGCTTAGCATATTTATGCTCTTGCAAGCGAGTATACTTTTCATCGAGCTTTTGAGACGGACATTATTTTAAAGGCATCTGATTACTCGTGGACATTGAAACGCATGTGCAGTTTCGTCAACTAATTCTGCATCATCGTTGCAGGCGATGCACTTTAGTTTTCCAGTTACTCAAAAGGTGGCGCAACTTAAATTACATAAAAGGCATTGGTTTTAGTAGTGGCATCTATTGAGTTACTCGATAACTAGAGTTATGTAGGGTGCCTGTTACATGTATACCAGAAATTTCCTCTTGCTATCGAACGAAATAGAAGTTTCTTTGAATAACTCCTGTGTGAACAAAGGATATATTGTTCAATTAACCTATATTTCCCTTTTCATAAAGTGAAAACGTAGGCGGAAGGTCTTCAAATAACAGAAGTATAAATAAACGGATAATAGTAAAATAATGGAAACAACTCGGAAGCTTTAATGCCAGTAAAACTTAAAAATTTATATGAAGTGTAGAGAGAATTTTGGATAGTGTACTTTCAGAAATTACCACTTGTAGTGGCATTTGTGAAATGAGTATTTTATGCTGTTTTAGCGCAACTAGTTCGCCAAAAAGCCAGCTAGTTTCCGGAACTCTGAAAACCCTATTGGAAAATCAAATATAAAACGAAAAAAAAAAAGTGTCACTGACTTAGAGCAGGAATTATAAATGGAGAGAGCAAGCCCAAACATTATTTTAGCAAAAGCTTGGGCAACGATCTGAAGTCACGTGACTTAACAGCGACGAATGGTTGACACGTTTTGAAACCAGATTTCTTCCAATGCTTCGCTTTAAAATCTATCACGTGATTTGGTGTCTTTGCTTCATGAATGTAAGTCCTCACTCCCTCCATTTTATCTCTTCTCGATGACCACTGCTAGTAAAATGGACATCCTTTCGCTGGTGCAAAGCGGGATTGTTGAAAAAAGATAATAGTCAGTCGTATGATGCAGTGTAAAATGTAAACAGATGTTATTAGGAATCTTTGTTCTTAGTTTTAAGATGGTTCATTGTATTTAGTTTGAAAATGAGTTCTTTATGGTGGCTGTGTGCAGTAATGAATCCACATTTTGTGACATTTGTGTGGTAAATCAAGTATGCGCTTTTGGCTGTATTTCTGCTGAGTTGACAAATCATTATGTGTCAATTAACATGCTCATGACAAAAGCGTAAAGACAAACTTAAGTCAGTTTTTACTGCATTTGTAAACTCTTTCAAATTTTACACGAGGTAGAATCGAAAAAGTCTTATAAGCTCGGTTAAAATTTAAACAAGTAACTCAGCCAGATAGAAATAATATACAAATAACATCTCTTTCGAAATGCAAAATGAAAAAGAGAAAGATAAAATGTCGTCTAGGTAAAACAAAATATAAACTCGTACACAAAGAGGCAAGCTTATTATTTAAACTTTACCTCACAATATGTCAGTGTGTTTTAAAGAACATGACACTGATGTCCAAAAAGTAATAAAAAAACCTTTCAATAAACACTCAAGCATTTTTTCATTTTAAAACTAAGAAATCATGCAGTATTTTAGTTTTATTTCAAACTTAAACAACAATACGTTCAGCAATATATCACTTACGAGTTTACTTTAAAGTACAATATTTTCAAAAATGCTAACTCAATAGATGGTCGATATTTTTTAGATTCTTTTAGCTTATATGTCAACTATTTCACATTCTTTGAAGTTCAGCTAAGAGAAATAATTTTCTACATCTAAGTGGAGAGATAAGATTTTTTCGCAAAATTTAATTCTGCGTCGCTTTTTGCTCTTTATTGATAAAAGCAGTAGGTTTCTAACCGATAAGTCAAAAAGTATTTTTATAGCTTTAAACGAAGATTCTTTACAAATTGTTTGGTTAAAATATATTTATGCTGGAGTGCGCTTTCGACATGAAATGTCATGGAAAGGTCAAGTAGCTTGAGACAAAATAAACTTAAAAAAAAGGAGATAAAACAAGAAAAATTAATTTTAATTTTACATTTTTAATATTTATGTTTTGTGAAATATCACTATGTAGTAAATGCAAAAAATAGCTGGGATTTCTTACAATGCGTGGAGAGACTCCCTGAAACTTTACATTTCGTCGGAGAAGCGAAACTTAATTCATCCGTATTTCATCCTTTATTTAATAAGGATGAAATACAGTAGAATTCACGACTAACTCCAATAAACGAAAAACTCGGTTAAAGCATAGATTATAGAAAAGGAAAGAAAAATAGTTGGTATAAATGCAATATACACTGGTGTGCAAAAATTAAGGACGAAGTCTAAAAATTAGCATATCAGCTGAACGAAGAGGCAGAGCGGACAGAAAGACCAATCAGGAGATTAAGTAAGGTGATGTACGGTAGCACATGAGCAGATATGCAGGCAGACGTAATGGGGGAGTGTCTGAGTAGTATAAAGCATGTTTTCGGTGTAAGATCAGTATTTCAGGCAAAGAGATTGCACGCCGTATAGCAGTTAAAATCACACCGAGTTGCTGCCTCAGCGAAAAATGGCGAATAATCAATCTGTTAGACGACATCTGGATGCTTTTACCCGAGGTCGAATCATTGGGAAGTTGGAGGAAGGCCGCAGTGTGACAAGTGTGGCTGCAGAGTTCGGAATTGCTCACAGCATCGTTTCACGACTTTGGAGACAATTTCAAACTACAGGAACAGCTATCCGGGGGTTCAGTAGTGGTCGTCCACGAGGAACCACACGCGCAGATGACCGGTATATTGTCTTACAGGCCAGAAGAAACAGGCGCAGATAGCGGGAGAAATCGCTAGACATACGACACAGGCGACTGGACGACCGATATCGCGTTTTACCGTGGCCAGAAGACTGCACGGTGGTGGTCTGTTTGCACGACGCCCTATACGGTGTGCACCTCTAACGCCTGCCCATCGGAGAAGGCGTTCTCTGTGGTGCCGGGAACACCGGAATTGGAGAGACAATGAATGGGGACGAGTACTCTTTACAGATGAGAGTAGATTCAGTCAGAGTAGCAATTCTCATCGCATATTCATCTGGAGAGAGCGGGG